>NW_017732023.1:478274-479032 GCF_001890085.2 Hipposideros armiger | reverse complement strand
CTGCTGAAATCCTATATCTTTATACCATTTCATGCAGCTTTTTCCCTAAATCACTTATTTATAATGCTTATTTTTTAGCCTACTAGTTCCTGCATTTGTATCATCTATGGTTCTGCTATTTTGACTTTTTACTTTTTATTATGAGCCACATTATCCTGCTACTTTGCATGTCTCCCGGTTTTTTGTGTTTTTTTTTTTGTACTGCATTTTGGGTATGAAATAGCAGTAGAGACTCAAGCAGATAATAAATTCTTACAGAAGGGACTTATTATGCAGTTAGGTGCTTATTTCTTCACTTTAAACAGTAGTTTGGGTGATTTGTGCTCTGTTCTCCACAGGGAGATAGGCCCTGCCCTCCAGCAGGGCTTTGAAATTTAATCAAAGAAAAATTAAGCAACTTCTCCTCATTTTCCAATCAGCTTTCCATTTTTCAGGACCACTTTTTAGTCTCCATCTAACTTCCTTAGGTGGAGAATTGGTTAGCAGCCATGACAGCCAATTTGCAGTGGTAAAAACCCTAGCTGATCTCTCCTTTTCTCTTTAATATTCCTCTGCATAAAATGGTCTTACTTTTCCACCCAACTGTTTCTATAGACTCACCAACTGTATTAAGAAATAAAGAATGTTGCTGGTTTGCTCATTTCTGAAGGGCTAATATCTTTCTAAAATTATTTTATTTAGCTTCTTTGTTCTCAAAGCACTTTAAAAAGTTATAGATTTTAAAGCTTATGCTATTTCTTAATGTTACAGAGTGATCA
>NW_017732023.1:473363-476059 GCF_001890085.2 Hipposideros armiger | reverse complement strand
TAAAAATGATGCAAATATCTTTACATGCAACAAGAATTAATTTAACAATACATATTAAACAAAAGAAGTCATACACAAGAGAATGTATACTGTAGGATTCCATGTAAAGTTCAACAATAGATAACTGCTAATCTTCTAAACCTTAAACTATGTAGTGTGCACCTTGATTTGTACACGATTTGATATGCATAATATACATTAAAAGTGTACTGAAAAAAATCAAATATACATTTACATGTTTCCAGAACCTATTTCCAAGGAAAACATATAATAGAAATTAAGTCACTGGTATGTAACAACATACATACAATGATGTTAATTGCAGCATTTGCTATGGTGAAAAAAACATAAAGTCCCTTCAATAGGACTTTATAATTAAAGTAGTGATATGGGCACATCATGGACTATTATGTACCCATTGGTTATACCATTTGACCTGGAAAGATTTCCATGAAAATAGTGAATGAAACGAGGTGCTGAAAAGTAAAAAAAAAGGGTGTAGAATATTTAATTTTTATAAAAATCATCCAAAACTTCTATATATGTGTGAATAATTATACATATATATATATATGTATAATTATATATTTTATAGTCATATAGATTTTTATATATTATTGTAAGATCATGGAGAAATCTTGAAAATGCCTATATTCTTGGATAGGAGGTAAAGATTGATATGTGTGGAAAGAAGATAAGAACAGGAGAATTAGACAAATTTAAATAAAGAAAAATACATGGCCAAATTTACTTATTTTTTACTTGAATAAACATGTATAAATATAAAATAAACTATAGAAAATGAAAGTATTAAGAACATAAAAGAAAGAATAAAATACCAAAAATAAATACAAAGGAAAATTACAGGCCAACCTTAGTCTGATAATAGATGCAAAAATCTTTTTAAAAATATTAGCATACCAAACATTTCTTTGTAAAAATATATCATGGGACGTAGGGTCAGGTAGTAAAGTAGGTAGATACTGAATGCATCTCCTCCCATGGACATCCCAAAACTACAGCTAAGTATACGGTACATTGCTGACAATGAGTTAAAGTCTAGCTGAACAGAATTTATACAACTAAGGATATAAACAAGCAGCCACATTAAGATGGATTAAAGGGGCAGAGATGTGATCTGGTCAGGACCAGCACCCCTGGTGTGGTAATTCACAAGCAGGAGATATATCACAACTGCGGTAGTCTCCCCTGAGGAGACTACAGCGGCCTCCCAGCCTGGGGGACCTACACTATTGAAGAGGATCCCCATAACATCTGGTTTTGAAAATCAGTGGAGCTTATTTCCATGAGAACCAAAGGGCTATAGGAAAATTAGCTTCTGCTCTGAAAGGGCCTGTGCACAAACTCACTTACTATGAGATCCAGCTCAGAGGCAGCAATTTGAAATGTGCCGCAGCCATACATGATGGAATTACACTGACTAACTTTAGACTGAGTGCAGGAGGGTCAGAGATCAGTGGGAATTTTCTCCTGGGATGGAAGTGCTGGCAGATGCCATTGTTTCTTTGTTTCTTTTGTTGTGCTCTCTCTACACCTGGCTGGTCTGGTGCAGGTGGGTCCCAATTCTCACACTCTCCATTAACCTGGAAAACACTGTTTACCCTGCTTTGGCATTCCCCCTGAGGTCTTGTCTAGTCAATCTTCCCACACAGCCAGAGCCCATTCTAAGTGGCTCTAACATCAGCACATATGGTGGCCAGACTTGGCTAGCATCACATCCCTTCCAAGCAGCTGCAGACCTGGACAACCTTGGCTTTCATCAGAGCACTCCCATACCAAGCAACTCAAACACCAGTGCATGTGGTGGGTGGCTGAGGCTCACACTGGAGGCTCACGTTGGAGCTACTTCCAAGGAGCTCCTGACCAGGCACACATGGCAGCNCTAATATCCTGCACTCAGTCTCTAAGTGTATTGATTTTGCTTCTTTGGTGGAACAAATTTCAATCCCTTTTATGGAGAAAACTAGGATGAACAGATAGATGTGTAATGTATATGTTAATTAAAGCACATTATTCCCTGGAAACTGGTGAGTAAAAAATATATTATTGTGTGTATTTTAAGGAAGATATTCAGTCATATAAGATTCAGGAGCAATAGGTCAGGATGATGTATTGCTAAGTGCTGCAAAGTCACCTGCTATAATAATATATTTTTAAAAAATTAAAGAAAGCCATGCTTTAAAAAATAAATTGGATGTTTTAGTATAACAGAAATGTGATTTCCATGAAATAGTGTGTCATGCTGATGGTCACCAGGTCACTATAATTGCTTCACCTGACACATTTTCTTCATAGGTATGCCTAGCCCATGGTTGATGGGTTTACATTACCATAAAGATTAGTTTTGTCATTTGAGCTGAAAATTATCATCACACTCATTCACCATTCTGTTCACTAGTATAGCACAGGGTTACAGCTCAAGAGACAAAAGCGTGTCCTAATCACAGCTATACTTTCATGTTAGTCCAATACACAAAGCAACCAATAACCGACCCATCAAGGCAATGCAATAAAAATCCTCTGGGCTTCAGGCAGTCATCCCATAGCATTCTCACTAGCTTCCAACTTGGCTTTCATCTGCTCATTGATCCAGTTCCCAAAATTTGAGGTTTTCATTTGTTGTTCATTCTGATTCTACTGTTGGTGCCTGTCCTCCAGAGAGCCATCAAGCCTTC
>NW_017732023.1:469601-470698 GCF_001890085.2 Hipposideros armiger | reverse complement strand
CCCATGCACAAGATGCTCAATTCAGACCTTAGCAGAGTCTTGAAAAGCTCAGAGATCTAAAGAGCCCTCCAAGCACCACCCAGGAAGATTACTTGCAGAATCCTAAAGAAGAATCCAGTGAAAAACCTAAGAATCATGCTAAAGCTAAACCTATGTTCAAAGGCCACGAACTGCAACACCACCCTTTACCAGGCCAAAAGTCACAGCCTCCAGGTAGATAAGTAAACAGAATCACTTGAAACCAAATGAAATGAGAAGGGGGTTCCAGGCAAAAAGCCTGTGGTAGGTGCAACTGCACAAGAACTTTATTTCTTTAGCATGCTTTCTGCTTTAATTCAAGCTAGCTTTGTTTAGCCTGGTAGAATTATGACTCACTTGCATTCTTTCCACCTGATCCTCCTGCTGTACACATACCTATGGCCCACTCCTTTGACCATTAAGCCCTTAGGACATTAGGTGCTGGTCAGTGTCAAACTCACTTTAGAATGAAGCTTCAGGTCTATCAACAATGACCAAGATACAATAGCCAAACCCTAACTAGAATAAGATTTTATTCAAACAAAGATAACACCTTGGCCTCAGTTATGTTCCAGCTCCAGGCTCATGAACACAGAATGAATCAACGGACTACACCCCATGGGAACCAGGCAGAACAATGCCTTGACTGACACCAGGACCTGAAGCCATGATCAATTGCCCCTTGCCTTAGCCCCAGCCAATTAGCAGAGCCCAAGACCCAAACTCCCATGGTAATCATGACTAATGATTTCCCCCTTATATAACTTAGCCACTAGAGGCCACCAGGGAGCCAGGTTCTTCAGAGCAATAGCTCCTTGCATTTCTGGCCTTGGTATCAATTCCTTAAACCTTTACTTTCTTTGCTGCAATCTCCTGTCCATGTCTTGTTTGGCTTGGATGCATGCAGGCAAATGGACCCCTTGAATCTTGGTAATACAGGGAAGAAAGGAAAGAAGGCTGTTGGTACTAAGAATTAGAAGCCTTTGTTGAGAGTAAAGGCTGCAGCTGCTAACAAACAAACCAACAGCTGAAAAGAAGCCAGCAGAAAAGAAACCCACTAAGAAGGAAAAAGCCTGCTG
>NW_017732023.1:465856-467904 GCF_001890085.2 Hipposideros armiger | reverse complement strand
AATGTTGCTAAGAGAGTAAATCCTAAAAGTTCTCATCACAGAGAACAAAACACCTTTTTTTGTACCTATATGGGATGTTGAATGTTAACTAAACTTACTGTCGTAATAATTTTGCAATATATGTAAGTCATTATATTATACACCTTAAACTTATACAGTGCTGTATGTCAACTATAAAACAAAGAAAAACTTAAAAGAGAAATGCATAGACAAGAGTGTATCAGCTCCCATAATAAGTTCTGTGTTGGCTGGCTCTTGTAGGTCAGAGATGATGGTGCAGGATGCTGCAGTGCAATTGGGTTCCGTTTTTATTAAGATTCATAAGGTCCTACATGGAAAAGTTCAGGCTGCTCTACTTAAAAATCAGCAACTAAAATTAGGCACAGCTGGGACAGGGTGGCAATCAGAATATTTGGACCCATAGGGATATGTGGTGATTAGTAATTGATCACATGGTCCCTAGAAATGAAATTACATAGAAAGTTTATTAAGGTACTGCTTGACATATACAGGACAAAAAAAATCCTAGGTGGGTGGCACAGATCTGCCTCACCATGGTAGAGAATTGTGGCCTCTTTAGGATACTCAGCCCTAAGCTAGTTATGGACCTAGCATCCCTTCATAGAACAGGAAACCATGTAATGTAACCATGTAGTATACTGCATATCTTACCTAAAGCCTTCCCCAGAGATACCTGTGGCATTCCCCAACATCTCGTGCTCTACAAAAATACCATAGAAACACAGAGACCCTCTGGATATAATTAGGTACTGACTATTCACTGATGCTAATCCCTAGGAATGGAAAACATCAATATGTTTCACTAGTCAAAATGGGAATTTATGGAAGTTAGGTGATAGATAAGCTACTTACTCCAATCCATCTCACAAGGAGTCTGGTGAAAGCTGAAACATCCTGTGATTTACCTACCCAAGAATTAAGACTTGGTACAGGTATAGTAAAGAGAATAGTGGTTTTCAAGCCTTATCATATACGAGTCGCCTGGAAGACTTGTTAAAACACAGATTGCTGAGCACCACCCCTAAAACCTCTGCCTTGGAGCCCAGTAATTTGCATGTCTAACTTTCCAAGTGATAGTGATGCTTCCAGTCTGGAGATCATACTTTGAAAACCCTACCTATCATAATAGCCTTTGTTCTATGGTTCAGGCAACAAGTCGCGTGTTCTAGCTCAGTGGTTCTCAAAATATGGTCTTCTGATCTATGGGATGAGAGCCATTGGCTTCCTTTTATCTTGTCTGAACAGCACAAAAGTCAGATGTCTTCTAGTACACATCAGCACAAACTTAATCAGATAGTGATGTCAAGTACAGTTGTCTTTCTGGATGTGGTATTTTGCTGGAGCAAAACAACACAACCCTTTGCAACTAGTATACAGATATTAACTTGACAAATTTTTTTCCTTTTTTCCTATCAGTAAAGTTAGTTAGAAGCCATTTGTCTTAACATATTAGGGAAAATGATATGATATTATGATCTTGTCACCAGACTATATTAACCCTCCTGCTCTCTGTCCATAATATATCCCAAAGGGAGCTTGATTTTCCTGGTATCCCACAAAACATTATGCTGGTTCATTATATTGATAACATTTTCATTATACCTAATGAGTAGGAAGTAACACATGTGTGCCAGAGGGTGAGCAATAAATACCCATGAACATTTAGAGGCCTGTGATGTTTGGTTTCTGGACCCACCGATTTGTAGCATGTTGGGGTATCTTTTATAAAGTAAAAAGGGAACTGCTAGTCTTTGCCCTGCTCACCAGTGAAGAAAGAGACCCAGTGGTGGTGATAGTCTAGACTTGGGGGTAACTATAATTTATGCAGGCATGCTCTTTCAAGATGTTTACTGGGTTAACAGAAAGCCCCCTGATTTTGAGAGGGGACTTGAAGAAAAACATCTCTGTAGCAAGTACAGGCTGCAGGGAAAGATGCCCTCTCACTTGGGACTTATGACCCACAGGCATACTATTTTGAAAATATCTGTGCTGGAGAGATGCTGACTGAAACATCTAGCAAACCCCCA
>NW_017732023.1:451941-458516 GCF_001890085.2 Hipposideros armiger | reverse complement strand
CTGGTTCTTGTGACTAAGAGTGATTGCACCTGTGGGTCCCACAGGATACTTTGTACAGAAGGCCACTCTTTCAAGACTGGAAGACATAGCTTATCTACCTGATACATAGAAACAAACATGAGAGATAGACAAAATGAGGAGACCTAAGAATGTATGACTGTGTTCCAAATTTAAGAACTGAACAAGACTCCAGAAAAAGAACAAAATAAAATAGCAGGCAAAAAAAAAAAAAAGAAAAAAAAAACTTTTAGTTTTTCAATATAAACTTATGTCAAAATACGTATCTTTGAGACGAACATAAGCATTCCATTTATTTGTTTTGATAGAGTCTTGACTTCAGGAGGATAATAAAATTTCACGTCATTACAATGTGGAACATCTTTGTCTTCTCTAGTTTCTCTAGGACAATGTGCAGCCTAACTACTAGAGGACTAGTATGTAACCACTTCTACTCAGCAATATTGTGCATTAGGTGATTAGATGTTGGAAATGCAAAGATAAAATAAATATTGCCCTCAAGGAATTTATAATCTATTATGGTAAAAAAGACTCATAAGTGGTACGGTACAATAAAATGTTTAGGTAATTTTACAGTACAGTAAAATTAAAAGGTGTATTTAGAATATATTAGAGGCCCCAAAATGCTAAGTTTGCCTGGAGTGATTAGATGTCTTCACACAGGCTTTAGAACTAAGTTTTGAGATAGATTGGGGAATGGCATTCCACTCAGAGGAAATAGAGGTAACATATCATGAAGGTATAAGATACCTGAAATATTTGGGAACTGTGATTAGAGCAGTATGACAAACACATAGATGGAAGAGGGGCTATAGAATGGACTTCTTGAGTAGTGGAGAAAAGCTAGATTGTAGAGAGTTATCCATAGCATAATAAGAAGTGTAGACATAATTGAAAGGCTTGGAGATCCATTCTATATGCTTAAGCAGAATATACTCAGTTTGTATTTTAGTAAAAAGGAATAGGGGTCAGGACAATCGAATAAAGGAGGAGATAGCTGTGGAAACAAAAAGGAGGTGAACTGAAAATTTATGTGGATCTGGTCTGAGGAAAAGATGAGATGAGTTGGGGATACATCTAATCTGAGTTAACTGTGGGATTATCAGGCCAAGATCTTTAGATCTATGGGAAATCCACCTCCAAGGCTGTTTTTAAATATTTCCAACTCCTACTTGGTTAAAAACCTCTTTGTATTCACTTTAGACTGAGAAAATAGATGTACTTTTCATACAAATCAAATTTACCCAAGTTTCTTATTATAACTATTAAAACATTTTCATGAGGTAATTAGTCTAATATTTATAACTGAAATACTTATCTATTAATTCCAATAGAAATTTATTTTCAGTACAGCTATGTCTGATCTCAAACAATCAATATACGTTTACTTCAATAGCTAATCAATATATAGAGAGTTTCTATCAAGGTTTTCTAACCTTGATTTTAACTTCCTTATGAATATTTCCTTATTCTTCTTCCTCTTTTTTGGAAAATATTTTACAGTAAAAATTACTGTAATATTGTTCTATGTATATTTCATCTACTTTTTAATCTGTTTTTATATTTATATAAAGGAAAATAATTAAATCCTTTCATGTTTTAGTTTATTAATTACTTTTTTTGATATTCACATAAGACTTTGAGGTACATCATAGTTTTTTCATAGTTAATTAAACTTTATAAGCTTATTTTTCATTTACTTGGTTGACTGATCAGGATAATTTATTACCAATATCTATTTATGACAATTTATATTTTAAAATAATGTTATAGTTTCCCCAGCTCATCTTGGATGCTATTTTTCATCACAGTGACACTCTATATTAATTGTTTTTTGGTGTTTAAGATGATTTGATATTTATAACTGGTATACAAAATAGTATATAGTCAAGATAAATTCCAATGTCCAAAATAACTGTATTTATTAAAATGTGGATATTAAAATTTGTATAAATTGTTATTCTCTTTAATTTTTGCTAAAAAACATTATAATGTATTATAATTTCAATGAGAAAGAATTCACCATGACGATTATCTTACCCCTATTTTGATACTCAGTAATTGTTTCTTTCATTGTCAGGTAGAGCATATTTGCATAACTAGATCAAAATGAGAACACTTTTGATAATATGCTGTACTTGAGTTCATATCCCAATTGCACATTCTAAAAATTAAATTTTCATTTGTAGTTGTCTGGAAAAAATAAAACTCTTGCTGCCATTTGGATGATTGCATCTTTCAGTTGTTACAGTTGGAATGCCTTTTGTATATTTTATACATTCTCTGTAGCACACAATTATACCCCTTTTTGAGGCAATTGCCCTCTTTTCCACAGGCATGAGAGTGTGGGAGTCACAAGACCAACTTTTGTTTCCAAAGCCAAATTAAATGAGTTTATATATAAACTCTTCTATTTAAGCATTGTATGATCTTGAGGAAGGATATTAACCTCAGTGGGCATCAGCATTCTCATCTCCAAGTTGAGAATAATAATTTTAATACTTCTTCATTGAATTTCTGGGTGGGTTAAATAATAAGTACAATACTACAATACAATTACATAATATTGTACTGATCCAAGTGTTGCTTTTAAAATAGTAATGACATATGATTATTATTTTACATAAATCCATGAGCACATTTACCTCTCTTCATCCCAGGATAAAATTCATTTGACCAAGGGGACACCTGTTTCATGCTGAATCAAGCAGATGATCTGGGAATATGGACTTGACACTGAGAGATCAAGTTAGTCTCTATTGATAATTTGAACTATAACAAGTAAACTCGGGAGTTGTGTTGTGGCTACATCTTCTAGCTTTCTTTTCTTGGTTGAGGCCCAGCCATGGTTGTATTTCTGTCTTTGAGTTTGAGGAGACACTCATAGGTCCTTATATTTTGTGTTTACATTTTTCCTTGACTTGATTTATTTTTCTTTCAACCAAAGAGACTTCACCAATATCAAATGTATAAGAGTTAAATCTTTTTTACTGTAAGGAACATTTTAGTATTATTTTCATGTTTCTGGAAGATGGCTAGAATGACATACAGTCGACACCTGTTCTCTTGTCAATAATAGTTTAGTTATTAATTGTGGACAGCAGAAAACAAAATTAGAAGTCTGTCCACTCAAGATAGACCTACCTCAAAGCTACCTCCATGAAGACATCCTTAAACACAGGTGCTGAATGGCTCCTCTTTAGCTCTCAACATGGTGGATCGCAGATATTTAGATTTTCTTGTCCAGTAAAGGAGATTCTGAATCCATCACAAGATTTCTCATCTTACCATCTATATCACNTGAAGAACAAAAGGACAGCAACTTGTCTGTTCCCCTTCCCCCAATTCCCCAGCGCTGTTCCCATCCCCCAATTCCCCAATAAAAATCTTTAAAAAAAGAGAGACCAGTCACTGCCCTCATGGCACTTACATTCTCATAGGAAGAGATAGAAAAAAACTTGCCAAAAAACATGCAAATAAAACACATTAACATGGTGATAAATGTTATGATTAACACTACACAGGACAGAAAGTAACTTTACTCAGATCCTATCTTCTCAATGAGGCATTTCCCCAGTGATGATTTAATACTGTAATCCGGGAATCTTCAAATCACAGCCTATTGGCCAAATCAGCCAACTGCTGGCTTTTGTAAAGTTTATTGGAGCACAGCCACACCCACTCATTAACGTATTGCCTATGACTGCCTTTGTGCTACAAGGGCAAGGCTGAGCATGAGCAGTTGCAACAGAGACACGGCCTGCAAAGCCTAAAATAGTGTATGGTCCTTTATGGAAAAAAGCGCTGACTAATTCCTGCTGGTACTCTCAATCTCCTTTAACATCCCTAACTTTTTCTGTTTCCATAGCTCTATTACCTCTAAAATTCTATTTACTATACATATTTATTTTATAGCTTATTGTCTATTTTTTTCCCTTGTATTAAGCTGTTAACACCATAAGGGCAAGATCTTAATTCTGTTCATATATGTATCCCAAATGTTGGGACTATGGTAGGTACTCAATAAATATTTGTAGAGTGATTAGATGAGGTTACAGAAATAAGCAGTATTCATTATACAACCATGGAAAGCATGGTGAGGAATTTGGATTTTATTCAAAATTTATGGGCAGCCACAGGAGGGTTTTAAACAGTGGAGTGACATGATGTGATCCAGGCCACTACTGACTTTCTACAATCCTTAGTCTGATTGACCAAGCCCATTCATGTGTTTCTTGCTCAGCCTGTGCCACAGGTCTTAGTCCAGTAAAAACTGTGACTGAAAAATGATTATTATAAAGGAATCTCAAAATACCAGTATTTAATGACTCCAGCTCAGAACATTCCTTTGTGGGCAGAAGCCCCAGAGAGAGAGAGGTTTATTGTCAAGTTCTGCGTAGTTCTCCAATAACATTAAACAGCAAGCTTGATGATTTTGAAACAGATTTTTTTATAGAAATTTTGTAAGTTTTATATATTATATTTGCTATAATACTACAAGTTGTCTTCTGAGAAATAGATGCAAAGATATTATTGTAACCAAAGTACCATAAAACCCAGCTTACCAATCAGTATACTGGAGAGTACTGGTGTGCCACCAGTGTGCTGCAGGTATGCTGAGATGTCAATTACCCTCCAACTTGGGGGTAACCAGAGTCTTACCCCTCTCACTCATTAGTGGCCTCATTCATTTATCCAGATATTTTAAAAACTTATTATCATTTTATATAGATGACATAAGGTTAAGTAGTCCTGCAATGGACAATAATCATACTTTGTTAATGATGTTTGTTTTCCAAAACAGAAGAAAAATTATACAACTTAATAATTTATGCTTAACTTAGTAATTTAAAAAAAAATGCAAGCAAGTACCCATGCGAGTAGATGTCGAGTAGAATTTGTCGGGAGCAGGGGCAGAAGAAACAAAGTTCCAGGGCTTCGCCGAGATCCAAGTTGCTAGTGTGGTCTCTCCACTCCTCACAAAGGCAGTGGCTTCCAAACCCCTGAGCGTGGTCATCCTTGGGCTGCCCCGCTCGGGCATTGTGCCAGAGGATCGCCCAGAACATTGGCATCCAGCATCTCCCTAGAGGCGACTTCTTGCGGGAGAACATCAAGACCAACACTGAAGTTGGCGATATGGCAAAGCAGTACATAGAGAAAGGTCTCTGGTTCTAGATCATGTGATCAGTTGCCTGATGATGTCGGAGCTGGAGAATAGGTGTGATCAGCACTGGTTTCAAGATGGTTTTCCTCGTAGGACATTAATTCAGGTGGAAGCCCTGGACAGAACCTGTGACCTGAATCTAGTGATCACTCTAAATGTTCCATTTGGAAGGCTCAAAGATCGTCTCAGCTGACATTGGATCCGCCCTCCTGGCGGGAGGATGTGCAACCTGGACTTCAATCGAGTTCATGTACATGGGATTGATGACGTCACTGGTGAACCACTAATCCTGCAGGAGGACGATAAACCTGAAGCGGCTGCTGCCAGGCTAATACAGTACAAGCATGTGGCAAAGCCAGCCATTGAACTATACAAGAGCCAAGGAGTATTCCACCAATTTTCTGGAACAAAGACTAACAAAATCTGGTTCTATGTTTATACTCTTTTCTCAAACAAGATCATACTTAGTCTAAAGAAGCAGACTGAGCATGCCTGATGGAAGAACTGGGACAATGGGGTCATTCTTTTCATTGTTGTGTAGAATCGGCGCCTTGTCCCAATTGGAAGCTAGCTGAGATAGCTTGCAGTATCTTTTCTAGTTTAAGTGGTAAACTAATATGAAAACTAAGAATAGAAAGAGTTAATGAAGAGTTTCTTCTCTGCCTTTCAAAAGATGAGTTACCTACACATGTTTAAGATGTCTCTGCACATGTCTCAAGCCCTTTACAAGAAAGCAAGCATAGGCTGAACTTCAAATGGTGTATGACCCAAGCTCTAGCTGATTTTTGACAGTCATGTTGTTGCCATAGCAGCATTTTTACACCTGATGGTGGTGGTCTCTGGTTCTCTCCATTCCCCAAAGGCTGTTGAACTATAGCATCCGTAGGCCTGAGAATACCAAGGGCTGTAGCACAGACTTTGTCCCACATTTTCTGTTTTGTGTCCCCGTGGTGACAACAGGATTGAACTCAATTGCTCTCAGTTGGTCACTTCTCTGACTTTGAGTGACTGTATCCACAATTCACTTTTTCTGTTAGGAGTGACATCTTTTCTGCGCGCACACTCCATAAGATTTCTTGTTTTTATACATCCTGGAATGAACAGATTTGGCTTCTGCTGTTATTATCAGACTATGGATTTTTACATTTGGTTTCTCCCTTCCTAGGCTATTAAGTAATACAGATATTACTGCTTTTATCCCACTGAAATGCCTTTCTAAGAGCTGAAAGCGAGGGGACGATGTCAGATCACTTCAAGCTCCAGGAACAGCTATGCGGAGAGTCTACATGGTCTGACGATTAAGTTCACAAACTTGTTGCAATGATGTTGCTAACATTTTTTTATATCAAAGGGATTATTCATTATGAATTTGTACCAACTGGACAAAAAGTTA
>NW_017732023.1:440785-450335 GCF_001890085.2 Hipposideros armiger | reverse complement strand
TTTTTTTTTAATTTTAAATAACCAGAATCACATACTAAGTGGATTTCTGCTCTTGGGATGTCTTAAACCTTGGAATCATATTAGATTTTGCCACCCTCATTTCCTATTCCATATTGATTTTCATTCCCCATTTATTTTGATTACAACAATCAATGAAAGCTGAACTTCAAAAAGATGAGACATTATCAAAAAAATGTAGTACAATCTAATGTTGAAATATGAACCACCTCAAGCTAGTAGTTTACACCATATCTGACAGATGCTGCATTTTGCTGTGTTTTCCTTGTATATTTAATATGTGGTGAATGTAATCCCAAAGAGGCCTTTGATACACATCAAGTCAGAATTGTGTTTCTGAAGGGCCATGAGTACATCAGGGTTTTTGATATCCAAGTCTGTTTTCCACAGGCGTGTTTGTCATTTCAGTGATGAATACCCACTTGGGCTTCATTTTTTTGTTCTTTTCATTCTTAAAAATACAGCTTCAATTTATTTTTCAAATCTCCAAATATCTCTCTATCAAACACTATTGATTTGCTACATATTTAAAAAAGCACAAAGGGAACAAAGGACTTTTTGTGTGTGTGACCACTCACCCCTAGTAAATACGTTCTATACAGTTATTATTTTTATAGAGGATTTCTTTAAAATGGAGTAATCGGTCCTCCCCACCAACTTCTCTATTACCAGAATATAGCCAAGCCTGCTTGTAATTTTAATGGCCCTAGTATTATGGAAGCTAGAATTAAATAATTTACTCCTCAATTGGGCTTTGTTCACATATTAACCACTATCCTTGCTCAACTCCTTTTGTTCTTTCGGTATAATTTTGTGTTGCTGATGTGCTGTTTCCTTGTCAAGCAGGGTCTTGATGAGAATTTATGTTTGTTTTGCAGAAGAAGAGAATGTCCCAAGGTAGCTGTGACCATCTGGCACCCAGGGGTCTAATGTGAAAAAGTATTATCTGTGACTAAAACAACACAGACTTCTTTCTCAGTTTTCTGGAATCCCCCTCTCCTTCCTCACCTTTAAAACCCTGTCCCAGAAGCCTCCTGAGCCCTTCCTTTCTCCCTGTTTTTTCCCTTGTGCACCAGCTTAACAAACCTTTGCCTCTTGCCTAAATTTTCTTGTGGTGCTCTCTTTGATTTCCATCCTGAGGGATTGCAAGAACCCAGGGTGGAGGTAACAAGACCCTTTACCCAAACATCTGTTATTAACACCTATTTAACATAACCATATATATATATATATTACAAAATAGTAAACAGGGAACATGCAACTGGAAAAGCAGATAGGAGATGGCATAAAGTTGCAGAGAAATCAAAAGAATAAAAATTAAAAATGAAGAGAAATCTTTAGCTACTGATTATTATATCATTAGTTGAAAGGCTCTAAAGCCATTACCATAAAAAGCAATTTATGAAAGTTTTGTTCCTGACTGAAAAATTGAGAATATATATGTGTGTATTCATATGCATATATGTGCATGCATATGTGTATATATGTGTATGCGTGTGTATATATATGATTTCTTCAGGGAACCCAAATTTTAAGACAAACAAGAAGAGATCTGAAACCACTCAAGATTTAATGTATTGTAGCTCACTACATTAGGCAAGAAATAAATTATTATTCTTTTTACAGATGAGGTTAGATACTTTAAAAGATGATTCCATCAGTAAGTTTTAATGAATTNTCAAATCTTTGCTGTAGGAACTACCAAGTAGCTCAACAATGACATAGATTAAAATAAATAAAGTCTCATTTCACCAATTATCTTTGCTTTATGAATCCAGTGATTACCAGGAGAGGGGTATTTTGAGGGCCATCCCTAATTATATAGTTTTCATTTGTAAAGACATCTCTACTTTTCTAGCTTAAAAAATTTCAACAGCTCTCGGGTAGACGATATTGAGTGTCTTAGATACAAATTATAGGCTAAAAGCATTGTTGAGCTATTTGCATTTAAGATTCATTTGTGAAATTATCAGGCTGGGTTATAATAGATTTTGGCAGAGGCACCAATTGTTTAGGACTTTCAAAAGTTACTTTGACTCCAAATCATTTCAAAAGTAAGCAGAAATCCTTCTGTAATAAAAATGTGAACTGAGGGTGTGCTTACTAGGTTTGTTGACCTGTTATCAAAGATGTAGTTCTTATATTGAAAACTAAGTGGGGTATTTAGCCAACAAAGAGAACCATACACTTTCACCTCCCAGCGGAAGTCACAGCAGGAGGGTGGAGCAGGAGGGTCCCACCAGTCTTAACTCTCCCAATTCTGAGCAACTCACTGGTTTAGCAAATAATTTATCTCAGGGGTGGTAATTCTCAGGCAGCTGACATGTAGGGCCACAACAAACAAAAAGACAATCCAGTTCTCTTCTGGGTAAGGGGAGACTCTTATGGGGAGTCAAACAGTTTTACATATTTTGAACATGCTCTCTAGCTCCATTTCAAACAAGTTAAGTGCTTCCCACTGGGGTACATTTCAAGCAAGAGATCCAACACAGGCAGTTGGCACCAGCTCTAAGAAGTTTTCTCATATAATCAATTGAATTAAAGTCATTTGACCATTCAATTACTGCCAATACACACATTAAACCATTACTTCAAGGTAATTAGTTTTATAATTATTTGGCATGGTAAAATTAATCACCTGGAAGCATAACAAAGAAGGTTTTTTCTTTTTCCTTTTTGCCAGACTCACAATGGTCTGCAAGCCTCATGTCGCATCACATCTCCTCTTGCCCTCCCTTGGCATGTATTCTCCCTCAGCATCTATTCTTACCATCCTTTTCTCTACCCACCTGTCTAGCCCCATTGGGCATGCTCACTATGGTCGTATAAACGTTCTGTCGTCTGGGTTCCTCCAGCTCTGTGCCTCCTCAGGTCCTCAGTAACGCTCTCCTTTGGTTAACTCTTCAAGTAGTTGACTCCCTACTTATCATTCTGACCTCAGCCTTAAAATGGCTTCATCAGAGATACTTTCCCCAACCTCCCAGATTAGGTTAGGTATTTCAGGTACATGAAAGTTCACTCATTTTAACAAGACGATTAATTTATGTTTCTCTCACTGGATCACTACTTTTCCATGCTGATAAATGTTTTGCCCCTTCTGCTTTTAGATCTATGCTCAACAACTACCACGAATGTGGGAGCAGCACTATTCTTTTCTATAGAAATGACATCTGGAATATAGCAGCAGTAGTGAATATTACAGGTTAGTCCTTCAAGGTGGTAGCAGCTGTGCAGCCATAGCCAAGGTGGCTACTGCTCCAAGTTTCTTAAGCAACTAACCTTAAAATGAATTGTTTATGGAGTCCTGTCTTGACAAGCCCACACACATTGTTATTCCACTGAGAAAGGAGAGCAAGTCTTACGAAATTATCATTTGTGGATAGAAACAATGCATACCTAGGGAATTCTGGAGATATTTGCAGAGGCAGAATTGTTCAAAGTCTATCCGTTCTTACAACTCTAAGAAATGGTAGCAGTGAGCATGGAGGTTTGGAGGAATTCAGGCAAATATGACTTTGGTGTATTTGCTTCAGCTGTCATAACAAAATATTGCAATCACTAACTAGGTGGCATAAACAACAAAAAAATTATTTCCACATAGTTCTGGGGCTGGACATCCTAGATAGAGTTATCAACAGATTTGGGTTCTCCTGAGGCCTTTCTCCTTGGCTTGCAGATGACTATCTTCTCATGGTGTCCTCACATGGCCTTGGCTCTGAGCACATGCATCCCTGCTATCTCTTCCTCATATAGGGACACTGGTCATATTGATTTAAGGCCTCAGCCTTATGACCTCATTTAACCTTAATTAACTCCTTCTAGGCCCTGTCTCCAAATGCAGTCACAGTGGGGGTTAGGACCTCAACATATGAATTGGGAGGGGAGAGCAAAATTCAGGCCATAACACCTACTAAAGCCCAGGACACAGGTTTCATGGGTTTCTACTCTTTCAAAATAATAATCTTTAATTTGCATTTATGTATGTATATATATAATAGATCATATACATTAAGATTACTTACATACATATTTATGTGTATATATATATAGTAAGTATTAGACTTATGACTCTGAAATGGGTCTCAAAATAAAGTCTGTATTTTGTTGTTAAGATCACATAGCCAAAAGTTGGATATCATGGGTGCTTTTCCAAGATTAACTTTTTAACTATTTTAAAATAAGCTTAGACTTACAGAGGAATTGCAAAAACAGTATAGAGTGTTCTCATATGCCCCATCACACAGCTTCCCCTAATGTTAAGAAATTTATGACCCTGGTTTAATTATCAAACCTAAGAAATAAACATTGGTACAATTCTACATTCTGAATTACAGACTGTGTGTCCTTTTCTGTTCATAATTTATTTTAATTATTAAAAAATATATATTTGTTCAAAAATTCAAACAAAAAGACTACATAGACAACTCACCTCCAATAAATAGCAGTGTATTGCTATTTTACAATGCACCTAGGTCGTAAAGGAAAATAATATTTCTTATGAAATAGCCTTAAGACATACACATGCAGACAGATTAATGTTGTGCTACATCATCCACTACATTTGAAGAATTAAAAAGTAATTGCCAGCTTCTACTATGAGACAGCTCTTACTGTCTTTGCATCTGAGAATCGAGGCCCTTTGAACCACTTATATAGCCCTGTATTGTGCATTTTAATATTTATTGATACGAAAAATACAAAATGCACTGTTATTTTTGTATAGACTTACCTAAAATTGTTCACATACTGATTAGATTTTTCTTTCTTGTTTTGCCTTAATCTGTCACTTCAGAAAGATTTTTAGCCTGTTCCTGATCCAAGGCATTTGCTTTTACTACCGTATTACTGAGCCCATTTTATGCACAGAAAGGTAAAAAATCTTAACCTGGGTGAAACAAATGTGCTATGTGACAAGGTTGTCTTTTCTGACAGGAAAAGCTCTAATCCCCTATTTAATGCAATCAGTGGAGGAAGTCTGTGAACTGTTTGAATTGAAATGAAAAACCATAATGATGACATTTATAACATCCATCACATTAGATTTGCTTGGTCTATATATCTCTCTCTCTGGAATAATAGTGATTTATACAAATTGCTTCTCACTGCAATTTATATCAGTGTAAAGATGCCAGCAGATATATGGAGTATTTTATTTGCTTCAACTAAATGTCTGTTTAATTGTATTTGCTACTAAATGAAAATACTACCCTCTGGCATATCTGTTTAGATATAATGGTTAATTTATTTTGTGGTTTTATAACTTCAGCTTTTTTCATTCCTTAGATACTTGAAAATGTAACTTTCTCTCTTCCTGAAAAATATATGTATGTGTTTATGTATGTGTATATATGACATCTTTATGTGACAAATCTGGTAACTATAATTTTATTATTCCAGAAACTTCATTGCCTAGGTATGCTTTCTTTCCCCTTGCAGAAGGAATAAAAAGAAAAGGAATAAAAACCTTACTCTGGCTACTATTAAACTTTAGCAGTGGTTCCCAAAGTTGGGGAAGAAGGTAATCTTGCCCTTCAAAGGATATTGGGTGACTAAAAACATTTTGGATTGTCACAACTGTAAAGAAATGCTATTGGCATCTAGTGGGTAGAGGCTAGGGATACTGCTAAACCTCCTACAAGTCCCAAGACAGTCCTATACAAAATATCCAGTCTAAAATGTCAGTGGTGCCAAAGTTAATAAATCTTGAACTATGAAATGGTTTTCTTAGTGCAATGGAGTTACTTTACCAAGATATGTCTACATAGAACCAGGCATTTCTGTTAAAAAAACATGAGCAGCTTTTTAAAATTCTAAACAATTTATGTAAGCATACACCATTTAAATGAATTTCCAAGAAATCTGATTGCATAATTTTAGTTGTAATTTGGAATGTTTTAGACTTCTGAACTCTTTCTGGCTGGTCCTATTTTGCCCCCTACAGTGTTGAACAGAGCTCAGTAGGCATGTAGCCTTTTTCCACAAACCCTCTTTTCTTTGAAAGAGTAAAGGAGGACCAGGAACTCATCGCCACTCAAGATTTTGGCGCTATGCTACCCAGTGTTCTTGGGCCTTTGTTTTCCATGACAGGGCACTGTCTTACTGCCTCATCTACCTCAATGACTCCCTTTTCTCTGTCCTTTTCACTATTTTTTTCCCCTCCCCATCCTTCCATGTAGGTATCACCCAAGGCCCTAACACAGAATCTCTTTCTCTTCTTGTGAATTTGCTCTTTTGATAATCCCATTTACTTTGTCTTCAACAATGATTTCTAGGTGATTATTAAACTTGCAATTTAAAACCCAGTCTCTTTTCTGATTGTAGGTATTCTCCTGGACACCAGCTGTTTTGCACAACTTGAATAATTTTCTTAGAGGCACTTCTCATCTCCTTCAAGCTCATCAACTTCACAGTCAGTACTAAATCATGCAGATTGTACCTCATGGAATGATTTGCCTTCTCCTTCTACTCAGTCCTATATATTTTGTTAAAATGCTCATCTTTCAAAAGCAGAGTTTCCTTGTATTACTGCACTGCCAAAATGCTCAATGCACACTCTTCATCTTATGCATTAAAAGGAAAGTCCTCATCCTGTCAATAAGGCCCTCTCCAATATGTCCCTAACCAATCTTTTCTGCTTCAGCAATGTGTGCAACCAAAGAACCTCCACACTCCTGCCAAACGCACCTGAACCTTGATCTTCTCTCCTGTGAACACCCAGAGTACTTATTGCCACCATTTTTGTCAGTGCTTACCTAGTGGAATGGTCATTTGTGTCTTTGTCTAATTTTGCATGTTAACTAAACTGCATATTGTTTTATGAAGGGCATAGGTTGTGTTTTACGTATCTGTTTTTCTTCTAAAGCACTAAATGTAAGGTGCTGCACATCGTTCACTGCTCAGTAAATATGTTTCATTTGAATTACAATCTACATCTTTTCCTACATCTTCAACTACTGACAGCACATTTTATTTCATTTTTTATCTTGAATTTTACTTATATCTAAAGTTAAACTCATTTTATCCTGATCACAAGATTCCTCATTTATAATTCCTTAATTTTGTGAAGATAGACATTTTTCTGATTAGCAAAGTTAAAAAAAACAAACCCAAACTCATCAGTCTTAATTTTTACACTTCCTTTTCCTTCTCTTTTTAAGGCCATCAAATGCCTTTAATTCTTTTATTGAACAATTTGTACCTGCATTTTATAGTGACCTCTTAATCAATGTTTCTACCATTCATTTCCTTTATTTAAACACTAATAATAATAGCTAACATTGTTTTGAGTGTTTCCTAAGTACTAGGCACTACCTAAACACTTTATAATCAGTAATTCATTAAATCCTCACAACAATCTTACTATCATGAGACCCAGAGAGATAAAATGCATTCTCCATAGTAACAGAACCATAAAGTGGTGAGCCAGATGCAAACTCGGGCAACCTGGCACCAAGGATAAGACTCTTAAAACATTTACATGTACTGCTTCCTATTCTCAGGTTCATCTTCAACCATTACTAGATTAATTATATCACTTTATATGATAAAAAAAGTATCAATTTTCTATGGAAGAAAAGTCATATTTCTTGGAATTCTAGACCATGCTCTATTACTCTCAAGGGTACTGATCGAAGCTTGTCTACTGCAAGAATGTTCTCCAACAGTGATAGACTCCACACTGTGCCCGAGGCATACCCCTGCCCTCATCATTCCTGCCTCTCCATCTTGTTCAGGCTCCTCTCCCCAGATTTGCTGCTACCCAAGCCCTCCTCATCCATTAATTCAGAATACGCAAACTGGTATCAGATGTGGCTTGTCCAGCAGTGGTTTTGTGGTGTTTTAAAAGGAGAAATTAAATAGAATGTAACTGGACCATACACAAAAATCAATCCAAAATTGATTAAAGACTTGAAGGTAAGATCTGAAACCATAAAATTTCTAGAAGACAACATAGGTGGTAAGCTCTTTAACATTGGTCTTGGTGATGACTTTTTTTTATTTAACACCAAAAGCTCTGGCAGCAAAAGCAAAAACCAACAAATGGAACTACATCAAACTAAAAAGCTTCTGTACAGCAAAGGAAACCATGAACAAAATGAAAAGAAAACTTACCAAACGGGAGAAAATATTTTCAAATCATTTATCTCATAAAGGGTTAATATCCAAAATATATAAATAACTCATAACACCCAATAGAAAAAAATTCCGATTAAAAAATGGGCAGAGGATCTGAACAGACTTTTTTCCAAAGAAGATATACAGATGGCCAACAGATATATGATAAGGTGCTCAACGTCACTAATCATCGGAGAAATGTAAATTAAAACCACAATGAAATATCATCTCACACCTGTTAGAATGGCTATTAGTAAAAAGAAAAAGAAAAAAAAAAAAGAAATACATAAGTGTTGATGAGGATGTGGAGCAAAGGGAAACTTTGTTCACCCTTGGTGGGAATGTAAATTGGCTCAGCCACTACGGAAAACAGTATGGAGGTTCCTCAAAAAATTAATAATAGAACTACCACACAATTATGGTAGTTCTATGGCAGCCATTCCACTTCTGGGGATTTGAAGAAAATGAAAGCACTAATTCAAAAAGAAATGCACCCCCATATTCATTGCAACATTATTTATAATAACCAAAACATGTAATCAAGATAAATGTCCATCGACGGATAAATGAAGAAAATGTGGTGTATATATGCAATGGAATTTATTCAGCCATAAAAAGAAGGAAATCCTGCCATTTGCAACAAGATGGATGAATCTAAAGGGCATTATGCTAAATGAAATAAGTCAGAGAAAAACAAATACTGTATGATCTCACTTATGTGTGGACTCTAAAGGACAAAACAATGAACTCAGGTCAGATTGGTGGTTGCCAAAGGTGGGGGATGGAGCAGTGTGCAAATGGTGAAGGTGATCAAAAGGTACAAACTCCCAGTTATAAAATAAAAATAAACAAAAATTAGGAGGCTCACAGATTGAGATTCCTGGTTCTTCAGAAAAGTTAAATGATCTGGCAATACGAAGCCTGGATGTTGTTTCATAGTAACTGACAGGAGCTGAGTGGCTGCTGCTTTATTTAGATGGAACAGACCCCACCACTCTTTACTGTCTCCCTAATACTGAGACAAGGTAATAGTCACTATTCAACTCATGTTAGTTTTGTTCTATTGCTTTTAATAGTGTCATTAGAAGAAAGTAAAATATTTCTTATATTAATATCTCTGAAAAATTGGAAAATAAAAGGCAAAATAAAATGGCTTTTTATAATTAAGATATATGTCATAAAGCCAGTAAAATTGTTTTTTTGTGTTTATCAATCAATAATTACTTGCCAATGAAATAGATGAAAACTAATAAATATGCTAATATGTAGGGAAATAAATATACTTAACGCTCACCCTGTACCAGGCAGTTTCCATATGTTTTCACATTAAATACTCAAGGACTCTCATGAGGGAGGTGGTGTTTCTCTGTATAAGACGGCGGTTCTCAACCTTTCACAGGGGTCGCCTAAGACCATC
>NW_017732023.1:433407-437675 GCF_001890085.2 Hipposideros armiger | reverse complement strand
AAAAAAAAAGAAAACCCCTACACTACTTTGTCTCTCTCAAACAGTGAAGTCCAAGTGACACAATTCTGGTCAAGCAGATGTAAGTACAAGTAATTGACAGGTCTTACTGAAGAGCTCATTCAAAGGGAGTAGACTCAGCAAGTTCATACCTTTTAACCTTAGCCATCACCTTTTCTCCTGCCTGGTGTGAGAATGAGAACTGGCACTGGATAGGCCATCTTGAAACCATTAATGAAAAATTAAAAGAGTCCCAGAAACTGGATTCAGATGTCTTTTAGCAGTAGGACGAATGCCTACAAATACCTACCTTCACACTTCTCATTGTGGAAGTAGACTATCAATCCCCAACTTGTTTAAGTTATAGGAAGTCAGGCAGACAGATTCAATCTCTAACAGTTAAAAGGCTATATGGAAATATAAACAAAGAAAATGGAAGCAAATTATGTGTATTTTAGGAGGTGGAGTACAAGAGATGATAATCTTTAAATATTATTTTCAGGACCGTTAGCTGTTAGTTGAGGGTTGGCAAGATTTCATTTTTCTATTATCTCTTCAGTCATGAGAGAAGCTGTAGTCATTTCTTTCTCTTTTTTTTCTCCCATTCATTAACAAAGACATTCTTTTGCTCAGAACTTTTTCTGAACTGCCTACTCATGGATAATTGAGAGATTGTGCTGCCTTGTTTTTTCTTTTTCAGTTTCTTTTCTTAGTTTCCAAATCTTTTATTTCAACATTCCATACTTTCCTTCTCACCCTACTTTTCTCCTTTGCTTTCCCCCCCTCTTTTCTTTACTTCCACTTCTTCTTTCTTCTTTAATCTCCCCCTCCATTTTATGCATTTAAAAATACACAACTCTAAAAAATCAGTTATTATTTACACTCTCTGCCACCATCCCAAATGCTCGAGTTACTAAAATTTTGGAAAGTACATGGAGGAGGCAAATTAACAGTTTAGCAGGCAAATACAATGACTGATAGTGTCAGGGAACTGGAGATATATATATACACATACATATACATATATGCATATGTACACATGTATACACACACATACGTGATATGTACTGATCAGTGTTCTTTAGAGAGAGTTTTTGTTACAAAATGGTAAGAACACATTACTGGCAGGAAAAAAACAAATCTGTCTTGATACATCTTTGATCCCAATGATTTTCATAGGATATACTTGCTGACATAAAATGTCAATGTGTGGGCATAAAGTTTAAACATTTTATTCCATACCATATTTAAAGCAAATTTAACCATCTCTTACACTCACATTAAACAAAATGTGAAATCATGAAAGTGCCTGGTAACTTTAAAATCATTTCTCTGATTCTTCAGTGCAGTTGATATTAGAGAAGCTTTTCCCCACTCCTTCTAGCCTTACTTTTCTCCCAATTTGAAAATAAACACAAATTGACATAGCCATTCGCCATCTTTACAATGATTTAAGTAATAAATCAATCTTGCCATAAAATAGTCTTTTTAGGTAAATCCAGTGGTGAAATAACAGTGCCTGCAAATTATTTTATAACTTGTTTATAACTTCAAAATCCTCTCCAGGTTTTAAAGGTAGTTCACGGTTTATTACCTTAGGGTCATTTCATGACAGCAAATGTGGTTTTCTTGACATAAAAATGCCACACAGTAAATTACTATAAAACAGGTGCCTCAACAAAAAGAAACGATGCTCAGTTCTGAGAGCCTTGCATTCTGACGGAGAAATGGGCAAAAAGTAAATTGGGCTGACAAGGTGATATTAGCTATGGGTAGGAGACTGTTACTTCATTAACTCAGCAAAATATTTAGACCCCTCACAATACCTGTAACAGTTTAGCTGTGTGAGGTGCTTGGCCTCTTTCTGACAAAAGCTATTTTCCAGCAGATTTCTGGAAATACCTGAGCACCACCACGTTATTCTGTTGTGACACCTGGAAATCACTAAAGGCATGTGATAAAAATGTCAGGAGTGGACATTAAAAGCCTTGTTGCTTCAGTTAAATACGGAAAGAGAAGAAGGCAAAAACAGCAATAATCCCTGAATCCTGTCTGTGTGGGAGCCTGTCATTCTCCTCTGAATAGACATCCGTGGGTGTCACCATTCCCTGGAGGTCTCTGTCATCTTCCTTCCTGTAATCACCATGCAAATTCCTCACTTATAAAGGTAGACAAAAGGACCCCTCCATCACGCACATTCTCATTGTCAAGAGAAAGCACAGGATTCTGAAGGCTTTTCTTTCAGCCTAGGCACATACCAGGATGTGGGAGCCACAAGAAATCATAACAAACATTTGTTGATCACTCGGTCTGTGCCAAGGGGCTGCTCTAAGCCCTCCTTACTAATCACCCCATTTATCCTCTCAGCAACATGAGTCCCCTCATTTTATAGGTTAAGTAAACCAAGGCAGAACAACTAAGTTACTCAAGGTCACAAAGTGGGTGGCAGAGACATTGCAAGTCTTATGACTCCAGAAGTCTCCTCTGAACAGTTACCCATATCGCTTTAAGAAAAAAAAAAAAAAANGCAGTTTCCATATGTTTTCACATTAAATACTCAAGGACTCTCATGAGGGAGGTGGTGTTTCTCTGTATAAGACGGCGGTTCTCAACCTTTCACAGGGGTCGCCTAAGACCATCGGAAAACACATATTTTCAATGGTCTTAGGAACCGAGACACCGCTCCTCTATCCGTCTTCAGGCCCACATGCAGATACGCCCACATACGAGTACCCAGTGACCCCTGTGAAAGGGTCCTTCGACCCCCAAAGGGGTCGCGACCCACAGGTTGAGAACCGCTGGTAAGAGTTAAGACAACTGAGGCTCAGAAAACAGAGGTTTGCCACATTCAGCTGGTCTTGTAGCTATTTATGGTCAGGGTTCAATTCTGATAGACCTAGCTGCAAAGTCTGTCTTTCCCACACAACATACTGCCTTATTTATTACACAGTTTGGTTAATTATTTAATTAATTGTTAATTAGATATTAACAGAACACTGATATTGTTGATAATTATCATAGAGTCAGTGATGTGATGTGCTGGATCCTACTGGCGAAGAGACCCTTTTGTGCAGATCTTTTCCCAGCTCCTGTTTCAATGCTGTCACATCAGTTGCTTGAAATAAGCCAGGGAAGGAATATTTAGATCACAGAAATGTGCAAACGCTAAAAGTTAGAGCTGTTGTGTTTTTTTTTTTTTTATAACTAGTTGTAAAATATATTTACCAGCACTTTTTTAAACGAGTAATCTAGTCATTCAAGGTTTGACCCAAATGAGTTTTTATTCTTCACTTATGGAAAGCCTCCCCGAATAGTAAAAAAACTAAAAGACATCATGATAAGGAGAAGAAACTTCACGGTTGAACAGTTTTTAATTTAAATCCCTGTTTTGCTACTAGTTACATAGCCTTGGGCAAGTTACTTCTTATCTCTAAGCTTCAGAGTCTTCCTTATAATTCACAAATATATGAGTTATCTTAAGTAAGGTCAGGTGGCATGAGATCAGAGGTGGCAGGTACCTTTCTCTCAACCTCTCAGAGGCAGGCCAGGGATTGCTGAGTAGGAAATATTTTAACCATCAAAACAATAATTAAATTGTCAAAAGTAGAAAAAAATCATCTATATAAATTATGAAACATAATTTATGGTCTTATTTTTTCTGTATTAGTGAAAATAATACAAAATTTCAATCAGGGTACTCTAGGCCCTTTTCTTCCTCGAACATTTTAGTTATGCTCTATTTAAGACATTCAGCTCAGAACTGTTTAGAGGAAATTAAATAATAACCATAAGACACCTAGCACTATGTCTGGCACAGAAAGGTACAATAAATGTTACCTATTAGCCCTGTGAGGAGTACCTTTCTGCTACTTATTACAAAAAATAATAATAATAATTCAAACAAATTTATGTTTCTAATGTTCATTACAAAAACAGCCAGAAAAATGTGAGCTAAAAGACTCCAGAATGGCATGTGTTGAAAGAAGTCAACATGGAGAGAACATATAGCTACAGAAAAAGTATACTGGGCCCCAACAGAAATAAAGGCATTACTTGCTCATGATTTTTCTTTTGATGCTCATAACATTCACTGATAACCAGGTAGAACGAGTCTGTTCTCACGGCGTTCACATTCTACATTACACTGGGGTTTAAATTCCTGAAGCCCCATGACAGTGTTTTATAGGCATTTGTACTCTGCTAAGAAAACGGTACCTTTTTATATCAAATAGCACACATTCATATGTATATAACATGTAACAGGTCAGGCT
>NW_017732023.1:425877-428962 GCF_001890085.2 Hipposideros armiger | reverse complement strand
AGAGAAACTGAGCATTATATATTATTTTCTTACCCAAAGGAATAAATATGAATCTGAAGGACAGTGTTTAGTGCTTGGGATCATTTTAAAGAAAGAGCTGTCCAGGTGAGAGAATGGGATAACACGGAGTGAATGCGTTTTGTGTCTGTGAATTTACATATTCCAGAGAGCCCAGAAGCCATGAAATTTGCTTCCATGAAATGCTGCAAGATGCATTTCTACTTGGGCAATGAAATGATATATCTTCAGAAATGCTTGTGAGCTGAGATTCTGAATACAAGCATGTAAGAATGTGTCACAAAGGCACCTGTCTCTAAATGCTCTTCAAAGTGTTAATAATAGAGCCTGAGTCTGAAATTTTGGTCTTACATAAAAGACGAATGTCCTCTTTCTTGGGAAACCTCATAATATAGGACATAAAATAATGAAACAGGCCTCAAGTTACTGCTGCTGAGAGGAGACTACTGGCTTATATAGAAAGAGTTTTGCTGCCCATGTACCTGCAGTAAGGAGCCTGTTTTGTTATATTGTCTAGACTTGATTTTAAAATATTTCAGCACAAATGATAAATGCGTGTTATTTTTAACGTATAACCTAGGGGCACTAAGTGAACATTTAAAGTTCCTTTACTGGGAATACACCAGCCTACAGTCCTATAAGCCTCCAGTCCAGAAGCTTTAACTGTCTTTATATTCAATCAACAGAGTCCTTAAAAGTTAACATACTGGATGATAACATGCATTTCATCGGTGAACTGAGTGGCATTTAAGATGGGTATGAAGGGGAGTTATTGGCCATGCAACATGTCCCACTCTAACACTTTTGTAAAAGCAGAGAGTAAGAATTGGGAAACCCAATAGGTTCAACCCTACAGAACACTATCATAGACTTAGGATTCTCAAATTAGACCTGTATTTCACCACTGCATTAACATTCTCCAGAGAAACAGAACCAACAAGAGGTTATAATACATATTATGAGGAATTGGCGAGAGCAATTACAGAGACTGAAAAGACCTAAGATCTGCAGGAAGCAAGCTGGAGACCTAGGAGAAGCAATGCTGTAAGTTCTAGTCTGAAGGTCAGCAAGCCTGAGACCCAGGAAGAACTGATGTTTTAGTTTGAGCCCTAAGTCACAATAAAACCTATGTCCCAGTTCAGAGGCAGCTAAGCAGGGGAAATTCCCTCTTGTTTGAGGGAGAGTCAGCCTTTTTGTTCCATTCAGGTCTTCAACTGATGGCATGAGACCCACCCACATTAAAGAGAGCAATCTGCTAAAGTCAGTCTATTGATTTAAACATTAAACTCATTTAAAAACACCCTCAGAGTAACACTTAGAATAATGTTTGACCAGCTCTCTGGGCACCTCACGTCCATTAAAATTGACACTTAAAATTATCCATGACAACCGTCTATCAGAGAATGTTGACATTTGCTCCAACTTGTAACATTAAGTCAATGCTGCCTCTAGAAGGATGGCACATTTGTCTCTAGTGATCATGTAAGGTGATGTTGGAACAATAAAATGGACAGAGAGCAGGGATCACATCAGTATTCCTGAACATGTTCTATGATTATTTTTGTGCACACTTGCTAATAATCCTGATATGTATAGCAGAATTTGTTTTCCTTGTAACCTACTACCTGGTTGGGAGACCGTAAGGGGAATACCCATAGCTCTCAACTACCTCCAAACTACTGCAGACTTCCCAGTATCAATGAAAGAAGAACTTCCTAATTGTGAATGACCATATTACATTAGCTTAAGCTGGACTGAAGAACATTTCCTATGAAGTTTCTGAGCAGAAAATGACTTTTTTCACTGAAGTGGTTTTTAAATGCCCTTCCCATCTCAGCAGCACCCAGGATAATAGTGATGTCACAGATAAGACACAAATGACAGAGTATAGCCACAGGCCTCAGGGAGAGTAGAGGCTTTCAAGAGCCCACAGCTATTTTTGATAATATGAAAAATAGGAAGCTAGCATTGAGCAGAACCTATGGGAGTAAAATAGGGCTTCTACGAAATTGACTGATGAAGGCTGCCCCATTAGCAAATTAGAAACAAAAATAAGTCATTAGACCCCAAAGAAAGTAACAGACAGCAGAGCACACCCAAAGAGAGCTCACAGAAGATCAGAATGAATCCCTTATCACATTTTAGAGATGATTATTATCAGCTCTATGGTAATTAGAACTTCAAATAGACATCAAAAGCCACTGAATCACTTTAGAGTTCATTATATGCATGTAACTGAAATGTTATATAGTTCATATTGTTTTTCTTTTGTCCCCTTATATATTCCCCAAGAGCCCTCCATGTTTTGTTATGGGATGAATGGGAAATCTCTTATAAAATTAGAGTCAAGTTTCTAATATGCTGAGTGGATTAAACAGGTAAGTAGCTGCATATACAGAATACAATCCTAATGAGGCTTATTTCTGACCCTGTAGACTCCACCCAGATGCAAAGCAATATAGACCAAGAAACAAAATCAATAACCAATCCAAAAATATATATATTATCCAAGACTGTACTTTTTAACTCTCTGAAAACAAACTTACCTTCCAAAATATTTTAAATTTCCCATTGAGCATGAAGTTGCTTTGCTTTAGCTGAGGACATCTCAGCAAGATTAGGAAGGGAGGATAATTATAGAATTACTTTACATGATTCTCTCTCAATTAGCCTTATAATGCAATGTATATCTTGAGACTTACAATATGTACTTTCGCAAGATACAATAACTCTTATCAACCTTACAGTGTTTGCTCTAGTAAACCACATGGATGTCTAAAACTGAGTGTATTCAAATGGATAATAGTAGGTAGTTTCCTTCCTAGAATAGTCTGTTGTGTACTTGATATCTCTTGTTCAATCTACATTCAGCCTTCTACTCATTTATTCATATCTTATCTCCTCAGGACAGCTAGGATTTATTTGGATTATTAATGTCTTTTTTTGGGGGAATATTAACCCCATGAGGCTATTTATTTTCCTTTTACTAGCTTATAAACTGAATCTAAACATTTGGAAACCACTGATATTAAAGGAAAATCTGTTCAGAAAACATCCCCATGAGACT
>NW_017732023.1:424756-425827 GCF_001890085.2 Hipposideros armiger | reverse complement strand
AAATCCTGCTTCAAGATTCATTTTCTGCCTGAGATGTGAAAGCAGTCTGAAGATGCAACCCTTTTCTTCCCATATCTGCCACATATTCAGGCCTAGGAGCAAAACTAAAACTTGCCAAAACAAAACCATCTGGCATTCATAGCCAGAAGTAGTCTCCCTGGACTTGGCTGGGGCTTCCAAAATCACTCTAGAGAGGGGAAGGTGGAGGCAAGAGCAAAATTAATCATAAAATCACTGTTTCCTCTCCCACTGTTTGTCTCATCAAATCTAGAAAGTCCTATAGCAATCAATTCAATGAGGCAGTGGAGATTACCAGCAGATTCTAACACACTCCTACTAGAAGATTTATCTCTAGGTTACTTGTTTTAAGTAAAGAGGCTGCTAAATTCAATCAGATAACAGGGTACTTCAGTCAAAGTAACTGCTTGACCTGTTGCTTTTAGCTAATAGGCCTGTCACTAAGGAATTTTGAAAACTTTTGGCGTATGAGTTGACTGAACCTGGGGACCAGGTGCCCGATGCTTCTATTTCAGATTATATCCAGGTGAAATGCCCAAATTTTAGCCCAAATAAAATGAGCTGTGAGCTTAATTCATGACTATGTTGCTATTACACCTTAAGCTTTAAAAGGAAGCTGCAGCTTTCCTGATGACCTGACGTGACTCGAGAAGGATTCAAGAGGAAGTGTTCCCCCACGAAGCACACAGGTTAGACTCAGAAGTTCCCTTAATTTGGTGCCTTCATAGGTTGTGTGCCAAATTGATAGGAGGCATAAGTCATTTGGAAATAGCCTTTGGCTTGAAGCAGTATTTTTCTTACATGTGGAATTTAAGTTGGCCACTGCATTTGAGGCTGAAAGCCAGCACAGTTAGCAAAAAGGTTAGCAATAATCAAGTTAAGTGCCCTGATTGGCATTGCTAACAGAGCCAATAATGGAAGACAACCTGCAATGGCTATGTTAAAATACAAAGGCTAATTATCAAAAGGGGACAGAGATTAGTCCCAGGGTGATCCCATCTATAGGCAGGGTTTCACAGATGAAATGAGCACCACCAGCCTCATCCTCTGGGG
>NW_017732023.1:409151-423621 GCF_001890085.2 Hipposideros armiger | reverse complement strand
AATTCCCTCTTGTTTGAGGGAGAGTCAGCCTTTTTGTTCCATTCAGGTCTTCAACTGATGGCATGAGACCCACCCACATTAAAGAGAGCAATCTGCTAAAGTCAGTCTATTGATTTAAACATTAAACTCATTTAAAAACACCCTCAGAGTAACACTTAGAATAATGTTTGACCAGCTCTCTGGGCACCTCACGTCCATTAAAATTGACACTTAAAATTATCCATGACAACCGTCTATCAGAGAATGTTGACATTTGCTCCAACTTGTAACATTAAATCAATGCTGCCTCTAGAAGGATGGCACATTTGTCTCTAGTGATCATGTAAGGTGATGTTGGAACAATAAAATGGACAGAGAGCAGGGATCACATCAGTATTCCTGAACATGTTCTATGATTACTTTTGTGCACACTTGCTAATAATCCTGATATGTATAGCAGAATTTGTTTTCCTTGTAACTTACTACCTGGTTGGGAGACCGTAAGGGGGATACCCATAGCTCTCAACTACCTCCAAACTACTGCAGACTTCCCAGTATCAATGAAAGAAGAACTTCCTAATTGTGAATGACCATATTACATTAGCTTAAGCTGGACTGAAGAACATTTCCTATGAAGTTTCTGAGCAGAAAATGACTTTTTTCACTGAAGTGGTTTTTAAATGCCCTTCCCATCTCAGCAGCACCCAGGATAATAGTGATGTCACAGATAAGACACAAATGACAGAGTATAGCCACAGGCCTCAGGGAGAGTAGAGGCTTTCAAGAGCCCACAGCTATTTTTGATAATATGAAAAATAGGAAGCTAGCATTGAGCAGAACCTATGGGAGTAAAATAGGGCTTCTACGAAATTGACTGATGAAGGCTGCCCCATTAGCAAATTAGAAACAAAAATAAGTCATTAGACCCCAAAGAAAGTAACAGACAGCAGAGCACACCCAAAGAGAGCTCACAGAAGATCAGAATGAATCCCTTATCACATTTTAGAGATGATTATTATCAGCTCTATGGTAATTAGAACTTCAAATAGACATCAAAAGCCACTGAATCACTTTAGAGTTCATTATATGCATGTAACTGAAATGTTATATAGTTCATATTGTTTTTCTTTTGTCCCCTTATATATTCCCCAAGAGCCCTCCATGTTTTGTTATGGGATGAATGGGAAATCTCTTATAAAATTAGAGTCAAGTTTCTAATATGCTGAGTGGATTAAACAGGTAAGTAGCTGCATATACAGAATACAATCCTAATGAGGCTTATTTCTGACCCTGTAGACTCCACCCAGATGCAAAGCAATATAGACCAAGAAACAAAATCAATAACCAATCCAAAAATATATATATTATCCAAGACTGTACTTTTTAACTCTCTGAAAACAAACTTACCTTCCAAAATATTTTAAATTTCCCATTGAGCATGAAGTTGCTTTGCTTTAGCTGAGGACATCTCAGCAAGATTAGGAAGGGAGGATAATTATAGAATTACTTTACATGATTCTCTCTCAATTAGCCTTATAATGCAATGTATATCTTGAGACTTACAATATGTACTTTCGCAAGATACAATAACTCTTATCAACCTTACAGTGTTTGCTCTAGTAAACCACATGGATGTCTAAAACTGAGTGTATTCAAATGGATAATAGTAGGTAGTTTCCTTCCTAGAATAGTCTGTTGTGTACTTGATATCTCTTGTTCAATCTACATTCAGCCTTCTACTCATTTATTCATATCTTATCTCCTCAGGACAGCTAGGATTTATTTGGATTATTAATGTCTTTTTTTGGGGGAATATTAACCCCATGAGGCTATTTATTTTCCTTTTACTAGCTTATAAACTGAATCTAAACATTTGGAAACCACTGATATTAAAGGAAAATCTGTTCAGAAAACATCCCCATGAGACTTGGCAAAATAAATGCATAAATACATAAATAAATAAATAAATAAATAAATAAATAAATAAATAGTAATGAAGACAATATGCTCTCCAATCAATCTCACCCTCCAGGCAGGTCCTAGAGTGATTTTTAGGGTAAATATTTTACTTCATGGAAAAATCAAACTTTGATTTTAGCTATTGTTAATTTATAAGTTAGAAACTTTGAAATTGAATGTGTTTATATGTGAGGAATTTACTCTGGATTCTCATGATGTGGTAACCTGTGTATATCTGTAAATTGAATTGAGATGGCAAACAAACTGTGAGTTCTTTTTATTAAAACTTAATTGTGTATATAGGGTTTTACTTTCTCAGCAAGATGAGCTTTTTCATTACATATAAGATCACATGTAAGAACTAGTGAGATTAATAAGGAGCAAAAGACAGCTGAGCATTTTCATAGTACCAGAAGGGGAAAACAAGCTGAGAAAATAAGTAGAAAAAAACTATGAACAAAATTGATAGAAGCTCAACTGGTAGAAACTCAAGTTCTCTTTCCTCATGAATTTCTTGGGTTCTGCCATTTCTCACAATTTATGTCCTGGATTGTAGCTCTCCCCACATTCTGGAACTCATTTGTTACTAATGGAAGCCAAATAGGGTGGTGGCGGGGAAGAAATCAAATACACAAAACTATATTTGCTTCTTTTTTGACAGTCACTGAATTAACGAAAAAGGGTTGCTCAATAAAATGCTATTTTCAAAATGCCTGTATAAAAAGTCCAAATTCATTTTACATTTTCACCCCATTTTCTATCTAATTTGTCACCAATTACATGTTTATTTTCTTTTAAAATGTCTTTCAGATTTTCTTTTCTTTTCTTTTTTTGTACTCTTTAAGAGTTAGGACTGCACTCTTGTGATAATAACAGTAATTATAACACAAACAGCAAAAATAAACTCTAGTCTGACCCATTTCAGTCTCTATACATTTTATCTGTAAATATTTTCAGACTAATTTAAGGCTTAAATTTAGCTACTTAAGATAGTGTGCTTATTGTCTAGGAGAATATCAAGTACAAATTACTGACTTTATATTTAAAATGCATCTCTGAGAAGTACCGTATTTCCCCATGTATAAGACACACCCTTTTTCAAAAAATTTGGGGTCTAAAAACTGGGTGCGTCTTATACAGTGGGTTGTAGTTTGTTTTACTTGCATTTCCCACTAAGGATGAGGCAATATATAAAAACAGTGATTCGTCATCAGACACAGGTGAGGACAAGCTAATGGTTGGGAGTTTTGACAGTGATGAGGAGTTGTATGAATTTTATGATGAATAAAACTTGAGTTCAATAACTTTATGTACTACATTTTGTTTCAAATTTCGGGCCCCAACATTAAGGTGCATCTTATACATGGCAGCGTCTTATACATGGGGAAATACAATAAATAGTTGGGTCTTACTTTTTATTTAGTCCAATAATTTCTGCCTTTTGACTAAAGTCTATGGTCTATCGTTATATTAATATGTATGTATATTAAATCTGCCATTTGGTGTTTGATTTCTATTTGCCTAATCTTGTTTTTTTTGGCTACTCTGTTCCTTCTTTTCTACTTTACGGTTAAACAAATATATTTTTAGCATTCTATTTTGATTCCTCGTTTGGCATTTATGAATATTTCCTTGTATTATTTTATTTAGTGGTTGTTCTAAAGATCATTATATAAAATGTAAATTAAAAAAATCTAATTAACATTTATTATTTTGTGTAAAAAATAGGACATTTCCATTTAACACCCTGCCTTTTGCATTATTGTCATATTTCACATCAATAAACATTATGCACATACAGTGCTAAAAATTTGCTTTAAATATATGTCACTTATATAAAATTAAAAGAAAATATATATATATATATATATATTTTTTTTAAAGATCTTTATTAAAAACTAGCTAGCCTACAATATTATATTAGTTATAGGTTTACACAATAGTTATTCAGCATTTATATACCTAAAGACGTGATCACCATGAGTCCAGCAACCATCTGACACTGTATCACACTGTCACAATACTATGGACTATATTCCCTTTGCTGTACATTAGCTTCCCATGGCTTATTTGTTTTATATCTAGAAATTTAAACCTCTTATTCCCCTTCACCTTTTCCATCCCTATTTAATTTTTCAATTACAACTGACATTCAGCATTATTTTATATATTGTGTATAGCATAGTGGTTAGACATTTATATAATTTATGAAGTGATACCTTGGTTAGTCTAATACCCACCTTGCTCTACACATAGTTATTGCAAAGAGAGGCAGCCTCCATCTGAAGGCACTCCCTTGGGTTTTGAGCTGCTCCCTCCTTTGCATGACTGCCATGTGCACACCTATGGAAAAGCAATTATTGGCTTGCTATCAGGTTCTTGTTGACACTGACCTCTGGACTTATGGAGGATTTATGACTCCAGCCTGATATTTTTGGCATGAGTCAATTTAGGCTCAGTGGTTAACAAGGTGCAAAAGGCCCATTAGGAATCACTTGTCAAATGGAACTGGTATATTTAAGAACACAGCCAGCCTGACCCAGGGCAGCCATCTTGGCTTTAATTAAAACCCATAACTATTGCTTTGGGGGACCTTTATCCTCTACTCCACTATCTAAGCAAAGATGCTGTCTCAATTATTCTTTTAATACACTGTCTGGGCCTGTGTGCCTTAAATGTGATGGTGCCCATTGGGCTGCTGCAGCTGTTCTATTTCAGCACTACCTGTGAAGAACCAAAATGGATGTGATTGCTCTGTTCTGTAGATAATACTCCCTTTGGTGAACCTTCTTGTATTTGCACTGGTTGTTGGGCTTTTGCTATTGGCCTAACTGTTTGGCCTACCACTTGGTATGCTACAGACTGGCAGATTAAAGTAAACCTTTTTTGGGCCACAAACTTTAAAAACAAATCATGGCCACTGATGGAGCCATCTTCATTATTCATGTAGATGTCCTCCATTCTCTGATGACACTGACTACTCAAGCTTGCAGTGTTCAGATTGCTATCCTTGCTGTCTGGGTTCATCATTATAACAGATAGGGCAATGTATCCGCTATCATAAGCTGGGCACAATATAAAGGACTCCATATTTCTGATGCAGAGGTTACCATGCTTGCCAGACTAGTGACCCATGGCAAAAGTTGGCTCATTTGTCTTGTGGTGGGGGGACAACACCTGACAGGGTATAGCTCTCACTCACCCCTGTAGATTGACTAGATCAAACCTTTGACTCCTTCTTAAGGCTAACAGTGGTGCTTCATCATTCTTTGCACCTTTGCTTTTTACAGTGTTCTTGTATAATCAGCTGTATCTGGCCACAATTATGGCACTTGAAACCAATTGTTGTCATGGGTTTGTTTGGCCCTCCAAACCACTTGCAGTCTGATAAGTGTTTTTTAATCACAAAAGTCACTTATTAATGAGTTGACTATCATGTTATTTGATGGAATTTCCATGTGCCCTTCCATCCACATATACTTGATACTGTACATTAAAACAGTCTCTTCAAAAATTGATGAACAATGTTTTACTCTATCTTTCTCACTCTCTCTTAGTCCACACCTTAGTTAAGCAGTTGGATCACTGAATTCAACTATCAAAAAAAACTAATCGGGATCAACTCCTTACGTCTGTTTTTTGGGCAATGATCAAGATCAAAGGAATAGGAAGTTACATAGATCCATTTTGAAAAATTAGAATTTCTCCCTTACCATTCCTGGACATGAAGCTTCTTAGTATCCCCTAATGGAAAATTCAGGCCAGCTTACTTGGTATATCCTTTGGGTGACAGTCTAGCCAAAAGGGGGCATAAAGGATAATTATGTTTTAGCCACCTGGGTTCTCTCATTAGATTCATATGGTCCTAGATAATAGGATAATGACCTCCTGGCTAACTATATTGTTCACTGAGTCCTCCTACAATGGCCTATGCAAGCTAAATTTGAACTTAAATTGGAGAACAAATTGGGTTTCTATGAGTTTTGTAAAAATGCCCCTTTTTCTCGCATACCTGAACTTTTTATGTGAAAAGTATAGGAAATTATTGAATTGGGGCACACTAATTTTGTGGCAGTGGAGTGAATAACATCCTGGTACCAGAGGGAGGAACACCTCAGACACCAGAAGGGGTGTGGGGGTAGGGGCACATGGATACATTAATAATCTTTGTTTTCCAGAATCATTCCTAGAACAATTTTCGCAAAGGAAAATTTATTTGTTTTGCTCTACAAAAATGTTATAAACACTTTAAATTCAATTCAGGTATTGCTGTCCCATCCCCTACTAGATATCTGTGACCATGTTGTGATCATCATTCCCTCTTACCATTGCTGAGAAGTCTATTGGAAAATGCATCTCCTGTACTCCCATGTAGAACATCTGTCAGCATATTTGGATGTCTTCCTCACCTGCATTCTTATAGTCCTTGCTCAGTCCGATGAGGTAGACTAATTCCACCCAAATGGGAGCATAGATAAACAGGACAGGTTGAACGGACTCTCCTCAAGCAGCTCCTCCAAAACAAGGACTTGATTCAATTATTTTAACTGAATTGCAGACCCTAAGGTCTACTGGCCAGACAGGAGACCATGTTAGAAGCTTTGTCAAACTATGGCCCTCACCAGTAAAGGTCCTACTTTGTGGGTACCAACAGTTGTAAACAATGCTTTATTCCCAAGAATAGCAAGTGCATTTGCTTCTTTTGTGTAAGCAGGTACTAATTTGACTTACTCCTGAAAACATGCTGACTTGAAATTGGAAGATCTTCAAGTATTTAAGAAAACATTACCAGTAGGATCATATAGCCCTCATATGACAGTGGAACTCTCTCCAAAATTTGGTCACTCTGAGTTACTCAGAGGAAATTCCTGCAGAGATATATAACTCATTATTCATGCATACCCTGTGGGTAGATACTACCACAGTGGGAGTCATCCAATTTGAAAACATGGTATGAAATTAGCCCCTAACATAGCTGACATGATCAATAGTACCATGAATGCTATGGAATATAGTCAGGTCAGCAAGACCTCAATGGCCAGAGTTGTGATACATGATAAAATTGCTCTAGACTTCTTCCTTATGTAACAAAAGAGCATCTATACAAGTACTATTAAATCGTATTTTAACTGGATTAAGATTTTGGAGCAAGTAGAAAGGTCAATGCAGAAACTGAACAAGAAAATAACCTGGATTTCTATGGTAGACACTGATTGTTTATGGAATTTATAAATTTTGCTGGGGAGAATGGTCGATCATGCAGATTGCCCTCCTGCTGCTTGGAGCCCTGATGGTAGTCTTATAAATAATACATCAAACAAATTGATGGCCTTAGTCCCAACGCATGTTGTTCAGATTAATGGGAGTGGCCAGTCGAGTGGCATACTCATGGGGAAATTCACCAGATCAAGACAGAGTAGCAATGAGGGACAAATATTTTTAGGAGATAATATTCCAGGGATCTTTAATATTTTTTGCATGTCATTTAAGGAAAGCCATTATTACCTTTTATTCTAAACTATCTTTTAAAGAATGTTTTATAGAGAACAACCTCAGAACATAGAGATAATGTTTCCCTCCAGAGCAAAGGGCAAATATGTTTACTGTCAAATATAATGAAGATAACATTTCCCTCTAGAGCAAAGGATAGGCATGCTTACTGCCTATTATGAAATATTAGGGTTCTAATCACAGAATTTCTCTCCTCTAACCCAACCCACAGTATATACAAGTCCTTTCTAACCTTCTGCACATAGCTGTGTGGAAATTGGGACCTGGAGACAACTGAAAAAAGAAAAAAATGCAGCTACTCTAGCTATCCTACCTAGTGCTATTACTGTGAGTATAATAAACAGTCATTTTCTGAATGAACTTGGAGTCTCATGCAATCTATCAGCATCCATGAAACTGTGGCAGGCTAACTTAGAATTTTTTTTTTAATGCAACGCATGCCAATCAGAACAGTTCTCACAAGCTGACTAAATATTTTGCTTAATTTTCCATCCAGTAGATGTCAGCAGTAATCCTGCTGAGCTGACAAGGCTAGTTTTCTCAATTCCCTTCTAAAGTTAATTCTTTTCCTAAGTCTCATATGTTTTAGACTTTAAAAAAATCTCCTTAGAATTAGCTTTGTATAGTTATCTAACTTTTTTGGTATTGTAAGAATCTGTGTCAGCTAAAGATATTTTGATAGCATAACAATGGCCAATATTCAAGCTTTTATATGTCTAGATGCATCAGCTAGACCACTTGAGGTAGTTCTTGTTTGTTTAGGCTGTACCTGACATAATGAAAGAATACTGGAATCTTCTACTAACTAAAATCAGAGTGAAATGTGAATTTATTTCCACAGCTCACCTCCTCCCATGATCATATCAAAATTACAATCCATAAGATTTTGTTTTGAAGAGGAGGAAAGAATGGAGCCTATATTATAATACAAAATAATCTGTACCCCTCCCTGTAGGAGAAGTATACACCCAAACTTAGTAATTTTAGTTTTAAACATAAGTTGTTTTGACCAATAAAATATGAGCAGAAATTATATGTGCCTTTGATGAGTAGAAACTTTTGGAGCCATCATGTCCTTTTATCACTGTTCCCTTTATCCTCTACCATGAGACTGGAAGTGTCACAAATAGGGACTGGTCCTTCATACTGTGTCCCAGAATGAAAATAAATTGCATTTAATCCATGATGGACATGCAACGCAAGTAAAACCTAAAATTCTGTTGAAGTCACTGAGATTAAGAGGGTTATTGGATACTGCAGCCAAATTTGATCTGAGATGTCTCACATAGGAGCAATAGCCACAGAAGGTGAGTAAAATTAACAGAGACAACATGGTTAAATTGAGAGCACCACAAATTCCAGATCTTTAAAGAAGAATATGACTCTGGACACAGAAAACTATTAGATTTCCCTTTTGGTCACTTGCTTTTCCTAAGATTGTCTATTCTGTGCCTTTGTTGGTATTCCCTACTATTAACCAATAAATTAACTCTCTATTCATTACCCCTCTCCCTGTTCTTAGGCAAAGAGTCTTTGAATACCCATTATGTTCAGCAATGTGTCTACATTGCTCTCTTCATCCCTTATCATACCTTATAGGGAAAACTTCATATAAGATTTGTAACTATATATGAAGCAATCACTACGTGTGAGATTTTGCCTTAATGTTATCATTATTAATGCTTTTCAAACTTGTGGCCAAGATGGTGGAGTAGGTAAACTCTTTGTTTGCCTCCTCCCACAGCCACATCAAAATTACAGCTAAATTATAGAAAAATCATCATTAAGAACAACCTGAAGACTAGCTGAACAGAATTGCTATAACTGAGAACATAAAGAAGAAGCCATATCAGGACTGGTTGGAAGGGCAGATATGCAGAACAGGCAGGTCCCAAAACCACAATGTGGTGATTAAAAATTGGGAGAAATATCTCAGCTACAGAGGTTCCTCTGAAGAGCAAGGTGTCCTAGCTCCACACTGGGCTCCCCAACCCTGGCTTCAGTGACAAGAAGAGGAGTCCCCATAACATCTGGCTGTAAAAAACAGCAGGAATTGCGTCTGAGAATGATAAAGGGCTGCTAGAGACTGAGGCACAGCAGGTCTCAAAGGACCAGTGCATAGACTCATTTGTTCACAGATTTACTCACTCTAAGCCCCAGCACAGAGGCAGCAGCATGAAAAGCACCAGGGTCATATGGGGAGGAGCTAAATTGACTAACTTCAGGGCAAGGGCTAGAAGGTCAAGGGTTGGAGCAACAATCTCCAGGATAGAAGCGTTGTCAGGCACTACTGTTCCTTTGTGGAACTCTCATCCCACCCAGTGGGCATAACACAGAGCCAAACTGAGCTTTCTATTAACCTGGTTAATGCCGTTTACCCTGCCCTGGTGATTCCCTGAGACCCAGCTCCACCCAACTCAACCAACTAGCTTGAGCCTCTTCTGAGGCTCTTCTACACAAGAAGTCTGTTTTGACTTGTGCTGCCTTTCCCAAAATATCTCAAAGGGCCACAGACCCAAAAAAGAAGCAGCTGGCCTTGACAAACCTTATAGTTCTTGTTAAGCAGCCCTAAGCCCAGCACAAGTAACAACAAGTCTGAACTCCCATAGTATCACATCAGTTGGCTCCAAGCCTGGCATAAGTGGCAGCTAGGCTTGCCCTGTAACATAGCTTCAACTAAGCAATTACAAACCCAGCAAAAGTGGCAGCTGACCTCAACTCACATCATGTTGCCCACCAAAGTGTCCCAAAACCGACGAAAATGGGAGCTGGCCTCTGTTCACACCAATGCCTCTCCCAAGCACCTTCAACACATCACAAGTGACCACCAAACACAGACCACTTTGTAGCTCCTACCAAGAATCCCCAAGCCTAGCACAAGTGGCAGCTGACTTTGGCTTGGACCAGAGCCCCTCTGAAGAGTCTCCAGAATCAACACAGCTGGTGGCCTGTTTCAGACCACACCATAGTATCACCTACCCAGCTCCACAAAAAAGCAAATCAAAGGGTAGAATAGGATGGCACCAGTGCCCAAAAAAGTGATTCCCAATCCATAAGGTCAGTCCCTGCGAAACAGCTCTTCTTCTGTAGTCATAGTTAGCACTTACAACCAGTCAGCCTGAGAGGGTCAACCCCATGCACTGACATTTTAACAGAAACTGATGCTCAACTACAACAGCAGGAAATTCACAACCAACACAGGGGACACCCCTGGAGTACGCTGGCTCAGGTGACTAGGAAGATTGTGCCACAGGACACCTTCTACATTAGGTCATTCTGCCAAGACCAGGAGACATAGCAGGTCTACCTAATACATAGAAAGAAACACAGAGAGTCATTTTAAATGAAGAGACAAACAAGTATGTCCCAAGTGCAAGTACAAGACAAAACAAGTACAAGACAAAACTCCAGAAAAAGAGCTAAACAAAATAGAGACAAGCAATATGCCAGATACAGAGTTCAAAACACTGGTTGTAAGGATGTTCAATTAACTTAGGGGAAGAATAAATGACCTCAGTGAGAACATCAACAAAGAGATAGAAAACTTAAAAAAAAAAAAGGAGGGGGGATAGAAAACATAAATAGAACCAGTCAGAAGTTAAGAATACAATAACTGAAATGAAAAATACATTAGAGAAAATCAACAGTAGCTAGATCTGGAAGATTAGATAGTGAAAAATGCCCAATCAGAAGAGCAAAAAGAAAAAAAAATTTAAATAAAGACAATTTATGGGACAACATCAAGCACACTGACATTCATATCATATGGGCATTGGACAAGGAGTGAAGTTTGAAAACCTATTTGAAGTAATGACAACTGAAAAATCCCCTAACATGGCAAAGGCAATAGACATACAAGCCCAGGAGGTACAGAGAGTCCCAAATAAGATGAACCCAAAAAGCCCTACACCAACACATCATAATTAAAATGCCAAAGATTAAAGACAAAGAAAGAATCAAGTGGCAAGAGAAAAAAATATCAGCTATGTAAAAGGGAATTCCCATATGATAATCAGCTGATTTCTCAGTAGAAACTTTGTAGGCCCAAAGAGGTTGGCATGAAATACTCAAAGTGATGAAAACCAAAGACCTACAACCAAGATTGCTCTATCCAGGAAGGCTATCATTTCAAATCAACAGAGATAAAGAGTTTCCCAGAGAAGAAAGAGCTAAAGGAGTTATCACCATCAAACCAGTATTATAAGAATCATTAAAGGGATTTCTTTAAGAAAATATCAAAAATATGAATAAGAGAATATAGGAAAGAAAAACAAATCTCACTGACAAAGGCAAACACTTAGTGAAAGTAGTGGATCAAATAACTATAAAACTAGTACTAACCAAAGTAAAAATCAAGTGTAATTACATCCATAAATTAAGGATACCCACAAATACACACATACTCACAAAAGAAGTGAAAAATAATGACATAAATATAAACAGGGAGAGGGTGAGTAAAAATGGCAGTGATTTTAGAATGTGCTCAAACTTAAGCAACTGTCAACTTAAAATACAGCACTATAAACATAGCTAGGTGTATATGAAGCACATGGTAACCACAATCCCAAAATCTGTAAGAGATATACAAGAAATGAAGAGAAAGGAATCCAAACATAACACTACAGAAATTCATCAACATACAGGAGAAGACAGCAAGAGAATAAGAACAGAGAAGTACAAAACCAATGAGAAACAATTAGTAAAATAACAATGACTACATACCTATTAATAATTACTCTAAATGTAAATAAACTAAATGCTCCAATCAAAAGATATAGGGGAGGACTTCTGCTAAGATGGCGGAATAGACAGATGCTGTGCCGACTGCCTCCCAGGATCATACCAAAATTACAAATAATTTATAAGATATTCAACCTCGGAAGTTCCCTGGACCCTACATGAGCAGAACCTCTAAATGAAGGACTTAAAGAGGAGGCCACGTTGAGTCTGGTAGGAGGGGCGGAGACGAGAGAGGGCGAACCCCGTGAGGGACACCTCAGCAGTGGGGAGGCTTCTCCGGTTGGGGGAGATACTCTCCAGCCCCACATCACGCTCACCACCCCAGAGTTACTTTGCTGGGAAGAGGAGTTCTACTATAGCTGGAAGGAGAAAATAGTGAGGACTCTCTTTGCTCATCTTGGTGAGGCTGAGGGCAGCTGGAGAACCAGCAGAGCCAGCAAACCGACTCGCACGCTGGTGAGCACTCACCTGGTTCCTGGTGGAGGGAGTAGCTTTGTGAGCGGAGAAGCCTGCAGGAAGGACTGAACTGAGTGCCTTTGGCGCGGCAGCTGGAGGTTTTTGGGACCATAGTTACCGTGGTGTGGAGCTTGCATACGAGTAGTGCATAGGAGGGCACCATTTTTTCAGAGCTGGGCCCTCCCACAGAGGCTCAGGTCTGGGACTGCATTGGTCTGCTGGAATTGGCGCAGGAGTGCCTGTGTGCCTGCGTGCGCTTGCGTGCATGCGGCCTTGGATCCCCACACTCTGCACTGCTTGTGCTGCGTAGCCAGGGAAATGCCTGGCAGGTGTACTCTGACTCCAACAGACTGCTTATTGAGGCCCGGGAGTGCGCGACTCACCTTAGGTCCCGAATTCCGCACTGCTCGTACAGAGATACCTGGGTGGTGATTGGCTGTTGGGCTGCTCGGCCTAATCTTTGAGCAGCTGATTGGGACAGGCTGAGATTGGGAGTTTTCCTGGGAGTGTAGGTCTGCCAGCTGTGCACCTGCGTGATTCGGCCGGGGCTTTCCAGGTGAGTTTGTGTGGCCTGGCTGCCGATGCAAGAGTGCATGCTGCTCTGACTTGGTGGGGGCCACTGAGCACATCCTGTGGTGCCTTGGGGGCCTGACCCACCCACCTAGAGCTGTGTTGCCAGGGGCACCCTGAGCCCCTGGTGCCTGGCCCCTACCTCCACAGGCCACAGAGGGTTTTTTGCAGCAGCAGACAGCCCGCAACCACCTGTGAGCATTTTTGGTGGTGAGCACGGTTCAAGAGCACACAGCAACTAATTGTGGGAAGCTCACTTCAAGTCTATAGGGAGGTCAGCGCATGACGCACTGAGCCCTTCCCCCCAACAGCTGGTGCTGAGTCGCCCAGAATCTCTCTATTGCTGAGCAAGTGGTCTGCAGATTAAAGCTTTTAAAAAAAAGTTTTTTCACAGCAAAGGAAATCATCAATAAAACAAAAAGGCAGCCTACTGAATAGGAGAAGATATTTGCCAATGATATATCTGATAAGGGGTTAATATCCAAAATTTATAAAACATTCAACTCAACACCAAAAAACCAAACAACCCAATTAAAAAATGGGCAGAGGATACAGAGACATTTTGCTAAAGAGGACATACAGATGGTCAACAGGCATATGAAAAAATGTTCAAACTCACTAATCGTTAGGAAAATGCAAATAAAAACCACAATGAGATACAACTTCACTCCAGTCAGAATGGCTATCATCAATAAATCAACAAACAACAAGTGCTGGCGAGGCTATGGAGAAAAGGGAACCCTGGTGCACTGTTGGTGGGACTGCAGATTGGTGCAGCCATTATGGAAATAAGTATGGTGGTATCTCAAAAAACTGGAAATGGAACTACCGTATGACCCAGCATTTCCACTCTTGGGTATCTATCCAGAGAAACCCAAGATGCTATTTTGAAAAAAATATATGTACCTTTATGTTTATTGCAGCACTATTCAAAATAGCGAAGACTTGGAAATAACCGAAATGCCCATCGGTAGATGACTGGATTAAGAAACTATGGTAAATTTATACAATGGAGTATTACTCTGCTATAAAGAAGAAGGAAATCGTACCATTTGGGATGATATGGATGGACCTAGAGACTATTATGTTAAGTGAAATAAGTCAGTTGGAGAAAGACAAATTCCATATGATTTCATTTATATGTGGAATCTAAAAAACTGAATGAACGAGCAAAGTAAACAGAAGTGGTCTCAAAGATATAGAGGAACAACTGATGGCTGCTAGTTGGGAGGGGATGAGGATGAGGGAGAAGGGG
>NW_017732023.1:394759-408933 GCF_001890085.2 Hipposideros armiger | reverse complement strand
ATATATATATATATATATATATATATATATATATATATATATATATATATAGTCATGGGACGTGGGAGTATAGTGTGGGAGTGGGGTCAAGGGAATTGTAATAGATATGTATGATATTGGGGAGGAAGTGAGGCGGCAGATGGGGGGAGGGGGTTGTCACCTCGAGGGGTAAAAAGTATAAATATTGCACTGTGTTGTACAGCTGAAACTAATTCTAAAAAATGTGTATTTCACAATAAAACATAAAAAAAAGATATAGGGTAAGGGTGGCTCAATGGGTGAAAAGCAAGATTCATACATATGCTAAGACCACTTCAGATTGAAAGACACACATATATGCTGAAATGAAAGTAAAGGGATGGAAAAAAATATTTCATGCAAATGAAAAAAGAAGCAATATGTATATCAGATAAAATAGACTTTAAAACAAGGCTATTACAAGAGAAAGGATGGTATTTCATAATAATAAAGGGATCAATTTAGCAAGCAGATATAGTACTTGTAAACATCTATACATTCCAATGTAGGGGCACCTAAATATATAAAGCAAATATCAGTGGACATAAAGAGAGAGATTGACAGTAATACAGTAATAGTACGGAACGGGAACACCCAATTGACATCAATGAATATTTCATCCCAGAAAATCAACAATGAAACAGTGGCTTTAAATGACACATTAGATCAGATAGGCTTAATTTATATTTTTAGGACATTTCACCCAAAAGCAACAGAATATATATTCTTTTAAAGTGGTTAAGGAAATTGAAGACAATTATGTAGCTACTAAAGTATCAAAACTAAAATTTGAATTCAATCTGTCTAGTCCTCAAGCCTCTGATACTTCCACTATACCATTTGCATAAATGGTAGCATGAGAAAACTATGTGAATTATTGAGCCTGAAATCCTCATGATGCCAGAAATATGTGCAATAAAATATTAAAAATATGAGAAACATGAATTTCAATTAACATTTTTATTTCTAATTTGTAAACATGTAAAGTTCCAACTCTTAGTTTAATGCTATAATATTGTCAAAATAAAAGTATTGTCAAATAATTAAGGTTGAAGAATTTCTTTGGATAAATCAAGCTAATTGATATAAAAATTAATTAGTTGACTCATAATGTAACTTTCTAAAAAGTTCATTTCACATTACCTACTTAATGATTATTTGGGGGGTGAACTGGGTTTACTCAAATAAGCCTAGAACTAACTGGTTATTGCTTTAATGCTAGAAGACTAATAGCAAAATATGTGAAGACTCATTTTTTATTCATTTTTTATTTCATTCATCTAGAGCATTCTTCAAATAAATGCTTTAAGAAAAATGTTATCGCAATTAGAACAACTGGAGAAAAATGAGTTGTCTGGGACTAAATAAATCCAGGCAGATTTTCTCTGATATATGCAAAAAGATAATTACAATAAAAGAAATAACAAAGGCTCTAAGTAGAGTGTAAAAGATGAATAATAAAAGAACACTGGACATCCAATGTAGTGGGCACATCTTGGTGTGTCTTCCCAGTTCACAACTATCTTCCTTTCTTTGAGAATCACCGTGGAGTGGGTGCCACCTGCCCAGCTCTGTTAAACATTATCCTCCCTTTGTGGTTATAGTCAATGAATCCACTTTAGATTGAAGTCCAAGAGGGGCCCATTAGAGTCTTCCCTCAGGGAATATGTAGTTTGTAACAGAATATTGCAGGGATTGGGAGTCTGGAGCTGAGTCATACTGATGGAAAAGTTCTTAGAATATTTACATACACTCATGTTGTTCAGTTTGGCAGAAATCCTTTAGTTTCTGCCAGTTCCAGGGTTGATTTCAAATATTAAATATATTCCTGTAACTTTGTTGTTAATAGCTCTGCTTTCTGGAGATTTTTCTACTTTTGTTTTATTACTTATTTTAAATTTTAAGTTTTGTATACATAAAAAATTGTTAAAAACTCTAAGGCACACTTTTAATGGTTGAGCCTCACACTTAATAATTGAGCATGATACTTAAACATAAATATATCCTTGTACCCCCTCATCACATTTACAGTTCTTTTATATATGTATAGAAAAATATATTTTCAAAAATTTTTACCAAAAATTGTTTGCACAAGCATATAGTTGACATCTGTAGCAAAAGTTTATCTACACTAATGAGAACATTGTTTATATGATAAAAGCTGATAAGATTAATGTGCTTAAACTTTCTCTTTCTACTCCTGACCTGACCCCATCATGTGTATTAATATTTTCTTGATCAAGTTTTTAAAAAATTATATTTTATACCATAATCATAATTTCTACAATCACTGAATTTTAATTTTATATTTAAATGGATTCAATGCTTTGTAAATTGTTACTTTCTCCAAATGTTACTTGAATCATTTACTGGCTTTTTTTCTATCAATTAGCAAGAAGTGCTAAAATATCTAAATATGTTTGTAGATTTGCCTATTTCCATTTTCTTTTCTTTTTTGGGTTGATGTATTTTGAAATTATCTTTTTAATAATCTTTTTAAGTGTATATATTTATATACAGATTTTTTTTCCTTTTATAATTATGAAATGGTCCTCTTTTTCTATAGTTATACTCCTTGTCTTCAAGTCTAGTTCATTTGATATATATTCAGGCATACTGGTTTTCATATACTTGATTTCCATAATATATACATTTATATATATATATATATATATATATATATATATATATATATATATATATATTTCATCCTTTACTTTTTCCTTTTTTTTTTTAAAGATTTTACTGGGGAACTGGGGAAGGGGAACAGCCAAGTTGTTGTCCTTCAATCTTAATTGTAGAAGGTGCAGCTAGCTAAACTCCAAGTCCAGTTGCCATTCAGCCTCCCCTCAACAGCTCGCAGCCTCTAAGCTCAAGGTGCCATGTTCAATCTTAGTTGTGGGTGGGCATAGCCCACCATCCCATGCGGGAGTCGAGCCAACAACCTTATTGTTAGGAGCATGTGCTCTCACCAGCTGAGCCATCCTGCCACCTGTTAGCAGCTCAGTGGCAGCTGAGCTTGGGCATAGCTCACTGGCCCAGTTGGTAATCAAATTGATGACCCTGTTGCTCAGAGCTCATGCTGTTAACCAGCTGAGCTACTCGACTGGCCCCTCATTCTTTACTTTTAATAAGACTTTATTTTTAAAGTTACCTAAATATTTACAGTGCTTTTATATTTATAGTGCATCTCTTATCAACATCATAAAGTTGTATCTGGCTTTTTACCTTGCCTGATAATTTCTGCTTTTTAACTAAAATATTTTGTTAATTTATATTTAATGTAATTATTGCTATGGTAGGGTTTAAGTATGCCATGTTGCTACTTGATTATTGTTGTCTTCTTTCAGTTAATACAGTGTTTTTCAGTATTTCATTCTATCTTGTCTATTGGCTTTTTGTGATAAAATATGCATGACATGTATTTAGAAATAAGAGAGAGGAATCGGGGGGCAATCAAAAATACGTAAAAATTAAAAACACACTTCTAAATAACCAGTGGTTCATAGGAATAAAAAAAGAAATAAAAAATACTTTGAGATTAATGAAAATAAAGACAATATATTAACATTTATGGGGTATAGCTAAGCAGCGGTTCTCAACCTGTGGGTCGCGACCCCTTTGGGGGGTCGAATGACCCTTTCACAGGGGTCACCTAAGATAATCAGAAAACAAAAAGATACTTACATTACGATTCATAACAGTAGCAAAATTACAGTTACAGAGTAGCAACGAAAATAATTTTATGGTTGGGGGTCACCACAACATGAGGAACTGTATTAAGGGGTCGCAGCATTAGGAAGGTTGAGAACCGCTGAGCTAAGGTAATCTTTAGAGAGAAATTATATTTAAAAATAAGAACCATCTCAACTTAATAACCTAACCCTCCACTTTAGCAACTGAGAGAAAAGGAGAAATATAAACCTAAACCAAACAGAAGGAAGCAAATAATAATGGTTACTTATTAATGAAGTAGAGAGTAGCAAATAATATAGAAAACTGATGAAACCAACAGCAGGTTCACTGAAACGATCAACAAAAATTCACAAGCTTTTAGATTGACCAAGAAGGTGAGGGTAACAGAGAAGAGCAAAATTATTAGAATTAGAAATGAAAGAAGAAACATTACGACTGGTCTTACAGGAGCACAAAAGATTATAAAGAAATACTATGAAGAGTTGTATGTTAATATATTAAATAACTGAAATGCAATAGACACATCTCCTGAAAAGTCACAACTCCCAAGACTAATGCAAGAAAAAAATAGACAATCTAAGTAAGTCTATAATGAATAAATAGATTTAATTAGCAATAAAAAATAAAAAATAAACTATCAACAAAGAACAAACCAGAAACAGATGGCTTCATGGCTGAATTTTACCAAACATTTAAATGAAGCACTTTGAGTAGTAATAGTTTCCACTTACATACTACTTGTAATGATCCAGGCAATACACTAGTCCTTTATGGATCTGTCATTGTCGGAGGGTTGCAGGAGAGTTTTTGGCAGAGATGTCCAGAGTAAAAAAGGCATGCGGAGCTGATATGAGGAGGAACCAGCATCTTTAATCGGCAATAGCAACCATTATATAGAGGTTTTGGGGAAGGAGAGAGCATGGGAATGCTCATGTTCCCTTGTGCAAATGTAAGTCATGCTTACATAAATGGTTTATGTAACCAGAGCCTGGCGCCTGAGCAGCAGGCTCCAGAGTCAAGGTCTGCATGTCTGGGGTCAGGGTCTGTACATCAGCCTGAACCCATCTGGACAGCCTGGGCCCCGAGTCCAGGACCTCCACTTATGCACACCTGAATGTGCCTGGGCCCTGTCAGTCCACCCCACTGCAGGGTGGTGGTTCAGGACTTGACCCAAAGAGCATGTTCCTGAGCACAAAGGCCGCAACAGCAATACACAGAGCAACAGAGGACCACGAGGCTCACAGCAATACCTGTCAAGATAAGGCCTGTCTAACGCCATGAAGAGCTAAGGGAGTTCCACCAACACATAAGGGGATTGTCCTGTAGGGCCTGAATGAAGGAAACCTTGGTGTTTATTTTCTGCAAGGCCTCCTGTACCTATTTTTGGTGGTCCGGGATGTAAACACAGCATTTAGCGTGCAAGAGGGCACACGTCCCCCACTGCACAGCGGTTAACAGGTCTAGGGTCATTGTGTTCTGCAGTAACACCTTTTTTATTTGGGTTGTTTCATCAAGAAGCAGGACTAAAGAGGCTTGCATGACGTTTAGAGTGTTGGCAACGTGTTGGGCAAGGGCTTCCACCTGTAGCTCTACGTCTATCACTCCACCTCCTGGCAATAAGATGGCTAAGGGGTAAAACCACCAGCCCACCTGCTTTTTTCGGTGTCAATAATGGTAAGCTGGGTCCCAATTGGCCAGCCTCTGGGGCAACGTGGGCAGGAGGCAACCATGAATAAAGGGGCACCCCCAAGTGTAGCGGCCCATCCATTGGGCCCACAAATATGGCCAGCTGTGGTGACCACAAACCCAGATAGCATCATCTGGCAGGAAATCGTGGGTGTCTTTTTCACTATATGGCATCCATCCCACCAGTGAGTAAGGTCCGTTACAACAGTAACATTGAGGCAGAGCTCCTTGGGTATCCAGCCCACCATACAGTTTGGAACCGTGGGGCATCATTGTTCAACACACAGAGGAGCACAGTTAGACAATGTCACATGAATCCCCACCAACCACCCCCGGCCATTGTCCACAGCCTTCCCGAGGAGAGGGGGATTGTTGTGGTGTTGCTTCCACAAGAGGGCTTCAACAGTGCGGCAGCAAGTGTTCCCCTCCAGACTGTTTTGGTCCCAGCACTGGAGGTCTGTCCAGTTGGTACCTGTGGCAGGGGAAACTCACCAGGGCAGTCTTATAGCAGTCTCTGCTGGCAGCTCTGTGCACACCCAGCAGTGCGAGGCATTATGTACCCAGACAAAGGTGTGTGCCCAGGATAGAATGCTGTTTCCTGTACCTAACCTGGGTGATATGACAGAGCAGATAAAGAGACCATCATGGGTAAGTCATGGCCTTCCCGCACAATACAGGCTACGTGTTCGTCCTGTGATAGCACTGTAGCCGGTATGGGGGCAGCTCCTGGTTGGTGGTACCACACCTGTGTTTCATGGGTCGTTAGTAAGGGGTCAGGGGTTAGGTTCACTGTGTACAGGGGTATAGGCCAAAGGCATAGCACAGGGGTCCCTCATAGGAGGGACCTGCTTGCCTTGGCTGGTAAAGTCACTTGTACCGTGAAAGGCCAACACCCAACCCAGAGCGTAACCTCCAGGTCTTTCTCTAGGCCCTGTTCCCAGGGCTCAAGCAGGGCGACCCAGGGATTTTGGGTGACCTGAGCCTGCCATGGCCAGGTCCATTTTTGCATCCGACCAGGGACCACCATGGATGGAGCTGGTAGGATTACCATCCCCCCTTTTAGCCTGGTCTGTACCTCTAGGTCCCTGGTCCCCGTGATCCATAGGAGTCACAGGAGCCCCTCGGTTACCTTGTCCAAGGGGGCCTTACCGATCTTCCGTGGCTGCTCGTTCAGCAGGCGGACAGCTACCAGTACCTGGTTTTTCCAGTGTTTCCCCCTGCAGGCCAATATCCTTAACTTGTCCTTCAACAGCCAGTTAAAGCGTTTAACCATACCGACAGCCTGAGGTCAGTAAGGAATGTGTAGTTGTCATTGGACATCATTGTCCTTCACCCAGGTTTGAACCTGTGAACCTGTAAAGTGGGTGCCTCGATCACTGGCAATAAGCAAGGGCTGGCCATAGGCAGCCAACAAGTGTTCCAAGGCTAGGAGCATGTGTCATTGGTCCGCCTGGGCCACAAGATAAGCAAAATCCAGTTTAGTGGCAGTGTCTACTGCCATTAGGGCATAACAGGCTCCCTGGTCTGCAGGGAGCGGCCTAATGTAGTCCACCTGTCATTTTTGTAGGGGCCGCACTCCCCAAGGTATGGACCACATGGAGATGGGCAGATGCCATCTTTGGGGGCGGTGCTTTGCACATGAAGGACATTGACGGACAGCTTGCTGGGCCTCAACTCTCATTAGCTGTAAGCCCCAGCGGGTAGCCACTAGCCCAGTAGTACGAGCACCCACATGGGTTAGCTTCCCGTGAAGCCAAGCAGCCATGGCAACGGACCCTGGGAGTGCCGCAAATGAGCATATTCACACTAAGGCATCAGCCGCACCATTGCCAGGTGCTTGCAATGACCAATGGCCTGAGGTGTGGTACACGATGGGGCCTATGCTCTGGCTTCATCTCCAAATGTCCTCCCAGAGATCCCTGCCCCATAATGGGCAGTGGCCGATCAGCCACTCTTGGGTTGCCCATCGGGGCAGCCACAGCGTCAGGCCTCGATACACAGCCCAGCTGTCAGTGCAAACATGCACTGGGCCAGGTTTCTTAGTCAAAACCATCCAGACTGCCCATAACTCAGTCCACTGGCTAGAGCATTCGGTATCTGTGTCATACCAAAAGGTGTCAGTGAGGGGTTGTAGGGTTACAGCCACCCATGTCGGGGGCTGCCCTCGGCAAGACCCGTCAGTGTACCAAACGTCAGCCGGCACTGGGGGCTTGCCCTCCTCAAAGGGGCTAGGAGTCTGCCCCGTTTTCACGGGGTCCTCTGCTCGCTCAGAACAGAAAGCAATGGGCCCCAAAAGAGCATGTAGCTCCTGGGTCAATGGACTAGTGGAGAACTGAGCCTGTTGTTTTAAATAGGCTCCCCACTTTGTTAACGTTGGCATCTGTGCCACACCGGTCCACAGCCTTGTGGCCCAGGACTGGAGCCAGTCTTACACTGGGTAGGTCGTTTGCACCGTGACCGGGTGTGGACCTCTGATGCTTTCACAGGCCAACAGGGTGGCGTACACCACTGCTAACTGCTTTTCCACCAGAGAGTACTGTTCTTTGACTCCCTTCAAGAGCTGGGACCAAAACCCAATAGGAGTCTTCCGCGCGCTCTGTTTCTGCCAGAGACCCCAGCCAAACACAGAGTTTTCCACCTGGACAGTCAGGAGGAACGGCAGGGCTGGATCGACAACCCTTAGGGTTTGGGCCTGTGCTACAGCATGTTTTGTCACCCTAAATGCCTGCTCAGCTTCAGGGGACCAATCCCAGGGCTCCCCTTTGTGAACCAACCAGTGTAAGGGTCACATTAGCATCGCCAGATGTGGTATGAAGGTTTGTCAGAACCCCAGTAGCCCCAGGTAAGTCTGTAACTGCTTCACCATCTCTGGATGGAGGTATGCTTGAATCTTACCTATAACTGCCTCGGAGATTACTTCTGTCTTTCCCGACCAAATAACTCGTAAGAACTTGACAGAGTAGCCAGGGCCCTGGACTTTGTCCTCGTTGATGGCCTACCCCCAACCCGTTAGGGAGTCTTGGAGACTGCAGGCAGCAGTTTCCAAATCTGCAAGAGAATCAGAGGTTAACATTATGTCTTCTATATAGTAAAACAAGCACTCGGTCAGGGGCTTGGTCCATGTAGCTGAATCCTGCGCTACCAGCCCATGGCACAGGGTTGGGCTGTGCAGGTAGCCTTGTGACAACACCTGGAAGGTCTATTGTCTGTCCTCTCAGGTGAAGGCAAACTGCTCTTGGCTGGCAGTGTCAATGTCAATGGAGAAGAAGGCATCAGCCAAGTCTACCACATAGTGGAACCGTCCTAGTTCCTGCAAGAGGCGATCCATCAACTCCATGATGTTTGGAACAGCAGTGTACAGTGGGGGTGTCACCTTATTCAGCTCCTGGTAGTCCACTGTCATTCTCCAGGAACCATCTGGTTACTGTACTGGCCAGGCCGGGGAGTTGAAGGGGCTATGGGTGGCTGTATGACACCTGCCTCTTCTAATTTCAAAATAGTACACCTAATCTCCTCTTGCCCACTGGGCAAGCAATATTGTCTGAAGTTAACCATTCGGGTGGCCTGTGGCAGGTAAACAGGTGCGTGCTGAGGATGCCCTATAACCAACATTTCCACCATGCACACCCAAAAATGGAATTCCCCCACAGTCATCATGACAGTCAGTCCCCTGAGCACATCCACCCCGAGGATGTATTTAGCAATAGGAGACACGTAGATCCCATAGACCTTGTGGGGTAGACGTCCGGTGCCCAGGGTGAGGAAGACTCTACATACCATGTGTCGGCCACCATACCCCTCAATAGTGGCTTTTGGGCCCTGAAAATGGTCCAGATTGTCACGTATGAGTGCTGTCTGCCCCGGTTTCCATGGGGGCCAGCACCTGGTGCACATTCCAGGGGAACCAATAGATGGTGAGTTCAACGTGCGACCTCAGGTCATCTGGCTCCCCTGTTAACCAGGTGCCCCAGCCCACTCCCTAGTCAGGGAGGAAGTCAGCTAGGCGCAACTCCTGGGACCCCTTTTTGTTCCTTCGGGGGCATTGTGGTGAACTTTTGTTAAGGCCATAGCTTCTGCCAGAGGGCCAAGAGGACCTCGAGGGACTTGCTGTCTAATTTCTCCTCAGCCAGCCCAGCGGCCACCAGGTCAAACTATATTTGTCAGCAGCTCACCTTAACAGGGTCCTCCCCCCTCACCCTGGCCCTTGGGTGTGGCTTTTGTAGCTCATTTCGGGGGACGGGGGCAATTCATGCCCTTTTCCAACACAGTCCATGCCAGCACAGTCCAGCCTTGCCAATGGACTTCCACATACCCCAGCCTAACCATGTGACCTCATGGATGAGCCGGTAGGTATAGGGAGCTAACAAGGCGGCCATAGTCCCAAAACTTTCAGGCGCACTGTTAGCAACGATAAGGTCTTTCATGCAGGCCATAAATATCTCTTCATCAGGACTGTTATACTGTAAAGCAAACATCATCTGTTGCATGCCCATTTCCCGTATGACTTGCACCAAGTCCATGTAGGTGTCCACTTACATGTTCCAGCAAGTCCCCTGCATTGTCCCAGACCTTGCGGGCAGCAGCCATGAGCAGTTAATTAGGGTCTGATTAATGGCTTGGGGCACATTTTGCAAACGCTGCCACAGGGAGAGCCCTGTGGTGACACTGAACAGTTGCGCTATCTCGGTGAGGCTTAACTCCACGTTGTCTGCCCCATCATCCCACAAGTGCAACAAGCAAGCGGGAACTGACTCACCCATGCGCTGCTAGCACTGCTTCGCGAGCTCTCACAATTCCATAGCCGTATAAGTGGTATAGGAAATATGTCTCACAGACTGCTGCGATCTGGCGGCTCCACCCCCAGGAGCCAGCGGCTCCTCAACTTCCACCCTTTGTCGTACCACCTGTCGGGCACACTGTACCTGCCCCAGTGGGCTGCCACCCCAGGAGGGCACCTCTGACTCGGGAGACCCTTGGAGCATATGTTCAGCTGCTGCCAGGCATTGCTCCAAGTCCTCCTGGCTCTGTAAGTGCTGCACCCGGTTCGTATACTCCTGAATGTCATGGCTAGCATGTCATAAGGCTGCTAGGAACATCCAGGCCACCCGGCCAGCTGCCTCCCAGTGCACCAGCGGGACGTTCAGCTCCTATGCCTCCAGGGCTTTCCTGATATTTTCCGGTCAGGGGCGCATGGCATCCCAGTCCTCTGGTGGAGTCCACGCCAGCAGGTATGCTGCAACCGGATATCAGAGGGATGTCTGGGGCCATATCCTGTCTACCCGGGGCGATTCCTTTACTGGGGCAGAAGGGGCACTCACCTCATCCTGCCAACTATGCCAAGTGTCCTCGTCAGGTGGTTGCGGGGGGTAGCTTTCAGCAGTGAGATGCCCAGGGTAAAGAAAGGACGCAGAGCCGACATGCGGAGGAACCAGCATCTGTATTCAGCAGTAGTAACCATAGAGGTTTTGGGAGAGGAGAGCGCACAGGAGTGCGCATGCTACCTCCCGCAAATGTAAGTCTTGCTTACAAAAGGGCTTATGTAACTGGGGCCCGGCACCTGTGCAGCAGGCTCTGGAGTCAAGGTCTGCACATCCGGGGTCAGGGTCCGTGCGTCAGCCTGTGCACATCTGGAAAGCCCAGGCTCCGTGTCCAGGGCCTCCGCTCATGCGTGCCTGAACGTGCCTGGGCCCTGTCAGTATCTTAACTTGCTGTAATCCCCACAAAAACTATGTTAAGATAAGTGCTATTACTGTTCATATATCAGGATGTTGAAATTAAAGTATGTGGAGTTAAGTTATTTGGCCAAGTTTACACACGTGAAAAGAAGCAGAGCTGGGATGTAAATGCAAAGAGTCAAGTCTCAGATTTCACACTCTCTGCTTCCCCTTTCCTGGACTGTCCCTGGAAAAGCTGGAAAAACTTGAAGCCTTTACACATAGCATGTTTCCTACTTAGTTATTTTTATCTGCTCCCACAATTCAAAAGATGTGTAAATATTTAAGCTGAGTCTATTTGTATATATTTCAGGCTGCACTACATTAACATTTTAGTATGATTTGTTTTTCTGTACAGAATGATGTAGGCATCAAGCTATGCATCTTTTCCTGATATCCAGCCTATGCCTAGCAAAATGATTCTACACTAGTTCGATGAATGAGTAAATGAATGGACACTCCCTTTTGTGAACTATTAGCCCACTGAGGATAGGTCAAACAATTCACAAATTGTGAAGATCAGATGAATAAATTACGAAGTGCAAAAAAATGAAACGTATCATATTGTTCTCCTTCTCTGTAATCTTACATGAATCTTTGCAGAGTAGGTACTTTAAAAATATCTGAGTGTGTATTCAAAACTCTAAACATCCTTTGATTTTAAAGTGACTATTTCCTGACTCCTCTAAAAGTAAACTGTCTCAAACTTTTTTGGCTTCTCTGATTCTTCGGCTTAATGAAAACTTTCCCCCTTCATTAAATTTCAGTTAGTGTTTAAAAAAGACACCTTAGCCTTGTGGCTATGTTTTACTTTATGTCCTGTCTGCCACTCTAGGCTTGAAAGAAGGAAGCACTGGGCCACCCCATTCCTTATTGGCTGTGGTATCTCCTCCCAGGTTCTGTGCTGACACAGCTGGCAGTACTGAGATGATTAAAGGATTTGGAGAATCTGTGAGGAGCACAGCATAGAATTTCAAATGTGTGAACTACTTGTCAAAATTTTATAGTAATTAGGAGCTGAGCTAAGAAAAAAAGAATATGGTTGCTTAGAACTTGGTAGAATTTCAATGTGATGTGTATTTCTTTTGAAAATTTTAAATGGCCTGAATTCATTAAGAATACTCAAAAACTTCAAGTTCCACTGAGGGAAAAGAAAATTAATTTGTATAGTATTTTAGGTAGCGTCCTTTAGATGTGGACCTCTATTTGGCAGTGATGTCTTGGGAATTAATTACACTTGAGCGTCTACCACCTTATCCCCCTTTTCTTGCAGGGAAGTAGTCATATTCACCCTTTCATTTATTAGATCTTTCAGTCCAGACGCTGTAATAGGCATGAGGATAAAATGGTGACCAGCATAGATCTTGTACTGCTGACAGCTTGGTCAGGACATTTTATCATAGTTTTCTCTATGTCACTTACAACTATTTAAACATTTTTTAGAGCTCTGTGATCTCCCATGATTGAGAACTACCATTGTTTACATAAGTGATTCACTATCTGGGAATGTTAAAGCTGCTTTCATTTTTTCATTAATAAATATAATTGGGTTATAAATGTCTTATCCTTAAATATTATTCACCTTGCCAAAAGGAGAGTTGTGCAGTGAAAATCCTCACTTAACACAGGATTTGATTCAATTTATCCAAGGCAACCTTTTCATTAGGGAACCCCTAAGTTTTTTTTTCTTTTTAAACTTTATGTTAAAAACAACATGTTCTTTAGGAGCAATTCTATCTTCACAGCAAAATTGAGTGGAAAGTATGAAGTTCTTATATACCCCTATCCATCCTTCATTCCCCACACACATACCCTTCCCCACTACCAGCAGCCCATACTGTATTTTTTTTTATAATCAATGAATCTTCATTGGTCCATCATTATCACCCGAAGTCCATAGTTTACATTAGGGTTGTACAGTCTATGGGTTTTGACAGATATATAATGACATGTACCCATAATAATACTATCATACAGAGTAGTTTCTCTGTCATACCAATCCTCTGTGCCCTATCTATTCATCCTTCCCTTCCCTCAAACCCTGGCAACAATTGATTATTTTACTGTCTCCATAGCTTTGCCTTTTCCACAATGTCATATGGTTAGAGTCATAGAGTATACAGGCTTTTCAGGTTGGCTTCTGTCACATAATAATATGTATTTAAGCTTTCTCTTTGCTTTTTCATTGATAGCTCATTTCTAAAGAGAAATTATAAAAAGTGTTGAATAACATTTCATTGTCTGAATGTACCAGTTTAATTACCCAAAACCTACTGGAGGACATCTTGGTTGCTTCTAAGTTTTGTCAATTATGAATAAATTATGAAAAATCCTATGAGGGCTTTTGTGTAAACATTTTCAATTTCTTGGGGTAAATTCCAAAGAGTGTGATTGCTGGATAGTATTGTAAGAGCATGTTTACTTTTGTGACAAACGACCAAACTGTCTTCCAAAGTGGCTGTACCATTTTGCATCCCCACCAGCAACGTATGAGAGTGCTTATTGCTCCACATCCTCGTCAGCATTTGGTGCTGTCAGTATTCTGGATTTTGGCCATTCTAATAGGTGTGTGGTGGTATCTCACTGTTGTTTTAATTTGCATTTCCCTGATGTCATGTGTTATGGAGTATCTTTTCATATGCCCTTTGTGTTTAATTGTGTAAAAATTCTACAAGAGCATTTTCTTTTATAAAAAACAATTGAGGGCTGGCCAAGTGGCGCGTTGGTTAAGAGCTGGCTTGGGATGCCAGCTCTGAGCAGCAGGGCCCCGGTTCGGATTCCACATGGGGGGCAGTGATGCTGCGCCCTCTACAGCTAAGATGGTGAACAACAGCTCAACCTGGAGCTGGGCTGCCATGAGTTGCCGGCGACGGCGTAGACTGCAGTGGGGCTGCAGTGGGTTGCCATGGGCTACCGTGTGTAGCCAGCAGCCAGCATGAGCGGCCGGCAGCTGGTGTAAGCTGCCAAGAGCCCCGTGAGCGGCCGTCCAGAGGCTGCTGACCGATCTGCCTCACCCAGGAAGAGCACAATGATAATACCAACATGGGCCAGTGAAGCAAC
>NW_017732023.1:392496-394734 GCF_001890085.2 Hipposideros armiger | reverse complement strand
ACAGCAACTTGTCTATTCCCCTTCCCCTGATTCCCCATCGCTGTTCCCCTCCCCCAATTCCCCAATAAAATATTTTAAAAAAACAAAAACAAACAAACAACAACAAAAAAAAACACCAATTGAGAAATGTTTACATTAAAGGAAAAAAAACTGGCTCAAAGCAAATATGACAAGATTTAACCGTGTTTAGTTCAAATTAGGGGATATGAATTTTTTTCTTTTGTATTTTTCTGTGTGTTTTTAAATTACAAAAAAAACAAAAAGTATTTGAGGTGACTTTAACCTACTCAGCCTGACACAGAAGAGAAGATCTAGGTGTAAGCTGAGGGATATTCTTCAAAGCTGCTCATTTTAACCCTGGATTTCTCAGCTCTCTCATCTGATGACATCTTATCAGAGGCTAGAAGGACTTTGACCTGACATCTTGATGCCACGCATACGCAACAAGAGATGTGTCTGGGTGGCTTTGGCTTCCTCTTATTCTAACCCTAGCCAAGCTGCATTGCACAAACTCACCCGCCTGTTCTGCAATCTGCTCTACTTCCATTTTCTCTTTCTCATACCAGTCTGCTTTTTTTTTTTTTAACTATTTTCCAAGAGCAACAAAAGTATTAGGGTAATAGTGGGAGTCAAGTCCTAAGCAAGTAACATCCTCAAGTTAAGTGTGTAAAGCCTGGTAAATCCTGTTTGTCACCACTTAACAGCTGAAGCCGCAGAGGAGCATTAGTTCTGAGATTTCCAATTTCTCAGCATGAACTGTTTACGTTAGGGCTGGGGGAAAAAAAATAATAATAACCTTCTGCTTTAAGACTTAACACTTGAGAAGCAAAAACAAAGGAGAGAAGATGAGAGAAAAGGGGGGGGGGGGAGCCACCAATGGCAGTAGGTTAATGTGGGATGCTGATAAAATGAGCTTACCAGGAGGCTGGCTGGCCTTTAATTTGCCCGTTTCTGACGGAGTGGGGCCGGGCCTCTACCTCCTCACAATTTCACTGTTTATCCCTGTAGTCCTTAGTGGATGACACTCATTAAACTTTTTCGACTTAGCTTGTATCCCAGTGCTTATTTTGCTAGCATTCAAGCAGATTTCTGTTTGATAATTCTTATTGTTTTATATGCCAGGCTGAAGAAATCACCTTAGCAAGACAGAACAAACATCCAGTGATTAAAGGCCTAGGCCCCAGGCATTATTAACAGGCCAGCAGTGCTTGCTAAATGAAAGAGTGCTCAACTCAGAATTTAATGCCTCATCAAAAGGCCCACCTAATCCCAGGCTTTCATGAAATCAAGTAACATCTGCCATCCTAGCTCAGGTTTGGAGAATGTGACATCAGGAGGGGGCCTGGTATATGCCTGAGACTCTCACAGCTGAGTAGAAATGTTTACGCAGGAAAGGAAAAAGAATAGAGTCAGACATCCAATTTGGAAGCTGGACAAGGCCTAAAAGAGTGACTTCCCTCAGAAAGGCAAACAAATCATACAAATCTGGGTCAACCAGGAAAATCTATCCTTTGTTTCTTAATATGCCTAAGGACAGAAATAGTGTGAATTTCTATGTTTAAAAAAATAAATAAATAAATGCTTTTTAAAACTGGGAATTCACTGAAAATGACAGTAATTTGAAACACCAGGCATAGTAGAAGAATATATAGGCTGTATGGTTCCCAAGCCACTACTTACATCTGTGTGACTTTTACTGCTCAATTTAGCCACTGAGTCTCAGTTTCCTCATTTGTAAAATATGTATGACTAGCCTGGAGAATTTTTGTAAGAATTAGAAATAATGAGTGCAATAAATTTGGCACAGTACCCAGCACACAGGCACACAATTAATGATAATTTAAATATTATGTATAAATTATATTTCCAGGCCAACCCTAATAGTTAACCAATGTTGGAAAAACAAACAATTTTAGCCATGTAATATCAATGGGTTTAAAAGTATATAAAACTAAATTAAGAAGGTATGGGTACTGGGCCGGCTGAGTGGCACGTTGGTTAAGAACTGGCTTGGGATGCCAGAGGGCCCCAGTTCGGATCCCACATATGCGGACCAGTGACACTGCCCTCCACAGCTAAGATGCTGAACAGCAGCTCGACCTGGAGCTGGGCTGCCATGAGTCGCCGGTGACGGCGTAGGCTGCAGCCCCTGTGGCAGTGGGTTTCCATGGGCTACCATGTGTAGCCAGCAGCCAGCGTGAGTGGCCAGCAGCTGCCGCAAGCAGCTGTCCAGAAGCC
>NW_017732023.1:295337-392416 GCF_001890085.2 Hipposideros armiger | reverse complement strand
GACAGCAACTTGTCTGTTCCCCTTCCCCCAATTCCCCAGCGCTGTTCCCCTCCCCCCAATTCCCCAATAAAATCTTTAAAAAAAGAAGGTATGGGTACTGATGATATTGGTCCAAATTGCCCTATTGCCCTAGTTTATATGTGAAATAAGGGATAGATGTTGCGACACAAATGAAAAGAGGGAAAAAAAAGGAGACTCTAACCTGGAAGAGGAGAACTGAAGCTCTTTCTTAAATCAGTCTGCATCAACCCACAGAGAGGGCACAAGAAGGCTAAGGACAGGAGGTGAACGCTGGGCACCTTTGTGGCCATTACTTAGTAATGAACTTGTCAGAATCAGTGCTAAAGGTATTTGGAAATTTCTACAGCACCACCTTTCGTCTCTTTATTCTGTTCTTCTATAGCTACCATACATTTTGAAATTATTATAGAGAGTTTTAGTTTCCAAGAAATTATTGCCCAGACACAACAGCATCTGCTCTTAACACCTACCCTTTCTGATTGGTGCATGGGGTAACGTTTCCCCAACACAGGCAAAGAATCCATGTTGGAGGCAGATCAGAGCCTGCACATATGGGACAGAAATTCAGCTCATCTCATTCCTTACTAATTGTCACTGGAATCCAAAGCCTTCCTGAGAGTGGCTCCTCTTCACTCACCAAGGTTTTGTGCTATTATATGCCTCTGGAATTCACAATTAGAATGGAAAAGATGGAATAACTTTAGAAGAAACTTGTTTAAAAAGATTGCATGCTGCTTCCACTTAATGTGGCAATTATTTGTCCCCAGCGGACACTGTGTTATGTGGGAAGAACACTTATTATTTATTTCATTTTAAAAGGAATGCATTTTTTTCCCTAAAAGAGTATATCCTAAACTCCAAATTCTTAATAGTTCATAGGCCAGGACTGAGAAAATTGCACACAGAAGAATTGTTTTTTTTGATATGTAAAATGTTTATTATAGTCACATAATTACCTAGAAAATAAATAGATTAAAATACATATTCCCAAGAACTAAGGGTTTTGCTCAGACATTATGCAAAGATGCTGATAATTGATAGCACTCTGCTGATAAAGACAGGTGGGTTCAATTAGCTCTTTAACATCAAGTCATAGAAGCCTCTGAGAAGAACAAATGCCCTAACATTTGAAATTCAACAAACTTTTTTTTTTGAATGTCTACTCTCTGCCAGCTACTAGAGATGCAGATAGGAATCAGATTTGGTCCATGCCTTCCAGAAGCACACTGTGTGATGATAATAACAATCTGATTAAGGCTATCGACAACATTATCAGCTGTTGAATTCTTACCACAGTCTGGCCCTTTGCTGCGCTTTCCCTGCACATTCTCATATCGAAACTTATGATCAACAATTTTACAGGAAAATAAAATTAGGCTCAGAGAGGTTAAATCAATTTCCCAGTGTGTTTTAAAATGTAGATTTCATTATTGTTCAGGTATGGTGAAGCCACCAAATCAGCAGATGACTATAATTAAAAAGATAGTTTGTTATTCCCGGTTCCCAAGAGGAGGCAGCACATCATGCCATGCCAGACCACTCTGGGCCACACAGAGAAGCACCAGGGTTGATCAGAGGCCAAGAGGAAATGGGGAAAAAACATGGGCAAGAGCTTTTATTGTGGCTTCTGGGGAAAAGAACAAGTGAGGCAGGGTAAGAAGGTTTAAGATTGGCTAGTTTGAAAAATTCCAGCTGGCTTTAGAGTGTAAGGGCTGCCCCCTCGTTATCTGGCCCCTGGGCCTGGGTCATTAGGGAAGGGGTATAGTGGCCTGGTGTGTAAGAGTCCCACAAAGGAGGTCACTGGGGTTATGGGCTCTGGATAGGTTGGTTTGCAGATGAAAGGTGCACTCCCAAGTGACTACTTTATCATCTCTAGGAATTGGCTAAACTTGGGAAAGCAAGCCTCTCCAGAGTCAGCATAGGTCTCAGATGTCAAAACATCAGAAACACAGGTCAAAACCTTAAGTAACAAATATAGAAACAGAATATGCACCTACGTCTGGCTACAGAGCAGTCCACTCCTTCATGACTCTGCTATACTTCATTGGAGGAATGCCCTAATATTTCATCATCTTTTGGATTCTTTGTCCAGCTCACTCCACTTAGCAATAATATAGAAAGTATATAAAAGACAATGTATTTTACAAGATTTAACAATCTAGTTTATTATTCCTTTTCCTTGTTTTCTTTGTTTCTGTCCCTCCTCCCTGATTCAATTACTCTGTTTTCCCAAGGTTGCATACATACCTCATTCATTAATCTATTGGGTCTTTGGAAAAGTCATGACACATGTTTGCAACAGACGGCACTAGTTCATTTTGGGAAGTACTACAGTCATTCGCATCTATGTTATTGCTATGTCATTTGATAGCTGACAGTCCTAGCTTCATTCTAAAAAAAAAACGATTTAGCAATTTGGTTGACTTTTGGAGATTTTACAACAAGCTGAAGATGGAAGACCAAACTGTGCATTTTTGCCATATTTTACTGTTTTACTTCCATAAAGGGAAGAATGCACATCAAGCTCATGAAAAGTTGCAATGACAATGCTCTACAAGAACATCAGTGCCAACGATGGTTCACAAAATTCCATGCTGGTGATTTTTATCTCAATAATGCTCCTTGGTCAGAAAGGCCCGCCGAGGTTGATGACAACAAAATATAGGCATTGATTGAGTCAAACCCACGTTATATGACACGAGACATGGCAGAAATATTGAACACCCATATTTAAGCATTCATGACCACCTGAAGAAGCCTGGATATGTAAGCAAGCTTGATATTTAGGTTTTGCATGAACGCAAAGAAGTTCATTTGATGACACGTATAAACATCTGCAACATGCTCATTAAACAAACATGAGGAAAACGATCCTTTTTTGAAGCGACTGCTAACTGGTGATGAGAAGTAGATTGTTTACAACAATGTGGTGCACAAACAATCTTGGTCCCAACGTGATGATTCTCCTCAAATGACATCGAAAGCAGACATCCATCAGAGGAAGGTTATGCTTCTCAGTGTGGTGGGATTTTAAAGGTGTCGTGTTTTTCAACTTTTCTCCTACCAAAGAACCAAACAATCAATTCAAATGTGTACTGTCAGCAATTGAACAGTTTGAATGAATCCATCATCCAGAAACGTCCAGAGCTTGTTAATTGTAAAGGAGTTGTGTTCCATTGCAACAATGCAAGACCACACACAAGTTTGATCACCCATCAAAAATTATTGGAGCTTGGATGGGATGTATTGCCACACCCACCATACTCGCTTGACCTTGCACCATCAGACTTCCACTTGTTTTGCTGTCTTCAAAACTCCTTGTGTGGTATAACGTTCAATTCAGATGAGGCTGTAAATCAGCACCTTGTTCAGTTTTTCGCAAATGAAGAGAGGTCCTTCTATGAACGAGGAATTATGAAGCTCACTGAAAGATGGTAAAAGGTTATGGAACAAAAAGGGGAATATATCATTGATTGATCTTTATTCTTTATATAAATAAATGACTTTTGGAAAACATAGACAAAATACGTCATGACTTTTCCGAAGACCCAATAATTAATTGCCAGAACATGCACTTAAACGAAACTGTTTCGGGGCCGGCCAAGTGGTGCGAAGGTTAAGAACTGGCTTGGGGCACCAGAGGGCCCCGGTTCGGATCCCACATATGAGGGCCAGTGACACTGCCCTCTACAGCTAAGATGCTGAACAACAGCTCAACCTGGAGCTGGGCTGCCATGAGTTGCCGGCGACCGCATAGGCTGCAGCCCCTGTGGCAGTGGATTGCCATGGGCTACCGTGTGAGCATCCAGCAGCCACAGTGAGCGGCCATACAGAAGCGGGAGACAGATCTGCCTTGCCTGGGAAGAGCGCAATGAGGTGCCAACTTGGGCCAGTGAAGCAACATCCTCCACAACTAGACTGAAGAACAAAAATGACAGCGACTTGTCTGTTCCCCTTCCCCCAATTCCCCAAAAAATCTTAAAAAAAAAAAAAAGAAACTGTTTCACTCCTTAGACTTCTGGACGCCTGTAACCAGGTTGCAACTCCCTTGCAATTTTTTACCAGATGAGGCACGAACTACCACTGCAACTGGTCAAAGTAACATTTTCTTGGATCAAACCCCACCCTCGGATGCATATTTCCAGACATCAGCACCTAGGAATGGCCTGACTAACCCCTCCTTTCCTTTGTTCTGCCATTTCTTACATGCCTATAAAACCTTCTGGCTATTCTAGGAATGGGAAGATAGCTTTTGAGAAAAAAGTCCGCCATTTTCCCGGAATGCCGGCATTTTAAATAAACTTCCTTTTCTTTCCACCAGCCTTTGTCTCTCCGACTTTGGCTTTCGTGCATTAAGAAGCCAAACCTGTGTTTTTCGGTAACAAAAAGAGGCTAGTTTCCTTTTCATATCTATGAACAGAAGCAGGATCTAGTTCTCTGGAGTGAAATCTTGCCTTTACCAACTAGTTTTTTTGTTTGTTTTGGTTTTTTGGTTTTTTTTTTTTTTTAAAGAAAAAAGCAATAGATAAGTTACAAACCTCATTAAGCTTTAGTTTTCTTACATGCAAAGAGGGAATAATAACGCTTACCCTGAAGAGTTGTTTTAAGGATTAGAACATGTATTAGCATTGTCTGTTTAAGAATTACCCAGAAAAATTCCCTCTCTGTGGAATTCTTTTTGGCAGAGAAACATTAGCATACACTTAATAATTACTTTTTAATGAGTGTAATGATTGTGATGTTTAGACAAAAAGTATCGTTAAGGTCTGAATGTTTGTGTCCCCCGCAAATTAATATGTTGAAGCCCTAATACCCAGTATGAAGGTATTTGGAGGTGAAGCCTTTAAAAGATATTAAAGTTAAATTAGGTCATGAGAATGGGGCCCTTATAATGGGAGCAATGCCTTTATAAAAAGCGACATCAGATTCCTGCCCCCAGGTGTTAATGAGAAGACAGCAGCCATCTGCAAACCAGGAAGAGGACCTCATCAGACCCAACCATGGTATTCTGTTTGAGTGGCCTCCACTGATTGAGGCAAGTACTCAGATGCTTCTAGAAAGAGGTTCCTCTTTGCCTAGATTATATAGAATTACAAAAGCATAGTAATCTGGACAAGGTTCAAAGTATCTTCAACTTAGTAAGCAATTTAAAAATAAATGGCTTTCTCCCACCCAAACCCCCTACTGTAGCAGCAGTCAATATTATAACAGGGGTCCCTAGCATCAATTCCCAGTACAGGTTCTTTCCTTTGTCCATGGTCCATGCTGCCAAGGTTGGCTTCATATACGGGTAAAATGGCATCAACATATGAGAGTATGATTTGAGGTATGAAAGGTATATATCCTCCTCATGTAACTTTTCTAACCCATTGCCTGTGACTGGGGATTCCAAATATTAGACTCAGTCCTCTGGGGAAAAGGCTGTTTCCTTATTGTTCTTGTTGAAATCCTCAGAGCTAATAATCTGAGCAGTAGCACCATGCAAACAACTGATCACAGAGGTAAACAAAGTATGAGTCCTCAGTCAGGTAGATGTGGTTTTTTTATTGTTTTTCATGCTAACACCCCCAACCCCACAGCCATAGGTAATGGATTACCTGACCAATCCATCGGGATTGGCAACCCCGACAGCTGAGTAAGTGGTGATACTATTTACAAGTTGGGAGCTGTGGGACATCAGGAAAAACAAATACCAACCTCTATATAGGATTTACCACCAAAATATAGGTTTGGGTAGTTCCTTAATTGTATCCTGAAGAATAGTAGTTTATTTAAATTGACTGGTTGCTAGATCATCATGGATTTGAAAGATGGGTTTACTTTCTGTCGGGACTGGTGAGATGCAGATATAAGTCTGGAGCTGCTGGCAGCCACTTTGATAATATGGTTTGAGAAGCTGTTGGAGAATTTAGCTGGGACGTCACTGTGTAGACCTCAGAGTTAGAGAGCAGTATTGTGTCCTGATGATGGTGTCTGGACCCCTGCATTCATCTGTGTCTGCAGCTAGCCCATCCCTGCATTTGTGGTCATATGAGCCTGTTTTATAAACTCCTTTTTGGCTTAAGCCATTTTGAGTTGGATTTCTGTCAGATGTAACCAGAAGAGCTCTGAAAAATATAGAGCATTATCAAATTTTGTGAGTATGACATGAAAAATGATGTAAAGAGCTAAATAGAGGGTCTGTCACATGTAAGATGGTTAACAAATATCAGTCTTACCCTCCCCATACACTCCCTTTTCTAACTCAAATACTGATAGAGGAATAATAGATGGAATCATTCAAATTGATCCCCCAAATCAGAAATAAGTATCTTAGAAAAAAATACTTTAATAGTTATGGGGTCAGACACATGCTTTCTTCATAAAAGAGCATTTTTTTTCTACTTCCTGTAAGCACAAGATATAGCAGCTCCTCTCCAAATACATGAAAAGCAAATGCCAATGGAAAACCCCTTATTGATTTGCAAGGCTCCTAATGCTAAACTGAGAAATTTTAATCTTCCTGAACCCATGCAACATTGCTGATTACTAATTGACCTGAGATACTTGCTTTCCTAAAAGTTGATAGGAAAGCTGATTATTTGTAAGCTTATGCTAACCTAGAAAGCACTGGGGAAGCAAGTTGATCATTATGTCTGCATATTGAGACGAGAACATGTTTCTGTTTGAATTTATGTTCGTGTGTGTGTGTGTGTGTGTGTGAGTGTGTGTGTGTGTGTGTGTGTGTGTGTGTGTGTGTGTGTGTTGTGTAGTGTTTATACTGGGAAATCCAGTGAGAATACATCCAATAGAGTCTAGTGATCTGGTTTTAGGATGAAATGCTTAAATATTGCCCAAGTCATAAGGCTAATTACAATATATTCTGATGGGTTATAAAATCATCCTGGTTTTTAAAATTACAGTAATTATTTGTTTTTATATCTTACGATCATATAATATAAGTAGTGATATAATTAAGGCTATGGAGTTAGATGAGCTTGGAATAAACTCTAGGTTCTGACAGCTGCTAGCTTCATGGGTGCATGCAATCACCATAATCACTCAGATACTCCATAATTTCATCTATAAATCAGGCTGCTGTGAGAATTAGAGATATGTGATGGGTACCTAGCAAAATGTCTAAAATAGGGGAGATGCTCACAAAATGATGAGCTCAGTAATAGTTGAATTACAGTTATACTGAGTTTTTAAAGGTTACTTTCTGAGATGTTTGCCAGATCCATAAACTGGCAATTTTTGTTCTCTTTAATTCAAATCTCCTAAAGTTAGAACATCCTACCACCTAATTTCTTCCAGCTACACTTCAAATAATTGTTGGTTAGTAATCCCAGGTGGGAAAGTTTATAATATCCTTAATAATTCCAAAACACTTTCCACAAACCCAACCATTTTCTCCTACTTTATTGAGGTTTCCTTCATTTCTTTCAGTCATTACGTAGTTGGCATTTTAGCTACTAATATGATATTTTTGTGTGTGTCTCTGATCTATTCCTATGCCTTGCATACATTTAGTCAGACACCTATAAGTCTAAACTGTTTACTAGAACAGAAAGACATGGTAAACCTGCAAAAAAAAATTAAACTGGACCACCTCCTTATGCCATATACAAGAACAAATTCAAAATGCATTAAAGACTTAAATGTAAGACCTGAAACCATAAAACTCCTAGAAGAAAATATAGGGACTCAATTTGCAGACATTACCCTGAGCAATATTTTTACTGATACATCCCCAAGGGCAAGGGAAGTAAAAGGAAAAATGAACATATGGGACTAAATCAAGCTTAAAAGTTTTTTCACAACACAGGAAATAAAACAAAAAGGAAGCCTACTGAATATGAGAAGATATCTGTCAATGATATATCTGATAAGGGGTTAATATCCAAAATTTATAAAACACTCATACAACTCAACACCAAAAAAACAAACAACCCAATTAAAAAATGGGCAGAGGATATGAAGAGACATTTCTCTAAAGAGGACACACAGATGGCCAACAGGCATATGAAAAAATGTTCAACCTCACTAATCATTAGGAAAATGCAAATAAAAACCACAGTGAGATACCACCTCACTCTGGTCAGAATGGCTATCATCAATAAATCAACAAATAAGTGCTGGCGAGGTTGTAGGGAAAAGGGAACCCTGGTGCACTGTTGGTGGGACTGCAGATTGGTGCAGCCACTATGGAAATCAGTATGGAGATATCTCAAAAAACTGGAAATGGAAATACCTTATGACCCAATTCCACTCATAGGTATTTATCCAGGAAAACCCAAGACATTAATTCTAAAAAATATATGCACCCCTATGTTCATTGCAGCACTATTCACAATAGCCAAGGCTTGGAAACAACTGAAATGCCCATCGGTAGACAACTGGATTAAGAAACTGTGGTACATTTATACAATGGAGTATTACTCAGCTATAAAGAAGAAGGAAATCGTACCATTTGCAATGATATGGGTAGACCTAGAGAACATTATGCTAAGTGAAATAAGTCAGTCAGAGAAAGACAAATACCATATGATCTCACTTATATGTGGAATCTAAAAAACTGAATAGATGAGAAATGTAAACAGAAATAGTCTCAAAGACACAGAGGAAAAATTGAGAGTTGCTAGTTGGGAGGGTGAGGGGATGAAGGAGAAGAGGAAGGGATGAGACAATACAAATTGGTAACTACAATATGGCCTCAGGGATACAAAAGACAATCTGGGGAATATATTCAATAACGTTGTAAATATTTTTTAAGAGGCCAGATGGACTCACATCTTGTTAGGGAGACCACTTCATAGACAGTGTAGAGGCCTGACCACCGCACTGTATATGTGAAGCTGATGTTGAATAATATTGTATGTCAACTATAATTATATATACATATAATCATGGGATGTGGAGTAGAGGGTGGGAATGGAGTCAATGGAATTGTAATAGATAAGTATGGTATCGGGGGTGGGAGGACATTAGATGGGGGAGGGGGTTGTCACTTTGTGAGGGGTGAAAAGGATAACTATTGCATTGTTTTGTACACCTGAAACTAATAATAATAACAACAAAATAATAATAATTAAAAAATAAAGTGATTAAGAACAAAAAAACAAAAAAAGAAAGAGATGGTAAGAAGAGAGGCTATATCAGGTAAACAGCACTGCAATACTCAGTTCAATAGTATAGCAGATCATCTATTGACAATGAGCGTGGGGCACAATTTGCAACTAGGGCTGGAGCTAAGGTGAGGCCAGTGAAACTCCTAGAATGAAAGTTTGAAAAGGCAGAGGTTCATGTAAGTGCAGTGTCAGCTCCTAAATTTTTCCCCTAAGAGCCTCATTTACTTCACCCTAGTTCTACCCCTGAACTATAACACTAAGTCACATTAACTATAAATGTATAAAAACATTCAAACTTTGCAGAAATAAGTCAGCTTTAACTTGTAGTGAACTGTATTACAAGTTAATGCTAAAATTTACACACACATAAATACAATATATTTCAGTCACAAATTGTTTTATGATTAATCAGTGCCATGCAGAACATGCCTTTATTGCCTTTGGTTCCAGGAATCTCTTTCAATATAATAGGAAGCATAATAAGAAGAAAACCATGGATATGCGGAAGGAGTGGTTTTCAGAGAGGCACAAATGTAAATTGTGTTGTAACTTCTTTTAGTTGTCAAGAATAGTCTCAATTTTATTTCTGAGAGATTCAAAACATGAGATACATAGAGTTTTCTCTCTTATGTGAATTAATTTTTATAAATTGGCACAGTTCACAAGCCCAACTTTGTGAATACATTTGAAAAGAGAAAGAAATGTGAGAGCATATTTCAAGGCAGCTCTGATGACTTCCTAGCCCAGCAGAGAGAAAAAACTACTTGTCCAAAGCAAATTTTGAAATCACAAAGTTGATTAGAAGCACCGAACGTTTCCAAGTCTAGGACTAATTAGCTGATCTTTACTGAGATTAAGACTTTGTTGTTTGTTCAGGATTCAAAAAAAAAATTTATATTGACTGAATTTCACAGAGCACTTGTGTAAGTCCCCACTGTTGCTATGTTTAAGCAGCTTCTGCCCCTATGCCAATGGGCACTGTCCCTGTAAGACTCTTTCAAGCTAATCCTTGATGTCAGATTTTAAGAAACCCCAATAAACTTTAATTATATATATATAATCTCCAGGTATTGTGCATTTTCAGTAGCTCACACATGTGTCTGTCAACTATCACATACAAGTATTTACTTTACGTGGGATTAGAGGGTCAGGTTTGGACATCAGGTAGTATAAGCTTTGCAAAAGACTCCACTGGTGTTTTCTGTTCTTTCATATTTTTGCCTGCCCTTTCCCTTTCTTCTATTACTGTGTTTGCTCCTTTTCTATTTGAAAGAAAGTTCATGTGCTGCTGGGTAAGATGCTGAGTGATCTATAACTAGAAGGGACAGGCAGGTTTTGGATGAAGCCTAGAGTTGTAGCTAGACCTTTTCCACATGTCACTTGGCACCAAATTCATAGACTCCCTAACTGCTAGAGAAGACAGAAAGATGGTCTCAAGGTCAGATGGAGTGATTTACTTGAAATGACATTAACCCACCTTTTTGCTGATTATTAAATAGAACAAAGAGTACAGACAGTGGTGAGAAAAACCAAAGCTCTCTGCTCCAACCAAAACAGGTTAAGGGTTCTTTTGAGGGAAATTCTTCAATTTGCCAACTTTTAAAAGTGCTCTCCCTTCCCCTCTCTCCTCCCAAAAAGTGGTGGGTCTGATCCCTGTGTTTTAGAGGATGCCCACAAGAATTTCCAGGACTTTAAAGTAATTAAAGGTGTCCCATTACCTATCAGATCTTAGAGGCCATCTGATGTAAAAGAAAAGCATTAGACTTGGGTCATAAATTTTATATCCCAGTTTTGACACTGTAACTAACTCTTTAAATGGCATTGGACAAGTTATTTTCCTTTTTTAAAGCCTCAGGTGCCTCATCCTTAAATCTGGGATTTTAAATTAATCTCTGTTCCAGTTCAAACAGTTCACGAATCCATGCTACTCTATATTTAATGTTATGGGTATTCAGAAGTGTAAGTGACAGTCATGACTGAAGGAACCTACAGTCTAGTTGAAGATATAAGGCAATGCATGTAAAGTAAGAGTAAGCATTATAGAACAGACTATATTTTAGTGATGAATTAGGTGGAACAGATCATGAATGTCAAAATATTTCAGAAGAGGGAGAGATCAGGCTGGATTCAAAGGATAAAGAAAATCTTCCTAGAGATGGTTAGACTTGGGTTTAATGTAGGTTGATCCATCATGTAGATGAATTAAATGGAAAATATAATGGGTGATAATAATTCAATCAATAAGAACTACATGAGCAGGAGCTCAGATTTGGGGGTGAATATACTAAAATCAAGTAAGAAAATGGCTCAACATGTCACCAGTTTGAAATGGCAGGAATTATTTCATTTCTAACTTGCAAAACTCCTATTTTCAACTTTCTGACTGGTTTAGATAAGAATCAAACTCAAGACCTGGAGTATAATCAACTGAGGTATTCATATACATGCGTGTTATTTACTTCTTAGGAGAGCTTTCCTATTATAGCCCATCCTTCCTAGTTTTATCTCTGATCATCTTTATCTCTTTTCTACCTAGCTTCCTCAGAAATGATTCTACAAATGAAATTTTCATTGTTAGAACTAGAGTTTATTCCATTCCCTTTGAGACTTCCCAAAGCTTCCACTACAAGAAAAGTTACAGAAAAATCTAAAGAACAGATAACCTTTCTATTCTTGTATCCCAGAGCACAGTCATACTACCCATCTGACAATACTTGATCTTCAGTCATCTTCCTGCATGTTGAAGTTCTCTAGGTTATACCCCCTGGTGCCCTGTCTTTCAGGATCTAACAGTATCTCAGAACTTCTGTTTCTATTAGTATTTGGAAGAACTAATTACTGATGATATACTTCAGCTGTGAATATATACCTTCCCTCCCAAGCAGACGTCCATGGAGTAACTACTAACTCACTCATTTTCATGAGGTAGACACGTGGCAAGAGATAGATTTCTTTCTTCCTCTTTCCACCCAATTATTTAGAGTCTCAAAACTGTTCTTTCTATTTAATGGGGAAGAAAAAATTGCTTAAAGGCACTTGAGGTCAGTTCATAGAATCTTGTATGAGAAATAGATGAATGGAAGGAAACTGCCGTACCTCATATTTGGGTATCTGGGAGGTCAAGTTCAGGTTTTCTCCAAAGTATGTGAAAATGGATCTAAGGCTCTTCTTTGAACCAAGACTGAGGGTGGTGAAAACTTTCCAAGCTCTGTCTCATTTAACTCTGAGAAAACACCTCCTGAAGGATGTGGCACTGTCTGTTTCATATACCATCTGGTGTTCATTAATTACTGAAAGCATTAATGATGACTTGAAAGCCATTTTGCAAAACAATAAAGTGGAAGTTTTTCCTCAGAATATTTAATGCTCTAGACATTTTTTTTTAATTATTTCACCGGTTTCAAATAGGTGGGTCTATTATGCTTTTTGCTATTCGTCTCGCATGACTGATTCTTACTCTTACAACTTTCACAGCTTCATGCTAAGTGACTAAAAATGTGCTTAATTAAATATGTGCTTGGTAATTAGAGAGTTTTTCACAATTGAGTACAGATGGAGCAAATGTAATTGAATGGAGGAACACAGCAACCCGGCGAGCTTTTATGTCGTTCTGGAATTGTATAAGCAAGATATTAGAAGAGGATCTTAGCAGAAGTTTAATAACGGAAGTTTTATTTGCCTCCATAAAATTTAATTGTTTTGAACTCTTCAGATTCATAGTCAACTCAAGGAGGGATGGACAAACATGTATACCTAGGGAGATCAGATGTCCCAGTTTGTCTAGGACAATCTTAACATCTTAGAGCCAAAGCTACTGGTTTCCACCTATAACACCTTGGCATCACATTCAAGTCAATGTCTAAGGTGTCTCAGTGCAAGCACCTGGGACTTTCTCTGTAAGGGCTTTTTCTTGGCTAAACGGAGGCAGGCCAGAGTGTGTAATTATTTATGCCTCTGGGAGTGGGCCCCAGATAATGAAAGATGGAAGCTGAAGAATAAACAGCCTAATTTTCTTTCTCCTTGGGAGATAACTCTGAGGTATGTTCTAGATCAGGGATCGGCAAACTTTTGAGACGGAAGAGCCGCCAGGGGTCAGCAAACTGGTTTGAGCATGTGGCTCTGAAGTAAAATTGAAAATGAAAATAAAACTATCATAGTTTCATTTATAAAATTTTTGAAAGATATTATTTACATAATGGTGATTATGTAAAGATATAATATGGCTCTCGAATAATTTTTAAATTATTGTGAGGGACAGGATTGGCTCTTCCAGGAGTCGGCAAACTTTTGAGACTGAACGTACCCAAAGAGCCACATGTGGCTCGCGAGCCACAGCTTGCCGACCCCTGGTCTAGATTGATTTTTCAGAGCTTCTCAGCGGGATTCGGCCCCAGTTGACCTGATAACTAGCTTGATGTGTGTCTACTATTGGCTTCTCTCCCATCCTTGTCTTCGTTCTTCACTCTCCCACCACTGCTTCCTGAGATAACTTCCCAAATAAATAGTTTGTTTTCAGATTCTTGTCTCCCAGACTGCATCTGGGGAAAGATACCCTAAACATGCTTACTGTCCTTGAGTAATTTTGAAAGACCCTCCTTTGCCTCACAAAAAATTTCACATCTTGGCTGTACTATACATTAGACAGTTATCCTAGTCATTATGTTTGAGGATGCATCATTGTTGGACTCATCTAAACTGTAGAAATTCTTGCCTTCTTTATTTCAAGATTTAGTTTTAAGCCAATAGTTCTAAAGAGTTTTTTATTTACTTTTATTACAGTCTTCCAGGAGATAGATAACTGGGAAATTCTAGTTCCTCTAGATACCTCCAGGGAGTTTATTCAGTTCATTCTTTTTGTATTTCTACAACATTCTATTCAGACACCTCTTACAGCACTTAACATATTAAATTACAATGAAAATTTACATATCTGTTTTTTCCACTTGATTATAAGCTCCTCCAGATCTCAGGACATTGTTTTACTGATCTTTCAATTTTCAGAGTATAATAGTACCTGGGATGTCTAAGTGATAGTCATTCAAGGAGTGAATGAAGGAGTAAACTGAATACAAACATTATTGGGTCGGGCCGGCCGAGTGGCGCGATGGTTAAGAACTCGCTTTGGGATGCCGGAGGGCCCCGGTTCGGATCCCACATATGAGGGCCAGTGACACTGCCCTCTGCAGCTGGGATGCTGAGCGACGGCTCAACCTGGAGCTGGGCTGCCGTGGGTCACCGGCGACGGCGTGGGCTGCGGCCCCTGTGGCGGTGGGTTGCTATGGGCTGCCGTCTGTAGCCAGCAGCCAGCGTGAGCAGCCAGCAGCTGCAGCTGGCTGCAGTGAGCGGCCGTCCAGGGGCCGGCGACTGATTCTGCCTCGCCGGGAGGAGCGCAATGATGGTGCCAACTTGGGCCAGTGAAGCAGCATCCTCCACAACTAGACTGAGGAGTGAAACGATGGCAACTTGTCTGTTCCCCTTCCCCCAATTCCCCAGCACTGTTCCCATCCCCCCAATTCCCCAATAAAAATCTTAAAAAAAAAAAACATTATTGGGTCTATTTGAAATAAATCCCTTTGAAAAAATCAGGTCTGGATTTCTGGATTAGAGAAAGGATGTTATTAGACAATGAGGCATCATGGTCCTGCCATAAACCGAGTTACTTTTGCAGGAGAGAAGTAGCATAAATAACTGTGACTCATACATTGAATAACAGCAAACCTTTTCTCATAGTCTTAACACAGTTGATCATGGATTACATTCGAAGGAAAGGCAGCTTCTAAATACCTTGGGGTAAAATTCCACCTAGTAGGGTTGTTCTTTTGCGTAGTGGCCAGAGAGTTTATCAATTTCACTTCTGTGAAAATGAATTCCTAGGCACAAGAGAAGGCAATACATATGCCTATAGTGTAACTCCTGAAGAACCCTGAGACATTCTCATTTTCCATAATATCTGCCTCACATCCCAGTCTTGCCATACTGGAAACCCAAAAAATTGTCTGGATGAAACATCAAAGTTCTTTGCCATCCTACATTTTTGAGTACCTTTGAAAAATGTATCTTACCAAATGCAACATATTTATACCTCCTGCTTGCAACCTTAAAGAACCAAACAAATGCAGATATAGGAGTGGATAAATGGATTGGGTCTAAAGTGAGAGATTACTGTGTAAAAACAAGTAAGGAACCGGGGCAGAAAATCATGCTCTAACATATGTTCTCTCAGCCTTCTTGGCTTTCTCATTTGACCTCTGATGTGACCCTCAGATTTCAGCATGTGTCATCTTGTATCTGTAGATGTCTTGGTGCCCCAGCTTTGTGGAATAATGACTGCTATTCCCAATCTGCTTTGGGGAAATGCTATGGATCCCAGGATGCAAGAATACCTTCCACACTTAAGATAAGGTAACTGAGAACAGGCAGCCACCATACAACAGAATATCTAGACAGGGGCAGTTGACCAGACAATAGCCCTCTCCTGGGACATGTGGAGAGTGACGCGCCTCCACAACTACTGGTGGCTTACTGACATTTGTGATATAGCTATCTGCTATAATAGCATAGCAGAAATTATACTATTTTAAAAGTCAGGTTTCTCATATGTGAAATAACCCAGAAGTTATCTAAAGCAAGCTTTGTCATAGTAAAGGGAAAAAATAACAATCAAAGGCTAAAAGTCAACAAACAAAACTTGGAAAAAGTCAACACCCTAATGACGTATAGAATTCTAAAAGTTTTCAAATAGTTTGTCTCTGTTATATCATTACACTTGATACAATAAATTTATTGGGTGGGAAGGAAAAAGAACACTGAGGAACAGGGAGGGTAAGCCATTCAGCTAGCTATTGGCTAAGTCAGTACATGAGCTCTTTGCTATCTCAGTATTGTTCCAGCACATCAACAGGTCTACCCATTGTTGGTCTCCCCTACTCCCTCCAGAGAACCATCCTGCCTCAATCTACTTTTCTCAGGATATAGAAGTGGGTACATGTCCTGAGTCTAGCCAATTGTTGTATCCCTTTGAGATAGGGCAGGGGCAGGGCCTCTAAGAAACACCACTAACCACCCCCTTAAGACAAAGGATCAGTAAATCAAGATGAGACAAGGAAACCAACCAAAACAGGCCAAGACTAAGACAGCGACAAGATTCGCCTCCAAGTAACCTCCAGTCACATTATACAGTCTTGGTAACACATCTACATGCTAAAAGACCCACCCACCAACACCATGACACCTCCGGGGAGGACCAAATAAGGACAAAAAGGGGGTGTATCGCAAATACTCAGAAAAGCCCCTTCTGAGAACTAATAAGGATATTCCTCTCCCTTATTCCCATATTAAAAAGCTTAACTAATAAAAACCACAGCCAAGAAGGATGGGGGCTGTCTCTTACCTAAGGGCAGAATCTGCTCTGCCTGTGGAGTAGATCTTAATTCAATAAACTACTTTCACTTTGTTTCCTGGCTCACTCTTGAATTCTTTCCTGGAAGAAGGCAAGGACCCTCTTTCCTACAATACCTTCTCACTGAATAAGGTATTGGTCCAAGAGGTAGACATTAGTTTTGTTGCTGACATTTAGCTTTTGATTTTTTTTTGATATGCAGATACTGAAAGAATGAAGTCCTTTTCTTCTGGGTTTAATAAACTGGTGGTATGAATCTGTTGGAGTGTCTTCTATCCATTTAGAGGAAATATATCTTCACAGTGAGGACTGAAAAGGCAGTAATGGGATTTGAATCCTGGTGTGAGTCTATGACGTGGTTCTTACAGCTCTTCCTCAAGTCCAGGTATCCTTTCTATTTTACTAAACCAATAAGTTCTCCCAATTTTATTAGCTTGTTCAAGCTGCTTTGGGTTGTGTTATTCTTCCTTGCATCATTTGATTTGGTAGAAAGATAAATAAGGTAAACCGACAAATCATCTTCCAGAGTACAAAATATGACTCAATCACACATGAAATTATGAGGTTTAAAAACAGGATTAGAAGAGTGACTTTACCTAGGAGATTAAGAAGGCAGAGGTGCTAGAGTGTATTTGAGATTGTATGTCAAACACAGGACCCAAAAGGACATGTGGAACAGGTGGAGGAGAAGAAGGTAAAGCTAGGATGGAGCATAACTTGAGGAATGTGTGTCAGCATCAAAGACTTGAGGAGACATATTGTAAGTCAGAAAATATAATAGTATTTTAATGTATGCAACTTGGTCAACTTATCCAGTTCACCCAATGAATCAACAAATGTCTTGTAGATGGTCCTAATCCACAAGTACCCAGTACCTAAGGTCTCTGCCTCTTGAGCTTATACTCCTGAAGGTTGATTTCCATCAGCTAGCCTCAGTGCAACTTTGGTTTACTAAGTAAAATGCTTGTCCTTGGGGGACAACAACCAGTCTGATTTAACTCTGTAATCGTCTGTAAAAATCCAGAGCCTGCTTTCTCATAAACACTTGGCTTATTTAAATCCTAATTAAGGGGCCAAGAAATTAAAGACACTTAGCAAAATGGGGATTATTCTATTTTGTGTTCATTGAATCATTCATAAAAATCTCTTGGTTGTTAGAGGATCATTGCCTCTGAAGCAGAACCATTGGCTTAAGGAGGGATTGAATGAAAGTTAGAAAGTCAAGTACCTTGATGGGAAGATGGCTCCTGTCACAAAACATTGTGACATTTCTTAAAGGCACAATTTCAAAACCTGTTAGTTCTGAAGCTAATTTTGCAGCTAGTGGGTGGTTGAGCCAGAAACCCCTGTAGCTGGAATCTGACCTTGCTAATTTAGAGAATATCAATCTAATCCTACAGGTATTTTTTTTTGTTTTTGCTAGTTACTATGCCAGCTTTTAGAGATATAATGGTGTACAAATGTGTCATAATCCATGATGTCATAGAGCTGCTAGTCTCATGCGGAGAAAGACAGTTAAGACAAATAATGACATTGTGAGGAGAGAGTTATGAGGGGAAAGTTCCATGCTAGGGGAAGTTACAGCAGGAGGAATGACTAATTCAGGGACATAGAGGACCTTCCTTTCAAAATTGATGTTTAAGGGCCGGCCGAGTGGCACGATGGTTAAGAACTGGCTTGGGACGCCAGAGGGCCTCAGTTTGGATCCCACATATGAGGGCCAGTGACGCTGCCCTCTGCAGCTAAGATGCTGAACAACAGCTCAACCTGGAGCTGGGTTGCCGTGAGTCGCTGGCGTCGGCATAGGCTGCAGCCCCTGCTGCAGTGGGTTGCCATGGGCTACCGTGTGTAGCCAGCAGCCAGCGTGAGTGGCCAGCAGCCGCTGTGAGCAGCTGCCGAGAAGCCGGCGACTGATCTGCCTCACCCGGGAAGAGCGCAATGGTGGTGCCAACTTGGGCCAGTGAAGCAACGTCCTCCACAACTAGACTGAAGAAAAAAACGACAGCAACTTGTCTGTTCTCCTTCCCCCAATTCCCCAATAAAAATCTTATAATCTTGTTTAAGCCAAGATTATAGGGACTAACAGGATTAGCCAAGAGAAAGTGACTGTATAGAGTATTTTTTAGAAAGAACAGTATATGTAAAGGCTAAGGCAAGAGAAAGGGAGGACTGACCCCCTTGTAAAGAATCAAATATGTGATACAGCTTATTATCAGTACAATGAAGGAAACAGCCTTTTACTGTTAAGGAGGATAATAGAAGTTAACACACATATAAGGTCATATAAGAGAATTCTCTGAGGAAGTGTAATTTAAGCTGATAAATAAAGTATAAGAAGAAGGCAGCCATGTGAAGAATGGCATGAAGAAGATTCCAGGCAAAGTATGTATAAAGGCTAGACGAGAGTAACATCTTGAGACACTTGAGAAAATGAAAGATAGCCATTGTGATTGGGGTATAAAAGGAAGGGAGAGTGAGCCAAGGTGAAGTTGAAAGTTTACCATACATGGTTTTGTAGGCAATAGTAAGGAGTTTAAATTTCATTTGAACAGCTATGAGAAGACAGGAAGCAAGATAGGATGTATTTAAGGGCAGGAAGTTTTGACGATTCCATAACACAAAGTTTGCTTCTTTTAGCATTTGTTTACTTAAATAAATGGGAGACCAGATTTTCTATTTGAGGGTTAAAGAAAATGGAAGAGAGTTGAGTAGAGAAACAGAGTGGAAATGACAGTCTGGTTAAGGTTGGTGACCACACATTTATAATTGCAATGAATGCCTAGTTGGGTGATTTCTTCAGAAAAAATTGAGAAAGAAAAGGTTTGTAGTGGGGATAGTCAGAGAAACTCTTTAGTCAACTCAGGAAACTATAGAAACATGATGTGGTACTTAGAAAATGTAACAAATATGGATGGAAAGCACCGTTGAAAAGGGCAAGATGAGCAGCAGGGAGGTGAATTTTACAAAATTAAATTCAGAGTTTATTCTGACTGACCATATTTCCCCATGTATAAGATGCACCCTTTTACAAAAAATTTGGGGTCTAAAAACTGGGTGCGTCTTACACAGTGGTTGTAGTTTTTTTACTTGCATTTTGCACTTTTTTCAAATTTTGCTTTTTTATGATGAATAAAACTTGAGTTCAATAACTTACGTAGTACATTTTTTTTTCAAATTTTGGGCCCCCAAATTGAGGTGTGTCTTATACATGGGGAAATATGGTAGCTTTCCAAGAAAAGGTGAATGATCTAGAAATTCAATTTTGTCCAACCAATGTTGAGCAGTTAGGTGCCAGACACATGGTCCAGACAATAGAGATGGGGACACAGCGGAAGATTGTTTTGCATAATAAAATATCCAACCGTTTAATTTACCATAGCATAAAAAAGTTAATTAAATCAAAAGGAGAAATGATCAAATCATTTCTGTTCCCCCATGGGGATTTTAATGCTTCATATTATTTGGAACTAGTATTATATTTTCCTGGTGTTCCCATGTGATTATATACAAAATATTCTGGCCTTATATTATTTATGTTGTATTTTCTAACTTCCCTTATTTCATTATAATGAATCTCACTAATTAGTTATTTGCTTACTCTATAGCCATTCAAGTTTTATTTGTGGGGTTTGTTATAGATAGTATAGTGCACATTAAAGAAGCAATGCTAGGAATTGATATTTCCTCTGTTTTAATAAATCCAGTTTTTAATGAGGTATCTGGTTGACACATAGCACAAAATTTAGAGGATAAATCAAGCCCTCATTTGAAAATGAGAATCTGAACTTTGCTAAAAACGCCACAATACTTTGTCAGTCTGGACTGACAAGAGAACAAAATGCTATATTTAACATTCACTTTATTCTTGAATGTTACTCTTGAATATGTAGGCATATTCTGATGAAAGTATTTCCATTTTGAATTTTAGGAAAGTCTTGATTATAAAAATAAATTGAGAAAGTAGTGTAGCAATTCATTTTTTTCTCATTCAATCTCAGCAGTGCCAAAAAGGGAAATATCCTAAAATCAGATGTGCCAAAGTTCATAGGGAAGAAATAAATACATCTACAATGACACTGTGTTTATCCATTTAGCTGAAATCCTAAAAATTAGACTAATAGATTTATCATGTTGTATCTAATATACATATCCCTAAATATTTTAATGCAACAACTATATAATTAGTACCACTCTATACCAAAAGCTATGCTAACATCTATGGCAGATACAAATAAAACACAGTCTCTGCCTCCTGTAATACCGAGTCTTACTGAGGAAACATGAAATGCATAACATTTTTGATGAGTGGAAGACAACCTGAATAGGACCTTGAATAGGAGGCATAGAAAGGGAGTGATTACTCTGCTCTGCAAAACTAGTTACTATTTTAAGAAGCAGCAGCTCCAGAATAAACTCTCCCATGACTGAGCTATTTCCGTCTCTGGATCAATCCCTTTCATCCCCTCACATGAAACTTCTGCACTTAATTTTACCCCAAAACCCCATCTGGTTTGATGGCTCCATGACCTGCACTTGGTATTCCCTTCTGCCTAGAAGCTGTACCCAATTCTTCACTGTATTTTGACCACTAACTTGTAGCCATTCAAGAGCAACTCAAACATCACTTACTCTGGGACACCTCTCAGACTCAACTTGGCTGGATTTAAAAACTCTTTTTTTTGTATTGTTAAAATATCTTCACTTAACCTCTATTCTTGAAGTTACCACAGTATTCTGAAATTGCCTCCTCCCTGAGCGTTTGTAAGCTCCTCAAAGCAGCATATCCCTGATAACCACTTCTGACAATTAAGTTCACGAACTTGTTGCAACAATGTTGCTAGCCTTTTTTGTTATTAAAGAGATTATTCATTATGAATTTGAACCAACTGGACAAACAGTTAACAACGTTTACTATTTGGAAGTGCTGAAAAGGCTGCATGAAAAAGACAAAAACAAACTGAATTTTTCACGAACAATTCATGGCTCTTGCATCATGACAATGTACCAGCTCACATGGCACTGTCTGTTAGGGAGCTTTTAGTCAGTAATCAAATAAATGTATTGGAACACCCTCCCTACTGATCTGATTTGGCCCCCGTGACTTCTTTCTTTACTGTAAGATAAAGGCAATATGGAAAGGAAGACATTTGGATGATATTCAGGATATCAAGTGTAATACAATGACAGCTCTGATGGCAATTCCAGAAAAAAGAGTTCCAAAATTTTTTTGAAGGGTGCACTCGGCACTGGCATTGGTGCATAGCTTCCAAAGGGGAGTACTTCGAAGGTGACCATAGTGATATTCAACAACGAGGCATGTAGGACTTTTTCTAGGATGAGTTTGCAAACTTAATTGTCCATCAATGAATGGGTACCATCAACAGTCTCTAGAATGATGCCTGGAACATTAATAGGTTTCCCCAAAATTATCACATGGCTGAATGAAAGGGAATATTTGATAAGAAAAATATCCTAGTTAAACAGGATAGCAACTTGTCAATTGCTTCAGAAAAATGAACAAAGACATGATGATAGTCAAAAGCAATATGATTTCCTCTAGGACCTGGGAGGAGATAAATATGATTATAATTAAGGGATTCAACTATCAAAAATCTAGGATGAGACATATAAATTGAGAAAAAACTATATACAGTATAAGTTTGTGAATGTGTATTTACTATGTGCTAATCATTCCTGAATTCAGTTTCTCATTTACTCCTCAAATAACTTGGCCATGTAAGTATTATGACAATTTATATTTACTTTTTCACTTTAAAATTGACTAAATTTTATCACATTTGCTACAGCTTGATCAATATTTATTATAAAAATAATATATACACATATGGCATAAAATGAAATGAAAAAAGCCATGATGCAACTGCCATACCCAGTTACCTCACAAGAAACTACTTTTTTAACTATTCATGTTTTTTAGATTTCTAGTGGTTAGCAATGTTTTAATAATATGGATATGACTCCATTGCTTATCCGCTTATAATAGTTTTATTTTTTATTCATCTTTTGAAGACTAAAAATTCAGTTCACTTATTCTACCACCCACCAAGCCTTTCCCTTTATTCTAAATTTTGAGAGTTATCTTATTTTAGTTCTTCTACAGCTTTCCTTTAAAATGTAAATAAAATACCTTGGTCAATGTTTTTGTTCCTCCAACTTTAAACCTAAGAAAATAGGAGAAAATTTCATACCCTTACACTAACCTATTATACTTACCACCCTGTTTCCTCCTGTACCATTATTGCAGTATCAAGACTTATGAAATTTATTTTATAGTACATAACCATAATTCAGATATCTCAATGGTTAGAGATTCTCAAATTCTGAGTGCCAATAAATAGTACCAATGTTTTGATTATCCGAATACTGCTCCTTTTAGAACCAAGTAGTGTGCTTGAACCCAGAGAAAGAAGTATAATTCAAAATCATGTAGAATATGCTGAAGAAAAGAGAATATTTCCAGCATCATCAAAATAATTATTTTTTTAAAATTTCTATCAATTGTTCAAAGCATGGCACATTTTGTTTTGCTTTACATTTCAAGCAAGACCTTCTTGCACAGCTGTTTTTTTTTTTCTGATGGTCTCTAATCCTATCTCTGTTGTTTTGATTAGAAGAAGCCAGGCTTTGTGACATAACTGAAATCTCCCAGTTTTTAAATCATAATAGTTGATGAATAAGACCATTCATCTTTCAGTCATTCTTTTTGGAACTCTCTTCCCCTGTAACCCCAAAACAGCCATAACTCTAAGGGACTGGATCCTGGGATGCAGCCGTTGTGGAACAGATCCTCAGTGAACCAATGACAGGCATGTAGCTTAATCATGTGGAGTCATTTGTTACTTCAGTATTATGTAGTCTATTCTGACTCACAAGCCTAATAAGTATGGTTGGAATTTTGGTTTTCATAATGTTGAATTAGTATTCCAGTATCTAGTGCTTTTGATAAAAGGTTTTACATCAGTTTAATTATTGCTTATTTACTATTGAGATATTTCATCTTATTCTCTCAGAAAAATTTAAAGCCTTCTCTTTATCTTTAGTGTTCTGAATTTTCTAAGCATGTGTCTAGGCTTCAACCTTATTGCCTTCATACTTCAATTAAACACTTCTATTTTTCTCTAGTTCCAGTAAATTTTCTTCTCTTCCTATTCTTAATTAAGTAATTTTCCTCCTTCCTCCTTCTTAATTAACTTTTCAGTCTGGATTTAAATCTTCCATCTTTTAAAGGTAATTCTGGATATATTTTTAACTTTGTATCTTTAAATTGTCTCCCATAGTTTTAACTCTCAATTTAATTGAAAAATAAATACATTGTAGTCTAAATAAATTGTCCCAATCATAAAAGCCTACTGGCTATAGGTTCTGTATGATTTATTCACCTTCATTTCTCATTTTTTCATTTTTACTAGTAGTTATATTATAATGAAGATAAATATCTTTTTAATTCTCTTTAAAAATAAAAATTGGAATTTAAAACAAGCTGTGTCATCTTCACTGAATTATACCTTTTCTCTCTTGACCTGTATATTCATTTTGGTACTCCTATATCAAGCCATTTGTTTCCCTCAAATGCCTACTTATCTTTAATTTTTCTATCATTTATTAGTAATCAATGAGGTGAATGACCATAGGTAATAGGACAGTTGATCTAAGCTTCTTCTGGCAATCTAACTATGGTTCTTAAAACAATCAAACCAAAACCAAACAAACCAAAAACTTTCTTAAAATTGAAAGGTGGACCACAAGTCTACAAGTTCTGGGTGACTGGGTGGGACAACCATGCTATGCATGGGTGGGGAGTACGTAGGCCACCTGCCCTCCCCTCTATTGAAAGAGAAATGCTTTACCATTAGGCATATGATATCCTTATTAGGAATCCCAACCTTACATGGAGAGATTGTTCAAAATTTTTGGAAAAATATTTTCCACTTTTAGTTAAGGAGGCAAACTCCTCTGCTTTCAGAGTCTTGGTGTATATAGGTGTACTTGAATTGAAAGTCAGTTGACTTTACTTTATATAGACAGTTTTAAAAAGAATGATTCAGATTATTATCCCACAACCCTTTCTGCTTTCCCTGCCTAATGATTCTGAGCCTGAAGTCTTTCCAGGGTTCTGTCAGAAAGTAGAATTCATATTTCTAATACAGCCTTCTTTTGACTTTCTCCTGCATACTGGCTTATATGTCAAAGTGGTCCCGTCCACTTTCCCCAAAAACCTGATTTGTTGGGCCTTCCATTCTTAGCATTCTTGATGCTATTAAGGAGTTATTCTATTTTGTATTTGCATTCTCTAATTTCAGTGATATTTTGGCACACATGTATCTCAGTACGCCATCTTAATCAGGAAGCAAACACGTTATTTTTCCAAATAGTGAGTAAAGGTATGAATCTGCTCATTACTGGATTAAAATTTTAGATTATACTTATTTAAGCAGTAATAACATATGAAGAGAAGGAAAGGAGGCTAACATTTGTTGATCACCCACTGAGTACTTATAACTGAGTGAGAGAAATTCTTTATTTTCATGACTTCATTTAATCTGTACAATAATCCTATGAGATGTCACTATCTCTATTTTATAAAGGTATATATTGGTGCTCAGGGAGTTTAAATAAATTTTCCAAGTCATAGGAGTAATAAATAGTAGAACCAATTCTGGATGTGTCTGGCTCCAAATTATCTGCTAGCTGCTTTACAGCATGCTAAATGAACTTTAAATGGCTTAAACTGGATGCTATAATATTGTGAATTGTTTGTATTTTAATGATTTTTTAAAATAAGAAAATAACACAAGAAATAGATCTTATTTATTTGCAATTTAGAAATCCAGAAAAATCTTATTTAAAGGAAAGGTTTTTAATGTATTTCATTGGTGGCATAAATGGTGAGTTATACTGTGTCCCTGACTTTCATTAAAATCCAACCAGTGATTCCCTTGCCGTAGATTATTCAGATAAAGCGTAGATGTTAGTGTTCTTCAATGTCAAATTAAGGCAAAAACAATAGATGCTCTGCATTAGTGCTCACAGACCGTGAGAAAAAGGCAGTAAAGGTGAGTTAACCTAGTTCAATGTTCCCCTATTGTATCTATTGTATTCTCCTCACTAAATAAAATATTTAAAAGAGAAGACAGCTCACATATCATTCTCCTCATTCAGTCATAAAACAGTTTCTTCTTTCCCCAGTGAATTAGGGTATATGTGGCACTGTTAGTGTGTCAGACATTGTGAATTTTATGTTGGTGGGTGCTGGCATTCTTTATTGGTTGGGTTTTTTTGTTTTTTTTTAATTCCTTTACATATTTTGGGATTTGGTTCTGGGATGCAGTTAAAGCACTTGTTTCATCCTTTTGAAAGGCTTGCTTTAAAATTTGTTAGTTGGGGATAAGACAGCCTTTATTTGAGAGCTAATTTATCCTACTTCTAAGGAAGTACCCTTTTGAAGACTCCACTTGATGCACATATATTGGGAGATACTTCCACTTTGGCTGATGGAAACAGGAACTGTTCCTGGCCCTGTGTGAGTTACTGGTATTATTCTTCCTGCTTCTTTTTGATAGTTCTTTGCTAGGTGTTGGCAGTTTGCTCATGTGCACTGATCAGTACTTAGCTTAGTGTCTTCATCAGCTTGGGCTACTATAACAAAAATACTATAGGCTGGGTGGCTTAAACAACAGACATCTATTTCTCACAGTCCTGAAGGATGGGCAATACAAGATCAAGGTGCTAGCAGATTCGGTTCTTGGTAAGGACCCTCTTTCTGGCTTGCAGATGGCTGCTGCCTTCTTGCTGTGTCCTTACATGGTAGAGAGAGAAATGGAGAGATCTCCACCCATTCTTCCTTTTCTTATAAGGACACTAATTGCATCATGGGAGCTCTCAATGTCGTAGCTTCATCTAAACCCAATCACCTCCTAAAGGCTCTACCTCCTAATACTGTTACATTGAGGATTAGGGTTTAAGCATATGAATTGGGGGGAGGGGTACACAAACATGGTATCTCTGTTATTCTTGATTGGAAGTGGAATTTTTAGTTAATTTATGTCTATTTGAATCTGGTAAAAAATTTAGCTGTTAGAATATGGATATAGACAGCTTTGCTTTCCACTCATTCCTATTTTAGGCCAGAATAAATCACTTTAAAAATGACAAGTATATATATATATATATATATATATATATATATATATGTATTTTAAAAGATATCAAACATCTTGTGGGAGAAAAAGACAAATACTTAGAGGATGTAGGGCTTATATCGAATATCTAGATTGTTTTGACACTACATCCAAAAGTTTTACATCCTGTTGATACATCTTTATTTTATATAAGATGAAAGACATTTTATCATGCAGGCTTATTCTCAAGTATCCACTCATTTTTGAAATATATTTGAATATAAAAGATAGGAAAATAGTAAAATAGGTGTGGCCATCCATATACAGAAAATAGCTGGTTTGTTGATAAGTAGGCTGGCTAGTAAATGAGGTCCCACTGACCAGCAAATTGCTTAAGAGTAATTTAAAGGCCAAACACAATCAAATAAAAATATCAGAGCTATTCACTGTGTGTAGATAAGAAAGACAACGAATAAAAACTCATTTCAGAGTATTTGCCTGCCATGCAGATGTGGCAGATATATCTCCAATGAGTCAGAATGGCAGGGAAATGTTGTAATTATAGTTTGCATCCAATAAATCATTGGCTTACACAACCTTTAAAATCCAAGAATATCTTTGTGTTAGTTTTAAAAGCCCCAAACATTTCAATGGGCCATCTTTTTCTTCATAAGCATATACGCTATGACACAGAAGTCCAAGTTTACCACACGTTTATTGAATACTTCAAGCAAAGTAGCATGTGCTGATTATGAGACATACAATGATGAGTAATAGTAGTCTTATGTCTGAAGGTTGAAAAAAAGTGTTTCCAAATATTCACAACCCAAGGCTCTGTGTGAGAACATTTGAGGGAGAGACCTTACCTGAATTGGTTTCTAAGGGAGGCTTTCCTTGAGAAGGTAGCCTTTAAAGCAGACGGTAGAAGGAGGAAATGGGAGTGGGATGAGATGTTACAAGGTTAGAGGCAGCAAATCACAGTAGTGATTTAAAAGGGTGAGTTCCTTAGCGTACATAGAACAGGAAGTCTGCAAACTTGTGAGATGGAAGAGCCAATCCTGTCCCTCCAAGTTTTGTGAGACCTATAAAGCAAATGAAATCACCATTATGTGAATAATATCCTTTAAAAATTTTACAAATGAAACTATGATAGTTTTATTTTCTTTTTCAATTTTACTTCAGAGCCACACGTACATACCCAAAGAGCCACGTGTGGCTCACAAGCTGCAGTTTGCCGACCCCTGACATAGAATATTAACTGAAGGACTAATGGAAGAAAAAACTAGAGAGAAAAGTTGTTCAAAGGATTCTAAAGAGCTTTTCATGACAGGCTAACAGGTTGCTTTGGAAAGGTAGACCACTTTTGAGTTCCCATCTGTAATATGCCAGGGTTCACAACTTCACATGGTATGAATTAAAGAACTGGCTTTGTTAGGGAAGCTTAAATAGACCAAAGATAAGCAAGGAAACAGAAGTTATGGGAGCCCTGATTCTCCTATCATCCCACAGAGAAGTGTGTTGAGATCAAGGCGCACAGTGCTGAACTTGTCAAGTACCCAAGGAATAGCTGACAATCCATTTTCCTTTGTTACTCTCACTTCTTACAGGACAAGTATGGGGAATTAGCCCATCAGTGGATGTATTAGGATTCTCCAGAGAAAAGGAACTAATAATTTGTTATATATATTAGATATAATATATATTAGATAGATTTACATAGTATATATTACATATATACTATATATATATATATGTGAATATAAGAAGAGATTAATTATGAGTGATCTGTCTGCTAGCTGGAGACCCAAGAAAGCTGAAGGTATAGTTCCAGTCCAAGTCTGAAGGACTGAAAACAGGGGGAGCCAATGGTATAAATCCCAGTCCAAGGGCAGGAGCAGGTTGATGCCCCCGCTCAAGCAGGCAGGCAGGCAGGAAGCAAAAGGGTTGGATTCCTCTTTTCTCTGCCTTTTGCTCTATTTAGGTCCTTGATAGATTTCCCTCCCCAGCATGCATGGGTATCACCCAGTGTAGTTTATGTTATTTGAGTGCATGATTCAAATGCTAACCTCATCCAGAAACACCCACACAGACTGACCCAGAAATAATGTTTAATCTGGGCACTCCTTGGCACAGCCAAGTTTCACATTAGAATTGAGCATCACAGTGAATGAATGCACCGATTACTTAGTCACATAAATTTTAATTTGGGGTGCCAGCTATTTATAGGAATTGTCTGGGGAAGGCAGATAGCCAGGCAAATTTGGGACCCATGAGGTGTTGCAGTGTCCTCTGTAGAGGGAAGAAGCCTCTTGGGAATTTAAGTTTTGAGCTTCCCTAATAAAGCCAGCCCCAATTCTCAGCTAGCTAGCGGCCAGGGTCACTTTTGGACAATTCTGCTCATTACACCATTAAGCACTGGCATTAACAGTGTTAACAGAGGTGGTGAATCCAAAACAAATAAACAAACACACAAAATAAACAAACTCCAGGCACCAAACTGAATAAAAATGCAAAGGAAAAGGGGGAGCTTGTGACATACTAGAAAGATTGAGTTCATTCAATGTTAAGGTTTTAAACACACACATACACACACACACACACACACACACACACACACACACACCATTATCTGTAACCCTGATTTTGCCAGTAGCAATTGATGATCCCAGTATAGGTAGTTCGGCTCCAAAATCAGAGATTATTTAGCTGACTACTATATTAAACCAAACAAGATGCAGCACAGTGAAAATAAAAATGGTGGAGGGAAAGGTAGATACTAGCAAGAACCTGAATAACAAACATTAACAGAATTTGCTGACCTAAGAATGAAAGATGGAATAGACAAGGATAACTCAACTCATGCAAACAAGTGACTAAGAACTCGATAGTACCATTAACAGTAATAAGAACTTTAAGACAGGAGCTGGGTTTTGTGGGAAGTGGGCAGTAATCTGGGTTTTCAACACAGTGGATTCGAGAGGTCAAATAGTAGAGTTAGAAAACATTTTATGCTTCAGGCACTTTACCATATATAAAATATCAATTTAATGCTTATAATTGTTTTATAAAGTAGAAACTTTATTATTATTATAATTATAATAATAATTATTATAATTATTATTATTAACCCATTTTATTGGGAGGAAAACTAAGACTTGGAGAATTTGAGTGATTTGCTAATTATACCACTCATCTAGCAAAGCCCCCAAAAGTCTTTCTGATGTCAAAGCTGATCAACCACTGAACCAATGCACAGGTTCCAGCCAAAGTCCCATCTGAGGGCAGGAACAGTGGCATTGACTCATCGACCTTGTCATGAGAGAAGGCCAAGGAGCTGTAGGAAGAAACACATTGCTTGAAGAGAACATATAAAGATCAAGAGAAAGATGCCCAGGAACAAAATATTGGGATAGCCTAATTTTGGTGGAAAGTGGGAAATAGGAAGGAGTAAGAACACAGAAAAGGAGAGAAATCAGGAGACAGAAGTGGGTCTGAGTCACAGAAGATAAGGGGAAAAAATGTCAAGAAAAATCTGTAATCCACAGTGTAAATTGTGGCCAAAGGGGCAGACAACTGGAGGATAATTGGAAACTATGGAAAAAAAATGGCCAATACCTAAAACGCACTTATTATATGTCAGGAGCTGTTTTAAGTGCTTTATACATATTAATCCTTACTATCACAAGTTTATTAATACATTTTACAGATTGGAAGTTGATACACAGGGAAGCAATGTCCAAAGTCCCTCAGCTAGTAATTAGCAGAGCTGCAACATCACCCAGTGAGCATCGTGCAAACACAGACCTCCTTCATCGTGCCAGTTTCAGGAGCATGGCGCCTCCACGGACCAGGCTGTAGCATGTTAAGAAATGGCTAGGGAATAGCTTTTCCTCTCTTGCTACATAGTACTGGTTTACAGAATAATCTGGCTCAGGGTTTTCCCTTTTCTGCAGAATCCTAAAACTATTCCTTCCAGGTAACTGGAGATCAGGAAAGGTTATTTCACACATGCTATGGCTTCCTTCTGGGGCCCTGGAGCAGCTGGATTTTGACAAGTGGGCTGAGGCCTTGAAGGTAAGGGCTATCACTTCTGTGGGGGTTTCTTTAACTATCTGCCACTTTCTTTTCAGCATATTCTCCTCCAAATAGCAGAGACGCCAACTGGAACCACATGTTTGGTAAAAAGAAGAGAGGACAATGAAGAAAAACAAGCGGCCCCGATCAGTGCTAAACAAGACGAGACCTTGATGTCAAGTGCAAGGAACTGTTTCACTATGAGTCAGGCCTGTGCTGCTTGCTTTGCTCTGTGCTGCACAGCACAAGCTACATACATGCTTCCTTAGCCTTAATCCTACCAAATGGCAGAAAGGCACCTGCTGACACCAAGGGAAAGAAAAGACTGTAGACAACATGCCCCATTCCTCTGTCTTGACAGAGACTCTCTCCTTGACCAAATGCTAGTCAGGTTCTTCTGAGCCCACTTCTCCACTAGGTCTCAACCTTGGCCTATAAAGACTTAAACACCAACAACAAAAGACTGGAGCAACACTAACATGGTTCTAACCGCTTAAGGTCACATCCCTAGGATGACCCTAGCTCCCCACTTTTGCTGTGATCTTTGACTATAGTTGAATGATATTTCCATGTCGCTGACTGTGGCATTCAACTTTACCCCGCTGGCTCAAACTATAAAAAATCTGGTCAGTGTTCCAGAAAGGAAGTTTAGGAAAGCAGATGTACATTTTTCTATATTTTTGTGTTTTTCAAGAATGAATAACAATAGGAAATTTTTATACTTTATAAAGAAATCATTTATTTTAATAAAATGTAGCACCTTAACTGTATTTACTTAAAAATATAAATACTGTAATCATTTTCTGTGGATTTTTGACCCATTTTGGAGAAAAAACTTGAAATCAATTGATGCAGTGAAAGGGTTAAAATGCCTGCTTGAGAAAACCCAAAGCTGCTGAAAACACCAGCGAACAATGAAAGATAGGGCCCCTGTCTTACCATGTCTTTGGGAGGGTAGGAACTAAATTTTAATACGCACCAGTTAGGGCCGGCCGAGTGGTGCATTGGTTAAGAACTGGCTTGGGACGCCAGAGGGCCCCGGTTCGGATCCCACGTATGAGGGCCAGTGACATTGCCCTCTACAGCTAAGATGCTGAACAACAGCTCAACCTGGAGCTGGGCTGCCGTGAGTCGCTGGAGATGGCATGGGCTGCAGCCCCTGCTGCAGTGGGTTGCCATGGGCTACCGTGTGTAGCCAGCAGCCAGTGTGAGCGGCCATCCAGAAGCCGGCGACTGATCTGCCTCACCTGGGAAGAGCGCAATGATGGTGCCACCTTGGGCCAGTGAAGCAACGTCCTCCACAACTAGACTGAAGAACAAAAGGACAACAACTTGTCTGTTCCCCTCCCCCAATTCCCCAATAAAAATCTTTACCAAAAAAAAAAAAAAATGCACCAGTTAGAAAAACCAGGTGGATCTGACATGGACCAACTTCCTTCTAACTTTTTGTAATTTTTACCTCCCTGACTCTATCGAGCCCCTGCTCACTGCTACCCATTCCCTCATCCTTTTTAAATACCCGGTCATAAATTGAAGTTGAGTTCAGTTCGCACTGGACTCTTCTCCCTATTGCAATAGTTATTACTGATTAAGATCTGTCTTTGCCCATTTAACTAGTGTCCAGATTTATCTTTGACAGTTTCCACAAGAATACCCTCTCTGGCACTTTTAATCTCCCCTGTTCATGAATTCTTTTGAGAAGGGGCATTGTAAGCTTTAGTTGAAAAGTTCAGCACTGTTCCATTTTACCACATTAGCAGGAGCAAAAGTGGGAATGAATTATCCTGGAGGATATCCTGGATAATTGAAAGGTCTCTGGCTCCAACAAGGGAATGACCAGGGTTTGAATAACCGCTCTTATCATCTTGGAGTCCCAGGGGCCTAAATTACTCACTCATCCCCTATTTGCTAAATTTGTGGCCTCTGCAACCTCCCCACCGGCTCCCTGCTTAACAACCCACGTTCTTCCGCCTTCATCATTTTACTGAAGAAAGATCGGCAATAGTTCCACTGATGCAGTGCATATGCCAAGGGGAGGAAGGCAGGCCAGGGCAGTGGACCCAGGGTCGTATGCCTGCCCCTGGGTCTCGGAGGTGAGGATGCAGAGACATCCGTCCTTGAAATAGGTGTGAGAAGAACTGAAAGCAACTCTACATCAGTGGTTCCCGATCTTAGCTGCAGATTGTAATCATGTGGGGGTCTTTGAAAACTGTGGATGCCTAGTTCCCATAATCAGACATTCTGAATAAACTATGATGGGATGGGCATCTGGATTTTGAAAAGCTCCCCAGGTAACTCGAATATACAGCAAAGTTTGGGAACCACTGGTCTATACCTCACTTGGCTACCTAAGCGACTACATTCTGAACAGGCTCATAAATCTTTGGAAATCTTATTCCTGTCACTTTTAGTGATAAAAGATCTAATAATAGTAGCAGCAGCCTCATCAAGTACTCCACAGGTAACAAGCATTTCACATGTGTTAATTCATGTAGCAACCCTGAGACAGGTATTATTCTTCAATTTTATAAGTGGGGAATCTGAGTCTCCACTATCTTAAGAAACACGATTCAAACTTGCAAGGTAAACAAAGAATGGGGAGCAGGATCTGAACACATGTTTCACCCCAAACCAGTTAGTCTTAATATACCACACTGACTCTACCCAGGACCTCTCATTCTAGATGTTTGAAAAGTAGCTTTGAACATATAGCCTGGACCTGCCCAGTGAACACTGGATCCAACAAACACATTTATTCAAATTGGCAGGTGGGCTTTTTCTGTTGGGATCTAGTATGATGTCACGCTTGTTTGAATGGCCTTTTTGACCCTGAAATCTTGTAGCAAAAGTGGTCAACAATCAGGCTAGGTCAGCTGGGGATTGACTACAGGTGAGAGAACAGGGGTCAGGGTTGAAATCAATGAGTTCGAAAGGTCCTTGGAAGGCAGGTAGCAAAAATACAGCAGGGATGGAGAAGGCAGGTAAAATCCATTAATTCATCAAGTCTTAATGTATGAGAACTGGGAACACTGATGGGGTTGCGGCTGGATTCCAGAGCAAAGGCTATTCATGTGGACGGTAACCGCAACCAGAAAAACTGGCTCGAAGCAGGACTAGGAGTCTGGTGGTTGTGGAGGAATGTGTTGACACAGATTTGATCATCTTCATTCTATTCATTTTGTATGAAGGTGTGAGTGATATGTGAACAACAGAACTTAATAAATGAAGCACAAACCTGGAAACATATAGCTGGGGACATATAGGGCCTAGCACACCTGGAAAGACTTTGCAAAGGAAGCATGTTGGAGTGTTGCCCAAGGGAACGAACTCCTCAGGTAGACCTGGGAGAACCTGGCCTGAACCCTTGCTGGTTGTGTGACCTTGGGCAATTTCTATAAACTTTCTGAGCCTTCATTTCCTTATCTGTAAAGTGAAAATGGGATTGCTCTGAAAATGTGTTGTTGGATTAAGTAAGGTAATGGCATAAACATTTTACACATTTTTTGGCACACAGCATGAGTTCAACAAATGCCAGTTTGCTGGCCTTCCTATGTTGTCGTGTTCTTTTATACGCAGAATAAAAACACATTCAAAGGTTTTATAATATGCATCACATTCAGTATGCTGAAATTTAAAAATATTACAGGTGATTAAATGTAATAGTATATGTAAAAGTGTTTTGGAAATTATAGAGTACTAAATGACTCTAAGGTATCATTATTTTAATTACATAATTATACATGAGCAGATCCTATCTCCTGGCTCCGACAATTGCCTCTGCTGCTGACTCTCAAGTCTACATTTCTAGGACAAATCCCTTAAGGCTCCTTTTCCTCAGGGACATTTACAAATCTCCATTTTGAATTTCTAATAATAGACTTATCACCCTCCCTCCAAGTGCTTCTTCTTCCTGCTTCTCCTACCAGCATTCAGAACAGATTCATCCTCTGTATGTGACGGGGACCTGGCTGTGAGTGTAGGTCAGGGCTATGGAGTGAGCTAAAGGAGGATGACTGTGCACTTAGAAGTCATAGTTTAAAATCTTGGAGTCAGAACAACACACTGAGTTATCACAGGTCCTGGAACTTAATTGTCTTTGTTCACATCCCAGCCTGACCTCTTACAAGCTGTGTGACCTCAGACAAGCCACCTGACTTCACTGTGCCTCAGTTGCCTCACCTGTGAAATGAGGATAGTAATAACAGCAAGACCTTATAGGGTTGTGGTGATGATTAAATGAGCTAACACGTCGTGAAACTACTTGAATACTACGCTATCTATTGTTATTATTAGCTTGGTACTTGCTTTATAGCTATGTAGTCTTGGATAAAATAGCTATACTTGGAGTCTCTTGGCTCATCTGTGGAGTAACAATGCTTGCCTATTAGTGAATGTGATGATTAAATAAGAAAGTAAATTTGCTGCCAAGGAGTTAGAATCATTCCCTAGGTTGGTTAGTGTCCAAGAAGATGGTGGATTGAATCCAGTTGCCTAATGAAGGTAGAATATGGATGCGGTACCCTTGTTGCTTCTCCTTTCCATGGCTGAAGTGGTCTTCTTACCTGGATTTGGCCAGCTACCCCTTCTTAATTTGGACGTTCACTCTCCATCTCACCTGGAAGCCAGGTGCCCAGGCTCCCACACAGGCCATCTCAAGCACTGGCATAGTGCACAAACACTCTCTCGCTTGCTGTCCATGTGTTTCTATTCCCCTATCATGGCTGGGATTGAGATTCAGGATTAGATTTAAGGAGAAGCTTTTAACCTGAGCAACATGAGTTCTGCACATGGTGGACCCCAGATTACTACAGCCCTGTAGGGGGACTAGCAGAAAGCCCCCACGATAACCAAGAGTAAATTGCCTTCTATTTGCTATGAGTACATTTTCCTTTGGAATCTCCTAAAATCTGAGTCTCAGTTAAGTTGGGTATCCCGTGACTGGCGATAGTGCTGCCATAGGAGGAACCCAGTCTTACTCTGATCCTTAACCACTGGAATAACTATTCATTTTATTTCTATGTTTGATGTGGCCAGTCAGGCAGGAAAGGAGGTATTTTCCTTTCTCCCAAACCACGTGATGTGCTTACCCCATGACACCCATGGCCAATATGGGCAGACTTTCTTATAGACAGTGTCTGTTTCCTTGTTAAAGCCTCTAGTGTGTATTCTGTCATAGGAGCTCAACATCCCTGTCACTTTGGACCCCTTCCCCTCTGTCATTGTCCACATCATGTCAGTCTTCTCATAAGTACTGATACTCTCTCTGTTGTCTGTCACTTTTTTGACTTCCAAGTGTTATTCTCTCTACATTCAGTTTCTTTTCTAGCTATGACAACACTAGATTCATCTTCCTAAAACAATAGTTCCAACGACTCACTCCAATGGTTTTCCCATTGTCTTCATGTAGAGGTGGATTTGCCAAAAAATTAATGAGGATTAGCACTGCATTACTGGCAGGGCTCCAGCATCGTGTTTGTGTGGTCACGTGCTATTGCAAAATCAGCCGAAGTGTGATATTTTAACCCAAATCAGTTAAGACTGCCATGTCTTTCTGCCTTGATTTTTGGATCAGTATCACAGTAATTTTTAGTTGAGAGTACATTTTAATCCAAGTTAGTGGTATATATCCCTTTTAGTTCACAATTACATTATTTTCCAAAATTTTGTGATGTTTTTGGAATCTGTCAGCCTTTAAAAATGTGTAATATGTTGTGATTTATTTCCTCACTTGGAATAAACATTCATTTTTGTACCTCATTTTGTATGAAAATGCTTGTGAGAGTACCCAATTATGTAAGTTTCAGGTTAAAAACAAGACCCCAAAACTAGTTTAGGAGTCAATGCTCTTCCTTCTGGGCTGTTCATATTTTTTTTCCAAATTTCTCCCCTGCACACATACTGTCATCACAGAACTTCTACTTTTGTTTACTCCTTTTCCTCTCAATGTGTCATATGTACTCATATTTGAAATTGTGTGTATATCTCTGAATTCTATTTATCCTTTTGAACCCTAGCCACATTGTATGTCAAAGTGAAGATAACAAGCTCTCAGTTATCTACTATTTCCATATGATAGACATCATTCATCCATTATCTTTAGTTCTTACAACCAGCAAGGGAGGAGGCATCATTATGCTCATTCTGTAGATGAAGAGACAGGGGCTCAGTGAGGCTATTCTGCCCATTGTCAGAGTACAGATGGCAGGGGCCAGCATTTGCTCTAGCCCTGAAGCAACACCTTTTAAAAATGATAATTCCTCAGCATCAGTCAACAGTCATCCCCGGACCCCAAAATACTGCGAGTGCCCACCTTGTAAAGAGCCAACTGTCTGTACTATTGCTTAACTGTTTTGTAGACATATTTCTTACTTCCTCCTCTTTCCTCCACCCCAATAGAGTATATTAACCTAAAAATCTGGGATGTGATCTTAATCTCCTTTTGTGTCTTCTGTAGGAAACACTGCATGCAGACAAGATGGTATTTATTACACAGAGGTATAAATGAATATCTTTTCATGCATGAATATACTAAAATAAAAGCAATTGAAAGGAGAGCCCAATTTACAGGAGCTTAGAAGTTATGAGAATAGTGTCTTGGTTCTAACATTTAAAAACCAGAATAAAAGAGAGGTGTTAGAAGGTATGTATTAGAAATATCTTCCAATCCACAATGCCAAGAAATATATTTAAAAATACTATTCACAGAGAAGCACAATTCACATGTCTTGATTCTGACAGTTCAGTGTAAATGATTACACTGAGAAAGAATTCATAGTTTTTAGAATATTGTTGAAAAAATTGTATAGGGATTATGAAATCAATTTCCATCCTTCAACCTGAAAAGCCGTGTTTTTGAAACCCAATGAAAATACAATAATAATGAGGACTAACAAATACCTTGCCTATCAAAAAGAGTATGATGCCAGTGCCGTTTTCTTTTTTTTAAATCTCTCTTTTGGCACCTAGTGTCCATAGGTTGTTTCATGGAATATTGGGAGTGAGAATTATTATCTTCAAGTTTCATTTTCTTTCTTTCTCCCACATCCTTTTCCTCCTCCCCCACCCATTATTAATGTATTAAATTAGATGGAACAATGGAATGTTTTGTTTCACTATACAATTTATAGGCCTCTATCTCCACAGAGCATGCTGGGGAAAGTCTTCTGATATCTGGCCATTGTTGAGTCATTTAATCGCAGAATCTCAGGTCTATAAGAAATGTTAGATATTATAGACTACAAAACGTTTTGTCAAAACTAATAATCATAGTTGTTTAGTATGTTTAACATTATGTCGATCATACTTCATTTCCTTTTCAAATGAAATCTATGAGGTAAATATTATCTTTATTTTACCAGTGAGAAAACATAGGTTTAAGTAGTTAAATATAACTGTTATGATTAACATTTATTAAAAGCTTACTATATGCCAGATATTGTTCTAAGAGTTTTCGGTATGTTTACTTGCTTAATCCTCACACTGCTCAGAATAATACTTGTGAAAAAGGTATTATTGTTGTCCACCATTTATAGATGAGGAAATTGAGGCCAGGAGAGCTTTAATGACATGCCAATGTCACAGAGCTAGCAAGTGGCAGACCTGGATTGAAAACCAGGCCATTGAGCTCCAGAAACCACCATTCCGCCCAAAATAATGCATCTATTTAGAGAGAATCTTTGAACTTTTTTTTTTATTCCAAAGTCTATTTTCTTAGTTACACTGTTTCAATCCCCTTTCCAATTACCTTACAAAAGGTTATTAAGCCCCAGCTGGAACCCTGTTACTGCTGGGCAGGACTGGCTGCTTCTGGAGAAAGTTCATTCTATTTTTGGACAGCTCTGTTGTTAGAAAGTTTTCCTTATATTGAGCTGAAATGTAACTCCCCATTACCTGTGAAGGGAGCGGGTTGGGAGAAAATGTCATTAACTATGAGGCTAGACAGGAAGGTAAAGGCCAGAGTGTGAAGTGCTTTGAAGGCCACATCAGCCTCTAATGCTGAAATGGAGACTTGACAAACACCCAGCTGTTATGGCACATCTCCCATCCGGCACTGGGATGGCAGGTTTTCCAACCTCAGTGTGGAAATTTACATTTGTCCATCTTACATCTGACGTTGTTGGTTTCTGCTCGTCATTCTCATGTAAAGACATCGTTGTCTCCCGATTCTGACTTTTAGTATATTAACTACCTCTGTCAGCTTTCCACATTAATCAAGCTATTGATAAGCTCCCAAGAAAGATCTTACTGGGCAGCGCCTAAAAATTAGAGTTGAAGTGATCGATCACCACTAAACTATATATAGTATTCTTGCCTAGTGATAGAACGTCCACCATTCTCTTTTTCTCACCTTGCCCTATTCTGGGTGCTTCAGCAGCCAAATGACTATTGGGTAAGAAACATTAAAAAATCATAAAGCTTGGGCTGCTGTAGCCAGAGGGGATGTTTAATGGCATTACACAGGAAATAAATTGGTATTTACATTTATGCTTAATGGAGAAACAATATTTAGCTGTGATCTAATTTGAAAGTTCCTTTTTGCGTGCAGAAAGAAAAAAAAATGCCATAAATCTTAAAAGCCTACCTGCGCCACCGCTTCAAGAACAACAAAGTCAATTGCGCAGACAAAGCAAATACATGAGGACAAGACAGAATAAGGATGCCGACCCAAGAAAACAGATAGAGAGGCCACTCATTCCTGGCCATCGACTAACCCACAGAAAGCGGGCTGGCTTTTTGCAGACTATTGTGGAAAAAGAGCTCCACTTTGGGACACCTGGGAAAGACTTGTTACTTAAAATCTGAAATTTCAATGGTTGTAGCTATAAAAAGGAAAAATCTCTGCAATTACAGTAAATATCTTGACACAGGAAGCAATCATGCCAGCCACCTGGGAAGGACCCAGAGAGATGCCACCCACACAGGAAATTAGCAAGTTCTGCTAAGAGAAGGACAAAGAAAGAAACTCTGGGCTAAACCAAAACAAAACCATTCCCATCCGCATTTCTAGCTGACCAAGGAGTCACCAGATATTAACAAAGAAAGAATGAAATTTGAGAGTGTGCTATTGATAACTTTTATTTGACTATATGTAATTATTCTCAAAATGCTTTTTAATAAACTACATATAGTTTTCATTTTGAAATATCCCATCTGTTTTCTCATAAATTGAAAAGAACCTTATTATTAAAAATGAATAATTCTCCCTGTATAATGTCAGAGAGATGTTTGCTCTGAGGTAACCCAAACTGAAAATCACACTTAAGACTCACATTTAGGACTCCCGGCTTAAAATGGGCAGACCAGATAATCAATCCCTTTTCCAGTGTTGTCTCAGCAGCTTATTTTCACCATACATAGCTATGCGTATATGTCCATGCAAAACTCAGTTTTCGATAACAGAGTCTGCCTCATTTCCAGAGACATTTAATGTTTTGAGTAACACGTCCATCCCAGTGCTATGTCCCATGACGAGTATCATCCTACCCAGCCTCACGAGTACCATGAAAGAAATTGTCATTAGTCATCTCAAGAATAGTTACAATTTATAGGGCCCTCAGTGTATGTCCTCTCTTAAAGCAACGACTTTAGTTTACTCCTTTCTAAATTCTCATAGTAACCCCCTAGCATAGGTTTAATCATCCCAATTTTATAGTTGAAGAAACTAGTTCAAAGACTTGAAATATCTTTTCTAAAGTCAAATAGCTGAGAGACGGGGAAGCCTGGAACTGCTTTCTACCATGTAGTCGTTTATATGCTTGATGCGATTCTTAGGTTTTACTACCAATTCCTTTCCAAGTTTTTCCTCCTGTGGCACTTCCTGTTTTGTGATTCTGTTTTTATGCCCTAACTTTTATGGACTGCTGTTGGCTCATGACTCCACCTTTACAGAGTGCTATTAAAGTGCTGTGTGAATCTCAAGGGTCAGGCCACCCGAGCTTCTGCTGGGCCCAGGGAAGTGGTATAAACACAGGCCCACTTTCCATTTGTCTACATATTTAATTTATAGACCAAACTACCTAACTGTTTAATAAAATATTTTCGATCCTTCTACCTTGACAAATATAGTTTTATAAAGACCAGGAAGGCTATGTTTGAGCATAAAGTTATCATATTCTTGCCCAGAATGTAGTGGTGTCAAAAGAGATGGGTCCTCGGAACCAACAAGCCTCTTCTCTCTACTTCTTGCCCCATCATGTGCTGAGAAGGGCCTCTTATATTAACCACCCTGGGCCTAGGAGTGTGTGCACTGGTGGTGTGATCTAACCTAGAGAAGAAGGACCTGGAGAAGAAGACTGCATAAGCCTTGGAAAAGGGCTGGGGCTATTTGGGCAAGGAATTCTGTGATTCTGGGTGCCTGCATCATGGTCTGAGAGGGGAAGGTGCTAGCTTTGGGGACATGTTTCACTGGTTTCATGGGTGCCTTGTCTCATGGCAAGGGGCACATTGAAATTAGCCCAGACTGGGGTCTTCTTTGATGGCAATGCTACTTAAGTTTTCTCTAAATCTTAGCTTCTTTCAATGGAGACCAATGAAATACTGGGAATAACTGGGCCAAATGCCAGACAAGTTGTTTTGCAATTCAAGCTGGTCTTTTAGAGCCAATTCTAATATGAAAAATTAATTCTCTTAAATATGTTACCTTTCCCAAGGACCTTATGTATTTTATTTTAAAAGAGGCTGCGATTTAAACCACAGGGGTAAATTTGCTAATGATATAATTTCTAGCAACAGTGGAAATATATTTGGGAGCGGGGATTTTCTTACTATAAATCCGTGTTCGTTTCCTAGGGTTGCAGTAACAAATTATCACACTTGGTGGTTTACAGCAACAGAAATTTATTTTCTCACAGCTGTGAAGACCAGAGTTGGGAATCAAGGTGTCAACAGAGCCATGCTCCCTCTGAAGACTCTAAGAAAAAAGCCATCCCTGCCTGTTCCATCCTCTGGTGGCTCTAAGCACTCCTCGGTTGATGGCTGCTTACTGGAGTCTCCGCCTGCATCTCACATGGCCTCCTCTCTGTCTCAAATCTCCCTCTGCACTTCCAAGGACATTTGACATTGGATTTAGGACCCTCCTGGATGGAAGCAGGAAGATGCATCATCAGGATATGGACTTACATCTGCACAGACCCTAGTTCTAAATAAAGTTACACTCACAGGTTCCAGGTGGACATATCTTTTGGGGGTCATCATTCAACTCATTACACCATCAAATTCTGCTATGCGGGCAACATTGTGGTGCACCCACAAACTGAATGTCAACCTGACGCAGGCATAGGAAGCAGGAAATGCTAACACTGGAGTCCCACTGTGACCTCCTGACTGGGACACGACCATGAACATCAGTTTAGCTTTACAGACCTCACAGGAGATGAACTTCAACTGTAATGGAGACATGGGATAGAGAACAACTGCATTTGAGAGCATGAAGCGAAGGTTATAGCATTGCTTTTTGTAAAGTTTTAGCCGCACTGAAGCAGAGTAGAGAATAAGTCATTTCTCCTTGCTTTTCAAGACTCTTTATTTCATCACAATCATACGAAGAGATTATGTATATGAGCTTCAGGTCCAAAATTTAAATTCTATTTATTTTTCCCCTAGGCAGAGGACAGAACAAACTCTCAAAATTTGACTGCCTATTTTGTCCCGAGACTTTTAGGTATATTACTTCATTTTATTTTTATAATAACCCTATACAGAAGAAATTAATATCTGCATCCATTGCACAAATGTGGAACTTGAGGTCCTAAGACGTTAAGCAAGTTGGCAGGATCCCACAGCTAGGAATTATAGGCTCTGAGACCCACAAAATCCATGCTCTTTCAAGGACTCCATTGCCCTAGAATTCGTCCAGAATAGCCCTGTAAGCTGATTGTTTGACATGGTTGATTCTCCTCTTCTCTTGAAACAGCAATAAAGCATACTTTACCAGCAGCAAGCAAGCCCAAGTCTGATGGGCCTGGTTTTCTTTTTGCTTGCACTATACTGCCATCTAGTGGGAGAATAATTAATGGCAGAAGATAACATTTCAGGCATCTAAATTTTGCGGTACTGCTAATTAGTTGGTATTTAAATTTGCTTTTAAAATAGTGAGCCTATCAAAACCCACATCATTTCCTGCCCTTGCCACATACCCACATGTATACTCCTTCTGTATACCTGTCCCACATACATGTACCCCCTACCTGGTCATCTTTTGTGTAGCAGAGAAGTAAAAGAATTAGACACTCGAACTGACTGCAAATGTGCAGTAGTTAAATCAGAAACAAAAACATGTGCTCTCCCAACTCCCCCTTGTGAAAGTGTGTCTCTTTGGCATTGTCTAATTAGACAAAAATTTTAGGGAGGAATTTAGACAAAAATGACTACTATTGGTCTTCGGGAAAGTCATGATGTATTTTTCTATGTTTTTCAATGCAAAAGCATCATGACTTTCCCAACGACCCAATAGATTTGCTTTTTATCATTTTTCATACCTGAAAACACAACTTCTGCCCCATCAAAGGTAGCTTCTATGCTAAGCTCATGGCAGAGCTGAGTGTGGTACTGACGGTATCCCGAGAGCATGGGTGTGAACTGACCGGCAGAGTAAGACCATTGTTTAGTAACACAACACTGAGTTCCTCCATGCAAAGTGGAAAGGGACTGGACAGCTCTGGGTCACCCCATCATAAAATATACATTCCGAGACTTCTAAGACACATCTTAGTATTAGTACTAGTCTCCTATTGCGGCTGTAACAAGTCACTACAAATTTAGTGGCTTAAAACAACACGTTTATTATCTTAAGAGTTCTGAAGGTCAGAAATCTGTAATGGGTCTCAATGGGCTAAAATCAAGGTGTCAACAGGTCTGCATTCTTTCTGGAGGCTTTAGGGGAGAATCCTCTATTCTCTCACCTGTTCTAGCTTCTAAACCAGCCGTTCTCAACCTTCCTAATGCCGCGACTCCTTAATACAGTTCCTCATGTTGTGGTGACCTCCAACCATACAATTATTTTCATTGCTACTCTATAACTGTAATTTTGCTACTGTTATGAATCGTAATGTAAATATCTTTTTGCTTTCCAATGGTCTTAGGCGACCCCTGTGAAAGGGTCGTTCGACCCCCAAAGGGGTCTCGACCCACAGGTTGAGAACCACTGCTCTAGATGCTGCCTGCAGGTTTGGGCCTCTTCCATCATTAAAACCAGTAACATTGGGGGCCGGCCGAGTGGCGCGATGGTTAAGAACTGGCTTGGGACGCCAGAGGGCCCTGGTTGGGATCCCACATATGAGGGCCAGTAACACTAGCCCTCTATAGCTAAGATGCTGAACAACAGCTCAACCTGGAACTGGGCTGCTGTGAGTCGCCGGCAACAGCGGAGGCTGCAGCCCCTGCTGCAGTGGGTTGCCATGGGCTACTGTGTGTAGCCAGCAGCCAGCGTGAGTGGCCAGCAGCCGTCGTGAGCGGCCATCCAGAAGCCGGCAATTGATCTGCCTCGCCCAGGAAGAGTGCAATGATGGTGCCAACTTGGGCCAGTGAAGCAACGTCCTCCACAACTAGACTGAAGAACAAAATGACAGCAACTTGCCTGTTCCCCTTCCTCAATTCCCCAGCGCTGTTCCCATCCCCCCAATTCCCCAATAAAAAAAAATCTTTAAAAAGAAAAACAAAAAAACCAGCAACATTGGTAAGGGCCACTCATATTGCCATCTCTGTGGTTTTTTCTCTTTTACCTCCCTCTTCTACTTGACAAAACCCTTGTGAATACATCGGACCCATGATGACAACCTAGAGTAATAGCCACTATCCATATTTTAAGGGAGGCTGATTAGCAACCTTAATTCCATCTGCTACCTTAATTCTCCTTTGCCATGTAACATAACATATGCTGAGGTTCCTAGGATTAAGGCAGGGATATCTTGGGATGGGGGCATTGTTCCATTTCCTCAACATCCAAGAGAAGGAAAATCTTGCACGAAATGTTTCATGTTGGGTCACGGTGGCAGTGGAAGAGCCGCCCCCATCAGAGTCCTTTCTTTCCCCCCCTACCCGCTCCTCACCTTCACAAACTGCAAGGAGTCTCATAAGCATGTAGGAGGACACTTACCCCTTCAGGTTCTACCTTTGCATTTGCCAGTCATGCTTAATAGTAGATAAGAACATGGATTCAGACAGATTTAAGTTTAAATCCAATTCATCCCTAGATGTGAAAACTTGAGTAGATTACTTAGCATTTCTGAGCTCAGTTTCTTCATCCTTAAAATGGGCCTAAGTCTTCCTCACATTATTGCGGGAAGGCTTAAATAAAAGAGTGTCTAAAAAGCACTTAGTCATTGGCTGGCCAAGTGGCGCATTGGTTAAGAGCTGGCTTAGGACGCCAGCTCTGTGCAGTAGGGCCCTGATTTGGAACCCACCTTAGGGCCAGTGACGCTGTCCTCTACAGCTAAGATGGTGAACAACAGCTCGACCTGGAGCTGGGCTGACATGAGTCACCGGCAATGGTGTGGGCTGCAGTGAGGCTGCAGTGGGCTGCCATAAAGCTACCGTGAGTGGTTGGCAGCCGGCATGAGCTGCCAAGAGCCATCCAATGGCCGGCGACCCATCTGCCTCACCCGGGAAGAGCGCAATAATACCAATATGGGCCAATGAGGCGACGTCCTCCACAGCTAGGCTGAAGGACAGGGGGACAGCAACTTGTCTGTTCCCCTTCCCTGATTCCCCAACGCTGTTCTCCTCCCCCAATTCCCCAATAAAATCTTTTAAAAAATTTAAAAATTTAAAAAATAAAAAGCACTTAGTTGAGCACATGTATATGTGAGGATTTCAGATTGTCCAAAGGAATGATTTCTGAGAATGAGGACTTTCCCATTCAACCTTTAAAGGGAGGTTAATTAATAAATGCCTAACTAAGCATTGCATTGGCTGCTTGGGGGACAAAGAAGGGACAATGTCTATCCTTACTGAGTTAACTTCTAGCAGATGAGATAAGATTTCATGTGTGAAATTAGAGACTCAAACACCCCTTACTGTGAGGTTTCTTTTCTGAAATGGGTAAGTGAAGGCATCCATTGTGCCTTCGGTACAGGTACAGAACTTGCCCAATCAGACACCTTTAGGTGTAGGTGCATTTGAAGAGAACATAGAAGAGAAAGGCAATGTTTCCTTCATTCTTCCTATTCTTCATTTTCTGGAACATGCATACCTGTGTTAATACCTATGTGACTATATGTTGTGTAAGAGCATACATAGAAAGATGGTCATTCTGACTTGTTTCTTAAAGCTAATTGAGGGCAGCAATGTCATACATACGCACGACACCACACACATATGTACATACCATCAAGCTATAACAAAACCTATTTTAATTCTAATAAGAAATAAATTTTTTTGCAATGAAATTAACATGTTTTTTAAAACTGCTTAGGATGCTAAAATGTATTCTCCAATGGAAGTTTTGAAATAATAAATGAAAAAGTTCATTGGTTATGAGCTACCCATAGACAAGGTACTCAACTTATGAAAAAAATTATGCTTTTAGATAGGCTAAATCTGTATGTCCCTTCTAACCTTGTTCCAATAATAAATTTACTTAGGAACATGTTTGTTAGAGAAGGTAATATCTGCAACTATTGTAAAAATTTCTGAATTTGTGGCATCTAATATGTTTTGAATGCATATTTTATTTTAGGATTTTACATAACTCTTTCATGGCTATAATGCATGAATTCCTTGAATATAATAACTATGGAAGAAAATGTTTTTTTGCACATTAAAAAAATAAAAAGGACATCAAAGCTCTAAGTTTTACTTTTATCCCTTATGGTCTTTTTTATTTCCCCAACAAGATAAGAAAACAGAACACTTCCCCCCAGGCCTATTAGACATTCCTGAAACAAACAAAGAAGACTTGGCCATGACCAGTCCTTCCTGGGTTTCTGCCAACCCTCCCACTTAAGTGGCAGCCTTGCTTATTTTTTTATTTTTTTATTAGCTGAGCCATCCTGCCACCTGTTGGCAGTTCAGCGGCAGCTCAGCTCAGGCCGTGAATCGAACCAGCGACACTGTTGCTCAGAGCTTACACTCTTGAGTGAGCTCTTAACCAACTGCGCCACTTGGCCGGGTCCGGCAGCCTTACATTTTGAGTGTGGCTATAACTCTGCTCCTGGTGGCACCTCTGTAAACCGCAGGAGATGAAGGAGCAGAGGGGGGGGGCTGGAGAGCCTAGAAACACATCAAAGCCATAGCTTTCATGTGTGCCCAAGCTTACATTCCCAAGGACTTCAGCCTGAAGACAGTAAAACCAGCTTGACAAACCCAACCTCCATGTCAGTTTACACAGCCAGAGCTGAGACTGACTTGTGGGGGAGACAGCCATGGTTTGGGTAATGAGACCATTGCAAGCACATGGGAAATTGTACTTTGGAAAGAACATTCTATGGCTGTTATGTATATGGCAAGCACCTCCCTCAGAGAAATTTATGGAGTTTTATATTTGAGAAGTCTTCAACCCTCAGCTTATTGTAAGTGCAAAGCCTAGTTTAACAAGACAGTCAGCTCTGTCCATTTGGAGGTAACTAAGACACATCACAGCAGAGCCTGGGAGCTAGTGATCCCTGCCAGAAGCATGCTGGAAAGGATTCACCCAAGGATTTATTATATGTTGTTCCTCTTTGCCTCATTGGGAACCTTCTGAAACCTGAAATTGTACAGAGTTTAGCTTTTACAAGGAAAGAGCTAGTTCAATTGAAAACCTAGATTGTACTGGTTTCTAATATTTATTTAATACCTAATAAATGGCAAGCATGCTGCTAAGAAATATATATATATATATATATATATATATATATATATATATATATATATATATATATATGCATTATTTATTAACCACACTACAAGGTGGGTAGAATTAATCAGTGATAAATTAAGACCTTAAGAAACCCAATGACTTGCCCAAATTCACAGAGAATAAAGATGAGTGCTAGTATTCTCCTTACATCTCTAACTCCTTTGATTTTCCCTATGTTACATAGAAATACAGCAGCCAAATATATGTTAACAAATGTCTTAAACATATTTAATTGACTTTCCTAATTTTTATTCAACTTCTCATTCTCCTCAGATAGAAAACAGTGTCTTTTGGGTTGTTCATGAGATGGATTTTCATCAAGAATGTTTGTAATGTGTCAAGGACTATCCCCTTTGTTCTGGATTACATCATCCAGGTGATAAATAAATGCCCATCAAATAAAATAATACAAGAGTAGATGAGCAAATGGATGAAATAATTGTTAAAAGTAACCACTGGTAGAAAGTGGAAGACAATGGAATATTTTACCTCACCCATAAGATCAAGGAAGGACAACTATGTGATAATTTATATTACATGTTGTATATTTATTATGACAAAATGTATTAGTTTTATTCATTAACACACTGAATTAAAATTTTGTTTCTACTGTATTTCTACAACCAGTAAAAAGAGATTAATGGGTCTTTGTGTCAAGCTTCTGTGAATAAGTCCATTAAGTAAAAAAGATTGTTTTGAAGTAGATTCTTAATGTTTTCCCCTTCATTGGTCTGAATTAAAGGTGAAACTCAATTGTCCCTTTACAATGCACTTTTCTCTCCTATAATGAGGAGGTGATGATGAGGAGAAATGCATTAACACATAACAAGGCCCAGAATGTATCATAAAGTATTGGCTAATGCTTTCCTTTTCCTGGTAATAGATGTTGGGCATGGTTTATCATCTATTTAATAAATAGGCTACATTAGTCTCAAGGTCATGTGACTCAATGTTCTGTAATTTACATGGCCCCAGTTCTAAGCTAAGGTGCTTATTGCTGCTAAAGCCACTCATTTTTTGGATGATTAAAAACAAGAGCTGAAAATTAACAATAATTAAATTCTCTTAGAAAAGGTCACTGGTACAATAGGGCTTATCTATCAAGAAAATGGTTAATTACACTGAAAGAAGAAGAAGAAGAAGAAGAAGAAGAAGAAGAAGAAGAAGAAGAAGAAGAAGAAGAAGAAAGTTGAAAAGAATATATTTTTTCAAATATAAAACTGAGTAAAAGCTATCCAACATGGGATATTTACTAATTCATAGCAATTAAGTAGTTAATTAGAAGCCTATAATTATGTTTGCTATTTCATTAAGAACTCTGTACAGATTTCCCTATATAACTTGTTGGAAACCCTACTTATCTTAGTTATTGGGATTTCTTGAGAAAACTGTGTTAAAAGAGTGTCATTAAAATTTTGTTCAGCCATCCCTAGAAGCACAGGTTGATTCCTATGATTCTAATAGTTCTGGGTTTGCTGGTAAAGTGTGACTGAAAGGGTACAGAATAGCACAAGTAACTTTCTAATCCCCAATTGCCAGGGTAGATATTTATGCACTATGCACAGTTAATAGTCTTATTGCTTACCTATGCAGGTATCCATTCATATTGGCTGCAGCATTGTTCTGACTGGTCAGTACCTATGTCATATTAGTTGTTTAAACATTATTAAGATAACTTGTTCTGTAAATGGGTGATTGTCCTTAGGGAAAGTTAGAACACATAAAAAGATATAACTTCAGATCACCTACCTTGGCAATGAATAACATAGGAGATAAACCTTCTTTTTATGACTATAACAGCCTAACTTATGAAGACAACTCCCCCCTTGAAATTATCAAAATGCAAAACGTCAGTAGAGCTCTATTTTTTCTGTGTTTTGTTTGATAGATAGGCCCTAGGATTATTATCAACATTGTTGGCAAGCTTCCTCAGAATGTTTGCAAGTGTAGTGGCTACAGAGCTGTAAATAGATGAATAGCAAAACAGTAGAAATACCAACTTCATCAGGTGATATAGAGAGAATGAAATTAATGGATATGTGTAACCTCTTAACCCAACTCTGGCATAGAGTAAGTACTTGATAAATGATAAGCAATATAAGGAGAAGTATTTTCCTATGTTTTTCACACAGATTACAACCTAATTTTTAACAATGTGTATTTCTTCACCAAATGAATGCACTGTGATGATTTTAAATGACTTCAATATAGCTGGGCATTTAGGTTATTTTGAAATTTGTGCAATTATAAACATCATGAACATGTGTCTGCATAACAACTGTTTCTGTATTTTGGATCATTCTTTATTCTAGATTTTGCCAAGTGGACTGGCTGTATCAAAAGGGTGAATTTTTAAAACACCCTATTACAAACAGTCCTCTTCTCCTTATTTATCATCTATATACTGATAATGGTGAACTACATCTGGTACCTAATTTTAGAGATTTGTCATATTTGTAAAAAATATTAATAAAAGTACAACATAGCATGTCATAAATGTGAATATTCATAGAATTTCAGACTTCAAGTAGGAATGGAAACTAGAATTGGAAATTCAATGAATAATTTAGATAATTTCATTAGAAAAAGGACAAACATAACTCATAGACACAGACAATAGTTTAGTGGTTATCAGAGGGTAAGGGAGGAGGGTGGTGGTAGATGAGGGTAAAGGGGATCAAATATATGGTGATGGAAAGGGAACTGACTCTGGGTGGTGAAAACACAATGTGATATATAGATTATGTATTACAGAATTGTACACCTTAAATCTATGTAACTTTGCTAACAATTGTCACCCCAATAAACTTTAGGAATATATATTGGTATACTTGCAGACAATAAGCAGATGAATTTTTCTGAAATGAACTGTTCATTCACATACAGAAATAATGGGACATCAATGGAGAATCAAAAGTAGGTAGAGACCAGACAGGAAAGTACCTTCAATATCAGCTAAGACATCTTGTCTTTAGTATCTAGGCAACTGGGAGAAAACTCAAGATTTTTCAGAATGAGGTTGACATGTAAAAAGGTATTATAGAAATCTGTGATTTTTAGATTGCAAGTGGGGTGTGGATTTCAAGTGGTTAAAAATAGAGTAAAATGCTGGAAGCCATTGATTTGCCATTAAGAATCTAGAAGTATTTTACTATGCAACAGAGAAAATACTTGAAAAATATAACTATAGTATTTAGTTTATGTGTTAAGAATATTGGATTAAATGTAATATTTAAAAATTGACAGATAATAAAATAAAAACAATAGCACTTTTATTACTATGTGTCAGGCACTGGATGAAGTGTTTCATACTTTTTAATCTCACTTATCCTTCATTAAAACCCTTTATGGCAAGAAATATGATTACATCAACTTTATAGAAGAGGAATCAACAATTCAGAGAGAATAAATTCCTTATTTTATGCAGATTATAAGTGGCAAAGTCAGAATTTGAATCCAGTTCTACCTGGCTATAGTCCTTCAAGTGTGGACACATTTATGACAAACATAATTTTTTTTTAATTTAAAATTTTTTTTTTAGCTGAGCCCTCCTATTGACAGCTCAGTGGCAGCTCAGCTCAGGCTAGAAATCGAACCGGTGACCTGGTTGCTCAGAGCTCACACTCTTGAGCGAGCTCTTAACCAACTGAGCCACTTGACCGGCCCCATAATTTATTTATTAAAAGAGCTTTTAAAAGCCCAGGTAAAGGGTGTGTCCAAGGGAAATAGAAATGAGAGACAAATGGAATATAAATTACTAGATTGAATTCCAGAAGAAAGATGAGAACCGAGGACAGCTTCAAGTGTTTGAATATGAGATTACAAGGACAGCAAGTAGTACCACTAACGGTAATAAAATAAGTTTCGGTTTAACAATAAAACAGTATTGATTCATTTTAACCAAAACCCCAAGTTTTATAATTGTATCTCTTGAGCTCAGCAATTCTCAAAATAATGTTAATAGCTGTTAAATAAGTTCTTCCTAGATGGTGGATTGATCATGTGCTTATCGTCTCTTCTAAGATAAGAATACACAGCAGTAACTAAACATACCATTTGTTGTAGTAGCTCAACTACTGTGAACATTGGTGCCCTGGCTCAAACATATCCAGCTTCAATCATTTAAAATTTCCCCAACTAATCAGATAGTTTATTTACTGCTCCCTTAGTTATTTCTACCAATTGGCAATACCCATTCACGTAAACCAAAACCCCTATCAACTTTTCAACAGCCTTATTCTTAAATATGAACAGAAACCAAGAATCTGTTGGCATGCAAGAAAAGTTGACATGATAAATACAAAAGAAAAATAAACATAAGACAGAAATGAATGAAGGAAGGTTGGAAGAGCAACTAGAGAAAGTAGTTAATTCACAGACTAGGAAACAAAATGACAATTAAGAAAAAATATGTTGATTACTACTCTCAGAGAGTCCAGTAGATATTGAATTTATAAAACTAGCAGTATAGAACTTAGAAGTCATCACTTCTAATGTCTTTTGTTGATAGTGTTTATTTTAAAAATATATATTTAAATGAATGCTAGTATAGCTTGAGGGCTTTTAACATGAACATTTAAATATTGTCAGTATTTTTTAAAGAAAATAGCAATGGAGAACATAGTTTTGATTTAAAACATTTTTCTTTATCACAAATTACATACCTAGGAGTGTTCACAGCCCTTCAAATAAGGTTGTGATTAAAGGAAACTTAGTCTTATGAACCCCTTGAGAAGCCCTAAAATGTATTCTATGATCCTAGCACGTAGGCATCTCTTAGAGACAACACATCTTACGGAACTCACCAAAATCCTTCCTAGGCAATCTGTAGAGGTACAATAGGTTTAAATAAAACTCTCATGAAGCATTCACAGTTCACTGAAAGTCACTTATGGGCAATTAATCTAGAAAGTGAATTTCCTTTATATCTTCCAATCTTAGTAACTGTGATATAAAAATCTAGATATGGAATTAGGAGATGGGGATTAAAATTACAGCTGCTTACCATTTGACTGTAAATAAGTCAATGACCACAAGCATTTATTTGATTTCTATCTAAAATATGAACATAATAATATCTTTCTAGCATAATTTGTTAAAAGTAAATTAATTAAAGATTAAAACGTATTTATCATGCTGATTAGCACATGGAAACTAAATTATATTGAAGGTACATTTTTTACCTAAGCATAAACTAAAATTTCCACATAAAAGTCAAATATTATTATATATCACTTTATCATCGTCAAAAGGGCATCCATTATGTGTGCATAGTATTTTATCCAAATCCAACAGGTCAGGATTTGTTGAAAAATGTTTGTGTACCACCAAGCCATCTCTTTTCCATTAGAGAGATGGGTATTAATTTTGAGCAGACAACCCCCAAACAAGCAAACAAAAAATGGATCAATAAAATTATATAGTCCTCACAATAAACAAAATGGGGTTTTGACAATATAAAACCCAACTTTTTCCCCCAATTCTGTCATATTTGAACAATAAATACTTTATATCCTCAATGTAAAATAAAGATATTTGTAATAACGATTTCTAAGACTTATAATGCTTTGAAATTTAAGCTCTAAACATTTCTAAGAATCTTTCAACCTGGAGCATAATCTAAATTGAACTGGTCCTAAACATCAACTTTTTTTCCCAGTTTTCTCTTTATAATTTCTATGAATATTTCTGGAATAGCAAATCTATGTTTTGAACACAATTATAATATCTCTTGATTAATTATACAGACAAAATATTTATGATCTTCATAAAACTTTACCTTCCTTATAGACTCAGTATTGGTATAGCAATACAATTACAACCAAATTTATTGTTGATTACGATTGGCATAGTTATACAAAATGTTAAACATTAGAGTTACTATATGACTCAGCAAGTCCACTCCTGTATCCCCATGAAAAGTGTAAATATATGTTTACAGAGAAACTTGTACATGGATGGTCATAGCAGCATTATTTATAATAGTCAAAAAGTAGAAACTACCCAAATTTCCACCAACTGATGAATAAATAATCATGTGGTATAGCCATATAATGGAATATTATTTGGTAATAAAAAGGAATGAAATATTGACACATGCTACATGATGAACTTTGAAAATATTATGCTAAGTGTATGATTTCATTCATATGAAATATCCAGTACAGGCAAATCTACAGAGACAAAAAGTAGATTAGTGGTTGTCTAGGGCAGAGGAGGAAATGGGGAGTGACTGCTAATGGATATGGCGATTTGAGTTATCTATCAAAAATTTTAAAGAATATATTTTTTGATTTAGTAATCTACTTTTAGAGATCTATCCCAAAGAAAGTGTTCGATTAAATATGTATGGGAAAGTTGTTTATTACCACATTATTTGCAATATTGAGAAAATATGTTCACTCTCTGGGATATTACGCAGCACTTACAAATTATAATAATATGTACAGACACGGAAAGAGACACAAGGAATCTGTAGACTAGACAGATTGAGACATAGAGATAGGCCTTTTATATGGTTATAAATATGACATATAGCAATATACACATAGAGATATGTCTTTATGTAGCATACATATATGAGATATATCATATATGTAACATACATATGCCACATAATTACACACATGATTTCATTGACTTTAAAAATAAAAGTACGATATACACATCAGTGCATAGCAGAGTCTAAAAGGAGGGTAGCTGATTGTCAAAGAGCAGTTATTTCTGGGGACTCAAGTAATATTGTCAGGTAACAAAGCGGGCTTTTTAGAGTCTACTTTGTGTGCTTTATATTATTTGAAATAATATTTTTATATTATTTTAAAAGTGTGTGATTTGTATTATTTTACTTCTTTTTTAATAAATTTATTGGGGTGATATTGGTTAGCAAAATTATATAGGTTTCAAGTGTACATTTCTATAATACATCATCTACATATGAGTATTACATTGTGTGTTCACCACCCAAAGTCAATTCTCCTTCTGTCACCATATATTTGATATAGGAAGGAAACTCTTCTATCCCTCTCCCCCCTTACCCTCTGGTAACCAATAAACCATTGTTGGTGTCTTTGAGTTTTGGCTTTTTTATTTTTATTTTTTTTTATCTTTTTGGTCTTTTTCATTTGTTGCTTCAGTTTTATATGCCACACATGAGTAAATCATATGGTTCTCAACTTTTTCCGTCTGACTTATATTGATTAGTATCATGATCTCAAGATCCATCCATTTTGTGGCAAATGGCAGTAGGTCATCTTTTCTTATGGCTGAGTAATATTCCATTGAATATATGTACCACATCTATTTTATCCAATCATGTATTGAAAGATACTTCAGTTGTTCCCACGTCTTGACCACCGTGAATAATGCTGCAATAAATACAGGGGTATGTACGTGTATATCTCTATGGATAAATGTTTTCAGATTATTTGCATAGACACCCAGAAAAGGAACTGCCAGGTTGAGTGGTAATTTTATTCTTAATCTTTTGAAAAACGAACCTCCATACTGTTTTCCATAATGGTTGTACCAATTTACGTTCCCACCAGTAGTATATGAAGGTTCCTTTTTTCCCACAACCTCTCCAACACTTGTTATTACTTGTCTTGTTGATAATAGCCATTCTAACGGTGTGAAGATCTATCTTATTGTGGTTTTGATTTTCATTTCCCAAATAGCTAGTGAAGTTGAGCATCTTTTCATGTATCTGTTGGATATTTGTATGTCTTCTTGGGAGAAGTGTCTGTTGAGATCCTCTGCCCATTTTGTAATTGAGTTGTTTGGGTTTTGTTGTTGTTGTTGAATTGTATGAGTTATTTATATATTTTGGCTATTAGCCCCTTATTGGTAGTGTTGTTTGCAAAAATCTTCTCCCATTCAGTTGGTTGCCTCTTTATTTTGTCATTGGTTTCTTTTGCTGTGCAGAAGCTTTTTAGTTTGATATAGTCCCATTCATTTATTTTTGCTTTTACTTCCCTTGCCTGTTAGGTCAAATTCATAAAGTCCTCTCTAAACCCAAGGTGTCTGTAAGTTTAGTACCTATTCTTTCTTCTATGCAGTTTATTGTTCCAGGTCTTATGTTTAGGGCTTTGATCCATTTTGAGTTAATTTTGGTTTATGATGACAGATAGCAGTCTAGTTTCATTCTTTTGCATATGGCTTTCCAATTTTCCAATTTTCCCAACACCATTTATTGAGGAGGGTTTCTTTTATTCTCATATTATTATGAAATAATAATAGATTCATATATATATATATATATATATATATATATATATATATATATATATTAGCTGAGCTATCCTGTCACCTGTTGGCGGCTCAGCGGTAGCTCAGCTCAGGCCGGGTATTGAACCAGTGACCCTGTTGTTCAGAACTCGCACTTCTGAGCGAGCTTTTAACCAACTGAACCATTCGGCCATCCCTAATATATTCATATATTGACTCATGCCATTATAAAGGAAGTCTCATGTTTAAAAACAAAAAACATAGGAAAAATCCATTGCCTACACAAAAGGATTTTTTTTAAGTTATAGATGATCTCAGTATGCTAAAAAAACAACAACACCAAAGCAAGCAGGTAAGCCACATGGTTTCTCTCAATGGACATCAGGTACCAAGAGGTTTAGGGAGTCAAGGGGTTGGGGACATAAATTGAGAAGAAAGACTAGCAAAACTAAGGCCAGACTAGTTTTCATAAGAAAAATGGGGGCAAGTCTCCTGGAAAGAGAGGCTAAATTAGTTGAATCTCATTTTTATGATTTGAAATAGACATGCCAGTCGGAAAACTATAACTTATTCTCATCCTTACCATTTTTATTCTAAAACTTCTATAAGACACACTGCATGATGAACAATTGTGAGTCATGGTCCTAGAGAGGAAACGAGTGGTGTGGCATAGGGAGCAGGGTCATTGCAAGAGTTTAATGAGGGGGTTATTCAGGAAACTGGCGGCAGAGTTAAGGGAACCAATAGTATAAAGCCATTACCACTTCAAGACCTGAAAGGAAACGGGTAAGTGGTTGCCAGGCCTGTGAGGGCTGCAGCTGTAAAAGAGGGTCTACCCAACAGGAGCTTTGGCTATAGATGTATACAGGCCAACCAAGTAGCCAGCGCCCCCAACACTGAAAAACGTTTAAGTTTTCTTTCCTATAGAAATGTTAAGTCTGCTCCCTGGTTTCTTAGTTCGTTAGCCCTTGGCTTTGATTAACCTTCTAATCAGTTTCTGAAACCTAGGCTAAAGTTTGCTCCTAGTCTGAATCATAGAATTCTCCTATCCCCCTGCTTCTTGATTATTTGTAAATTAGTTTCTAAATCCTAAACAATAGATTGTTCATAGAGATCTCCTACCCTTGCTTCAGATAACTACTTAAAAGCCTCTGACTTCCTAATATCCCTCAAGCCATTCTTGACCTAACTCTTGGACAATTCTATCCCAGGGACTAAATAGGTTTGAACATATCCCTAGGCCAGTAAGCCTAATGATTCTTTCCAAACCCATTCTGGGCCAAGACAATTGACATCACCTGAGTGACCCTTGCACCTGAATGGCCACAGGCTTCATAAGAGCTAACGGATTTATTAATTAAAATATATTTTTTTCCTCATTCAGCAGCCTTGGGGATACAGATGATACCCCAACAAGGTTGCCAATCACCACCAATGAAGCCAACATTGTCTTCCAGGTGGATCTCGAGACCCCTTCCTCTCATCTGAGACCAGTTAGGGTGAGAGTTCCGTGAATCCCCTAATAAGCAGGGACAGATGGAAACAGACACAGAAAAAAAGATCTCCTGTCCCTCAGCTTCCCATAGAGATTTTATGGGGATCACATTTCTCAGGGGAAAAACAAGGTCGGGAGTTAGAAGCAAGCATTGGGTCTCTGCATTCCTATACGTCCCACAGAATGCTACCACCCAGAAAACCTCCCCTCTCCACTAAAGCCTCTTTTCAATCACAGATGTCAATCAGGTGGTCCCAAGCCCAGAGAGGAACAGCCCATTCTAGAGAAAGAGGGATAAAAACTCCAAGTCCTGGAAAGTCCCACTCCTTTCCCTTTTTTTAAGCCCTGTTAGCGTTTTGAGCTCCTTCTTTTGCTCGGCCTGCTCCAAACTCTTGGAGTGTAATTTCTCTTCTAAATAATGGGCCCTTGAGCCATTCTCTACGCTCAGGCCTGCTTCTATTTCTTTGGAGTGTACTATTGTTGCGGGGAACTCAGACAAAGAGACAGGACGCCAAGGTGTGGGAAGCAACTTTTACTAATGCTAGCACTGGCTCAGCAGATTCACACCCAGAGGCTGAGCCCCGATTCAGGTGGGACTCGGGGTTATATACCCTGAAGTTTTTTAGGTTGGCAGTTAAGATTTATTATTAGAACATGTGGTCATTGTGCCAGCTCCTGACTGGCTCCTGGGTGAGGTAGGAATTTGGAAATATTAAACACGGAGGTCTTGCTGACCACATAGTCCAGGAATGTCTTTATCTGAAGCCTATGCAAGATCCTTAGTGACCACATATTCTGGGAAGGCCTTTGTCTAGGGCCCACTGCCACACTATCTCTTCTAATAAACTGCTTTTTCACTACTTTGCCCTGGCATCTCATTCAATTCTTTGCTCGAGATGCCAAGAACCTGGGCATAGCACTGAGAAGGACCGACTCTCTGGCAACAGATGGAGGACCGCAACTACTGCTAACCTGCCAGAGGCAACCTGAGGAATACAGAATTTTTGTCCCTTAACCTCTAATCTTTGGCCAATGCCCTCTTTTCATCTGTCAGGACCCAGGGCAGGGCATCCCAAGATATCCTATAATGGTAGGTGATTTAAAATTAAAATCACTTGAGAAGTAGCAGGAGCAGGAGGGACTCTTTGACCCTCCTCCGTCTCTCTAAATGCAGGAAATAAATCTCCATGTGATAGGTGTCCTCCCTGCTCCCAAGGGCTGAGACACAACTTCATCAGAAGAATTATAAAACCCAGAGTCGAAAAAGTCTATAGAAACAAACCTTGTAATGCCGTTACTAATTTACTACCTAAGCCCAAACCTTACTTAGATTTCTTTCTAATGAACACTAATGTTTTGTCCTGTCCATTTCTCACAAATTTATTGTTTGTCTAAAAAGTATTAAAAGGTGCCTCGTGTGACCATTTCTTTGAGCCTCATTTTGTGATCTAGACATCATATTGTGATTCTCTTATGCGCACATATTAAATTGGGCTTTCTCCTGTTAATCTAGTCTTGTGTCAGCTTTATTATTTTACTGTTAGTCCAGCTGTAAGAACTAAAAAAGGGTAGAAGGAGGGAATTCTCCCCTTCCCGACAAGACATGTCCAAAGGGCAAGTGATACAGGAACAGGATGAAGAGTTGAGTGGGATATTCAATGACCACTGCTATTGCTTACTTTAAGATACTTGTGCTTTTAAAATGAAAAGATATTTGGGACATCTCTGTGCTACTCTGGTCCTGTCTTACTTTGCCATTGTCATGTAAATATCAGAGGAAACAAAATGCACAATGAAGTGCACTTAACTCTTGAACTATGCAGGGAAAGATGCAAGCACAGACTGCAAAAAACGAGAACATTTCATGGAGAATGCACATGTCGGTTTTAGCTAGTCTAACTGGAAGCCATAAAGTGATTCTCCCATCATTGTCATGAGGCTGAAACAATTTTCAGCTGTTCCATTATTCCCTGTGACAAAGGAGATAAGATGTAAGCCATAGTTATTTACTTTGTGAGGATTTTTGTTGTTGTTTCCTTTTGATAGATAGCAAGGCATTGCTAGATTTGAAATTCAAATGATTTCTGTAGAATAAGCCAAGAGGTACCCTTCAGGAATCCTAAATGTCAGTCAGAAATATACTATGTGAATATAATGTCCTTTGGAGTTGAGTAAAATGAAATTTTGAAAAGTATTTCATTTTATAGATTACTTTTTAAAAAGCACCCATTTTATTATAAATCCAAGTATCATCCTATATAACTTTAAATAAACATGTAACAATTAATATTAAATAATAGAAAATGAAAGTTTTTTCTCTCAACTCGCATTTATTTTGCAAATAATGAGTGTCTCAAGTAGAGGAAAGAGCATCTTCAGGTGGCAGGAACAGGACATGTATGCAGTGCTTGAAGAATGGCCAAAGGCCAGGGTAAGTGCAGTAGAAGGAGTTAAGGGGGAGCTACACAGATAATAATGCATTTGACAAACAAATCATGTTTAGGGGCTTCTTAGCCAAAGGAATAACGTTGGTTTAAAAAGAGCAGACACTTCAAGAGGTCTTGTCTGTTTCTGCCGGTTTGCACTTACATTCCTGACATCCTTCATGAGAAAAGTGGACCCCAGATAGCTGCTGTTCCTCCAGAGCTGACCGACCTTGTGACTTCTTATTGTTGTGAATCATAGATATTTTGGGGTGGATGTGCTACTGCAGCATAAAATTGAATAACACACTCCCCTAGACTATGAGCTTCCTGTGTGCATGTTATATCTATTTTTGATCAACATTTGGATACATAGTGCTAGTGTTCCCATCAAATAGTAGGTGCTCAGATTATAAGGGTAGTATGCATAAAAGTCAGCTGCAGAGATTCTAAAATTGCAAAAGTACTTGGGCCATACCTCAGGTTATTGAACCAGAATAGAATTTCTGAGTATTGACCTCAAACATTTGCATTAAATATTGTTATGAATATTAGAGAAGAAATACATGTTCTTTGAAAAAGGCATAACATATGAAATAAAAAATAAATCTTCGGAACTCATCTTCCCATTCTGTTAATATTTCATGCATATACCCCCATATATTGTATGTATATATGTGTATGTGTATATGTATATTTGCACACATATATATTTACATAAAGGACATTACAACATATATATTGACTTGCAACTTGTTTTCATCGCAAAATGGATTGAAAACATATTTTATGTTGCTTTACTCTCCTTTCTAAAAGCTGCCTACTATTTCTTTATCTATCTATACCATTATGCATTTAACCCATCTCTTATTGCTAGTTATTTGTTTTTTCGTTTCTAGACATTTTTCTTCAAATATGCATGTGCACTTCTATATGTATATCTCTCATGCAATTTTGTAGAAATAGAACTGCTGGTCCCAGGACATGCATGATTTGTATTTTGATAGTGGCATTGTTTTCCAAAGGATTTTTTTCAATTTTCTATCTTTATTTATTTATTTTTTTTAGTCTTTATAGGAAAGGTAATACACTCTTCTGGTTAAAACCACTGGGTTAAATATAGAAACAGTGGAAGCTGGAGGGTAGATAAATAACTTTTCCAGTGTCGTGATTCGTCAGGGGTGAAGACAATACCACCTTGGCCAACAGTGACTAGCTTTCTCAGGAATACATTTCAGTTTAGTAAATTCTTTCCTAGAAATTTTCTGTACATCCAGGCACATTTTTAACTTTGAACATTAGTGATAACAAATGAAAACATTCTAACTGGATTCCTGTAATTGTCAGCTTTTGAAAGAGAGGCCAAATATGATGTTCTTTCTAGCCAAGCGTCAGTGGATTCAAACTAATTATGCCTCACTGAACTGAGATATGGCTGATATACTTTGCATAGGTTTTAGATCAAATTTGAATGTGGGCTTTAAACATCTTTCCCTTTAATAAGCATTATATGTCTCAAACTTTCAGGTTACTAACTTCTTTCAGGCAAAATGTCTAAAATTAATAGTACATGTCCATATAATGACAAAGAGAAATGAGTTGATCACTTTTATTGAAAGTACCAATCTGCACAGGAGATGGGAAGATGTTTTAATTGATGACATCCACTCTGCCTATATTTCTTAAGTCAGGGATGTTTAATTTATGTTAAAAAGGCAGTATTGAATTACATCCCAACCAATTAAATGCATGATAACCTTGGAATAATAATTAGAGATGCATTCACCAATATTTTTGAATGTGAACATCTTATAAAATGGTATTGAGGGAGAGGCTGAGAAGGGTCAAAATATGATAAATTATCTATCCAACCAAATAGGTTGAAGTTAGGTGAGATGGCAATTCAATTACATCAAAAAATCGTTACAAAGTAAGAACTTTCCCCTGACTAGCATAGCTTACTTTTTCTTCTCTGGCAAGCTGTAATGTGCCATTTAATACAGCCTAATGGATCATATAAAGTTAGATCATAGAACATATCATTGATTCTACTGACTTTATCTGAAGTTTGGGAATCATGATAATAGTATTAGCTCCTAGTCTCATTAAATATCTATTTAACAAAAAAATAAAAATGAAAAAAGTTTCTTAAAGCACTGTGGAAAGTTTTTTAAAAGGCTGTGATTATTTTCTTGTCATCTTCATCATCAACATCATCATCATCATCATCATACTATTAACATACTATTAATGTAGTATTAATTTAATCACTGATTCAGAATTTATTACAATGAATATAAAATAACTAAACTAAATATTCTCATTAATTTAGAAACTCTTCATGATAAAGAATTTTGAAAAAACTAATGACCCCCTAATTTCAAATCTTATCCTGTATCATCAAAAATATCATACAAGGGCCGGCCGAGTGGCTCAGTTGGTTAAGAGCTCGCTCAAGGGTTTGAGCTCTGAGCAACAGCGGTTCGAGTTCAGCCCAAGCTGAGTTGCCGCTGAGCTGCCAACAGGTGGCAGGATGGCTCAGCTGAAAAAAATATATATCATACAGACTAACTATGAAAATCAATAAAATATCCCAGAGTGCACATCCACAGATTACTAGAAGACAGAGAATACTAGAGATTCAAGTTATCTCTAAGTGGGCAAATAAATAAGCCAGAGCACCAGAGTTAGATATGGAATTTATGCATTTGTGGCAAGTCAGGTGTAGATTGCACAGAAGACAAGTGATTCCCATTGGACAGTGGTTCTCAACCTGTGGGTTGCGACCCCTTTGGGGGTCGAATGACTCTTTCACAGGGGTCACCTAAGACCATCGGAAAACAAAAATATATTTACATTATGATTCATAACAGTAGCAAAATTACAGTTATAGAGTAGCAACAAAAATAATTTTATGGTTGGGGGTCACCACAACATGAGGAACTGTATTAAGGGGTCGTGGCATTAGGAAGGTTGATAACCACTGCATAGGAGAATGCAGATTACATCAATTAAGGTTGACTCTCAGAAGAAAAGAAACCTAGCAAGAGGATAAACCTAATCAGTCTGATCCTGGTGTATCAGAGACTGGCTACTGGCTAATGAAAAGAAAACCAAAAAGGTTGAAGTATGTGAAGGACTAGAGGAGACAGCCCTGGGGAAAAATTGTTTCTGTGTTTTGGGGAATGGGGCAGGCAATGGGGAGGAGGGGTTTCCATTAGTTAAATGATGAAAAAAAGTGGGAAGTAGCTGATGAGAGGGCCCTGAAATATGACTGTTTCTAACAATCAGTAGAACAAGTTTCAAATGCCAGAAATCATAAATTTGAAAACTCAGAATCAGTAGATATGTGAAATAAAGGCTGACTCCAAAATAAATAAATGAACAGATCAATAAATAGATAAATAAACAAACAAGGTTATCTCTGAGAGGTTCTAGGGAAAATAGGTACAAGTAAAAGTTTAATGGGAGTACTATAGATAATAGGAATAAAAAGAGCCAAGAAAATGAAACCAAAATAAAAAATTTAAGAGTCCAGTAAGAGTGATAGAGATGCAAAGACAATTCAACATATATATAATTGGAGTTTATGAAAACAAAACATAGAAACAGAACCAATATTTAACACATAATTCAAGGAAAGTGTCCTAACACAAAACCTGAATCATCAACTCCTAGATGTTTCCTAATTCAATTAATGGACTTTAAAGATGAATAAAGAAACATTTGGGTTTCAGACAACAAAGTCAAATCACTTACATGAAAGAAAATTAGGCTGAAATTAGACTCATCAACAAACCCATGGCAAGCAATACTACAATAGAGAACTACCATCAAGAAACTTAATAAAAATTATCATCTAATGATTTTACATTCAGTTTGGTTTTCCTTGCAATAGCAGGACATGAATATTTTCTTAGGCACTCTTTTTGAGAAGGTTACTAGTAGAAAAACTTTTTCCATCTAAGACTTAATTGAGAAAACTGACAAAGCCATTGGCGAAAAGCATCAAATATTTAATTTTAGATCTAAGATTCAAAGGTGGGTAAAGATAGAAGAACAAAATGCAAATGTAATATGCCCAGACAAAAAAAGAAACAGCATAACTTTTAAAAATGGAAGGAGAGGGGAAAAAAGAGAGAAGTGAAGTTATCGATTGTCATATGTATGATAATTGAAAGTCAAAGATATTGTTTAATTATGACAAACTAAATAGTAAATGTTCAAATAAAAAAGGAACTAATGACATTATATAAAACCGTTATTACAGGGCCGGCCGAGTGGCGCGATGGTTAAGAACTCGCTTGGGATGCCAGAGGGCCCCGGTTCGGATCCCACATATGAGGGCCAGTGACACTGCCCTCCACAGCTAAGATGCTGAACAACAGCTCAACCTGGAGCTGGGCTGCCATGAGTCGCCGGCGACGGCGTAGGCTGCAGTCCCTGTGGCAGTGGGTTGCCATGGGCTACCGTATGTAGCCAGCAGCCAGCGTGAGCGGCCAGCAGCCGCAGTGAGCGGCCGTCCAGAAGCCGGCGACTGATCTGCCTCACCGGAGAAGAGCGCAATGATGGTGCCAACTTGGGCCAGTGAAGCAACATCCTCCACAACTAGACTGAAGAACAAGACGACAGCAACTTGTCTGCTCCCCTTCCCCCAATTCCCCAGTACTGTTCCCATTCCCCCAATTCCCCCAATAAAAATCTTAAAAAAAAAACCAAAAAAACAAACAAACAAAAAAAACGTTATTACAAAGATACAACTAAAACAAAAAGATACACAGTCTATTCTATGTGCCAAAAGATACACACACACACACACACACACACACACACACCTCACACAACACACACACACACAGAGCTATCTGAATGGAGGCATAGAGAAAAAGCTATGTAGAGGTATTAGGCCCAATTATACTTGACCAAAATATTGGTCAAACAAGTATAATTGGGCCTAACACTTCAATAAACAGAAAAAATTTTTCAGTTGGCTCACAAAACAAACTCCAACTCTATGTTACATGAGCTGAATCTAAACTAAAGTGGTTCAGAAGGGCTAAAATTAAAGGGCTAGACAATGTATGCTAGATAAATGCAAACAGTAATAATCAGGGGCTGTGATTTTGATATCTGAAAACATATGATTCAGGTCACAAAGCACTAAATTATACAAAGAAAAAAACTTCACTAATAACAAAGGACATGACTTACAAAGAGGGTATAACAATTATCAGTTATGATAACATATTACACATGACTATACAGACAATATTGGATATGTGAGAAGAAATAGAAACATTAAAAATTGGAGAATTTAATATACCACTCTCAGTACAGGACAGGTACTTTGGATAAGAAAATAAGAATCTTGGGGCCGGCTGAGTGGCTCAGTTGGTTAAGAGTTAGCTTAAGAGCGTGAGCTCTGAGCAACAGGCCCACTGGTTCGATTCCCACATGGGTAAGTGATGCTGCACCCGAGCTGAGCTGTCGCTAAGCTGCCAACAGGTGGCAGGATGGCTCAGCTGGTGAGAGCACCTGCTCCTAACAACAAGACTGCCTATTCTATGGTGGGCTATGCCCACCCACAACTGAGACTGAACTTGGGACCTTGAGCTGAGCTGCCACCCAGATGGCTCAGTGGATAGAGTGTGCGCTCTTAAGAAACGAGGCTGCTGGTTCAACTCCCACATGGGATGGTTGCTATGCCCATCTGAAACTAAGATTGTAACACAGCACCTTGAGTTTAGAGGCCACGAGCTGCCAACAGGCAGCCAGATGCCAACTGGTGCCCTCCACATCTAAGATTGAAGAACAACAACTTGGCTGGCCCCCTTCCCAATTCCCCAACACTGCCCCCCCCCATTTCTCTAATTTTAAAAAAAAGAAAGAAAAAAAAGTATATAAATGACCAATAAATTAGATCTAATTAATATATATTAAACTTTGCACCCCAATAATAGTTTAAATTACTGCAACTGTTTAAAACATTGCCTATGGAACGGTCATGAAAATTGACCATGTACTAGGAGCAAATGAAACCCACTTCATTACGAACAGAAATAACACATTAACATTGTCTGATTTCAACACATTAAAACAAATAAATGAAGGTGGAATAGGTCTTTCTAACTGGAAATTTAGGAACTACACATAAAACAATATTGTGTGAAAAAATTTATCAGGGTTGGTGAGTGACACGTGGGTTAGGAGTTGGCTTGGGACGTCAACTCTGAGCAGCAGGGCCCCAGTTCGGATATCACATGAGGGCCAGTGACACTGCGCCCTCTACAGCTAAGATGGTGAACAACAGCTTGACCTGGAGCTGGGCTGCTCTGAGTCGCCAGCAACGGCATAGGCTGCAGTGGGGCTGGCCAACAGCGGGCATGAGCTGCCATGAGCCACCTTGAGCTGCCGTGAGTGGTTGTCCAATGGCTGGAGAGTGACTGCCTCACCCGGGAAGAGCGCAATGATAATAGCAACACTGTCCAGTGAAGCGTCGTTCTCCACAACTAGACTGAAGAACAAAAGGACAGAAACTTGTCTGTTCCCCTTCCCCCATTCCCCCATTCCCCAACACTGTTCCCCTCCCACAAATGCCCAATAAAATCTTTAAAAAAAAAATTTATCAAACAAATAAAAATTTAGACTTTCTAAATAATGAAAACAGTACATATGAGATATAATGAAGGCAGTTTTCTAAGAAAAAGTCTTAAATATTTATATCAAAAAATAATTAACACAAATAAACTTAATGTCCCACTAAAAATTAAGAAAATAATAATAAAAAAACTATTCTGAAAGAAAACAAGGTGATAACAGATAAAGCAGAAAAGCATGAATTAGAAAACAGAAAATAGTAGAACAGACACATTGATAATTGATAAAGAATCTAGTTTTTTAATGAATAAAAGAGATTTTTAAAAATGCCTAGCCATACGAAAAGAAACAGAATAAATAGTGGCAAGGTAAATAGCTATTGAAACAAAGGAAATTTTTGAAAAATCTTAGTAATCTACTTTGCACAACTCTATGCAAATAACTTTGAAATCTAGATGCAATGGAAAAGTCTATAGAAATATAAATTTCTAAAACTGATCCTAGTAGAGAGGGAAATCAAATTCATCTAAATTCCTACAGTTTTACAAAAACTAAGAATTTCTGCTGCAAAAGCACAAAGCCTTGATTAGTTTACTGGAGAATTCTATCAAATCTTCTCAGTCAAAATCATACCAAAATTGCTTAAATTATTCCAAAGTCTCTGTAGTATTTAAACCTGATAAGATTATGCACCAAAAAAATGACAACTACATTCCAATCACATTTATTCATGTTGATGCAAAAATCTAACAGCATATTACAAAGTTAGTATGCCATGATGAAATAGGCTTATTTTAGGAAGGCAAGATGGATGGATATATATATATATATATATATATATATATATATATACACACACACATATATATCACAAAACAATATGACCATTAACAATACTAGTGTGATCATCTTCATAGAATCTGAATAGGCATCTTAAGAAACTTAATTCCTGATAAAAGTGCCTAATAAAATGTACTCAATGGATAATTTATGAATATATCAACTTATATGTATATGAATATGTCATTACATATATTTATTTTACATGCACACACATATTTGTTTATTTTTTAAAAAATAAAACAGAAGTTATAGTCTAGAAGCTATTAAAATATTTTCTATTGAATGTGGGGGTGGGTTCTGTATCAATGAGCACACCTAGCATGCAGATCATAGTTTTTAGTATCATTCCTCAATAAAAAAAATCAGGGATGCTTGAAGAAATATATATGCTTCTAGAGCTGGAGCAGAAAATATATGAGATGAGCCTGAAACATTTTGCAGTGCCAAAAAGTAAAGAAGAGTACAAACGGACCAATCCACAATAGTGGTAGTATGTCAAAGGGACTCAGAGTCAACTAAATGAGCTCCCAATAGTCAGTTGGAGAAACAAAATATAGCAGTATTGGATTATAACCTGAAGTATACAATAATTCTTTATGAGTCCATACTGACATAAATGGTTGAATAAGTAGATAATTAATTAATCACTTAATGGGGGAAGAAAAGACAAACCTCCCATGAAGAATTCAAAATAACATATATGTATGGAAATGGGGAAAAGCATAACTTCTCATTAGAGAAATCTGACAAACCCTACCTCTGCCAGGTCAATATCATGGTCAATATCAACAACTAAAACTCATCTTGATAGTATGTACCCTCGATATGAAATAACGAGAATGGCACTTTACTTCTGTGTTCTTTTTCCCCAAACCCCACAATCTCTGCCTAAACACAAAGAAAACATCAGACAAACCCAAACTGCAGAACATTCTATAACACATTTGAGTAGTATTCCTTAAAACTGACAAGGTCTTCAAAAACCAGGAAAGTCTGAAAACTGTCACAGCCAAGAGGAGCCTAAGGAAACATGCCATCTTTATATAATGTGGTGTTCTGGATGGGATTCTGGAACGGAAAACAGATGTTAGGTAAAAATATTAAGGAAATCAGAAAAACTATGGACTTTAGTTAATAATAATATACGTGTATTAATTGGAACAAATGTGTCATACCAATGTAAGATGTTAATAATAGGGGAGTTTAGATTTAGGGTACATGGAAACTCTGTACTATCTTTGTGATTTTTTTCCATAAATATAAAACTATTTTAATATTAAAAGTGTATTTTTTTAAAAAACAAGTAGGTGTAGGGAGTTCACAGTATAGGGAATGGAAGTGAAAATTCGGAATCTGCCCTTTTATGTAATTTTGGGTTCTAAAGCATATAGATGTTTTACATAGTATAAAAGATAAAAAGGCAAACTGTCTAACGACAAAAAAAGTGTAAAGAAATTTGAAATTTCAATTACAGTCATGTGCTGCTTAACGGCAGGGACATGTTCTGAGAAATGTGTTGGTAGGCAATTTTGTCATTGTACGAATATCATAAAGTGTACTTACACAAACCTAGAAGGTATAGCCTACTACACACCTAAGCTATATGGCATAGCCTATTGTTCCTAGGCTACAAGCCCATGCAGCATTTTATTACACTAAACAACACAAGACTAAATCAAGAACAAGAGAAAATGATGCAATCAGGAGACTCAGTAAACATGAGAGGTATAAGGTTGCTGCTGGCATAACATGCATTCTGTTTTACAGCAAATACCTTTTTTTTTATACGTAGAAAGAAAACACTCTTAAATAATGAATGACAAAGTACAGTAAATTCTCACTTAATGTCATTGATAAGTCCTGCAACTTTATGCAAAATGATGTATAATGATACTAATTTTACCATAGGCTAATTGATATAAACAAGTTAAGTTCCTACGGCATCTCATCAACGTAATAATGAAATGACACTGGACAAAACAATGCTATTTGAGAACACGCTGTATAGTAAATACATAAACTAATAAGTCATTTATTATTATTAAATATTGTGTACTATACATAATTATATATGCTATACTTTTATACAACTGGCAGCACAGTAGGTTTGTTTACACCAGCATCACCACAAACATGAGTAATGCATTGCTCCATGACATTATGACAGCTATGTTATCACTAGCCAGTAGGAATTTTTCAATTCCGTTACAATCTTTTGGGACTACGGTCATATATTTGGTCTGTCATTGATCAAAACATCATTATATTGTGCATGGCTGTAGCAGTGCTACTGCTAACAGTAATAATGGTACATAATATTAAAACTATTTGAATGTTTGAAATCCTGGGTTGAAGGATACAACAAATGAGTTAAATTTGTTAATGCTATTAGCAACAAAATTATTCAGTGAATAAAAAAAGATATAAACGCAATGTTAAAATTGATTTGAGAATATCACAGTGAACTCATGATTTTTAAATATGTATGTGTGTGGGTGTCACTGACCCTTCCTTGGAGCAACTCCATACTGGTAGAAATGGGTATACATAACAACATTACATGATTTCTGTATATCATTCTTCACATAAATCGATCGATCAATCAATCAATCAATCAGAGCTATTGATTCATTCCATGCCTGAGGCAGGGAAAATATTAGGTGAGTTTGGATATCTTAGTTTGCATTTTTTAAAAATGAAATGAATATTTTAAAAGGATATAGGAGGTACCTTGAAGGACTCCTAGTCATCAGTTTGGTATAATTTGGGTGTCCAGCAGAAGTATCATCTCGACAATTGTAATAATTGTATTTTATAATGTAAGATATTGTATAAATAATGACTTGTTAAACTTTATATATATATATATAACTCACATAGTCATGCAGGCTCTTCTACATGTATATTTCATAATAAAATAGAGTAAAATAAAATACTCAACATTTTTCCACTGGTCAACTAGATTAATTTCCAGGGATGTTTCTATTAAATATTGACCTAATTGCATTATTTGGAATCTTTTTAAACAACAAAGCATACCAATCACTATTAGCTCACTTTCATGTTAAACCCAAATTAGAACAACTATATAGTTAAAGTATACTGTAATGACAGAAAGCATAATGTATCCCCACGTTTAATTCTAAATAAGAGTTCTCAAATATGGGAATTGAAAAATCCCTCCAATATAGAATTACCCTTTTGCACATCCTTGTGTTTTTCTTAAGTCAATAAAAGAAAATTCCCAAATTTACTTGAAATATCAAACACAACACCAGCCTCTCAGCACATCCTGGTATTAGAGTCCTTCTTTAATAGTTTCTGTTTGTTCTTCCTACTTCAATATGACTTTCCAACGTGATTACAGCTGTTCTCACAGATGTATCTAAAATCTCCAATGTGTGACTAGCGGCTTTTTCATCTAGGGATGGTTTTTTGTTAGCAAACATAGCATCTGCTATTTTCAGAATCTACTTCGTGTTTGTTGGTCCTGGAACTGCTCTGGAGCTTTTGCTTAAAAACCCTCTTTTATTGGCATATAAAAACTGTTTGGCTGGCTGATATTGTCTGCACCATAATATTACTCAGGATAGGCTAAAGTACTTCCACTTGCTTCAGAAAATCACTATCAATATGACAATTTTTGCTAGAAAAATCCAAAATGATAGGACATATATAATGACATTCCTCTTAATTTATAATGAAAAGTTTTTTGTTTTGCATAGCTTATATAGTTTATTATAAAAGTATTTTTCATTATAACAGATACCATTGTCAATTACATTTAAAACTTTTTCTGTATTTATCATGGTGATCATGTTGTAAGGTAAATAAATGTTTAATAACTGCTGTGTACACCTAAAATACTTATAATATGGTATTTCAATTATACTTTAATGAAACAAATAAAGTTAAACATTAAAAAAAACACTAAAAAAATATAGACTTTTTTCAGGCCTGGTATCAATGAAAATGGCAGAATAGGAAACTCCAAAAATTCTCATTTCTATAAAAGCAATTAGAAAACTGACAAAGATAGGCAGAATCAACTTTTTCAGAACTCTGAAAATTAACTTAGGCTTATAGCTATTCAAAGAGTTTTTTTTTTTTTTTTCTCAAGAAAATTGACAGAACCTCAATAAAAACAGTGAGCTCTGTGGCTTTTTTTACCTACCCTGTTTCCGTCCTACCCCACAATCTCCAAATTTGCTGTAACTTTGAAAACAGCCTACACTCACAGCAGAAACCAGCAACCTGGTAGCCACTGGAAAAGGGCAGAATGGATTAAAGCTACTTGAAAGCCCTTTCCCAGAGAATTGTCATTATTTCATCTGGCAGTTCCCTGGAAGACTCAATTCACAAGGCTTACCTGACTTACCCAATATGAACAGCCTTCTCCCAGAAATGTTTGTTGAAAACATTAAGAGACAATTATTTAACTTCAAACTGCATGAGGTGGTGGAAAACAGAGGAGGAAACAAGAGGCTAACCTGTCACGTCCTGCGTGACAAGGGCACATGGGACTTGAGAGGGGCGACACAGATTGAATAAGAACAAGAGACAGAAGTCAGATAAGAGCGAGACCAAGGGACCCTGCCTGGAAGACTGAGCTCTGAATCAGGTCAATGCATGGCTTTTATTGAGATCCTACAAGGAAGTGAAACTGTTATTTTTCAAAGATCCGTGTGCTACATGCCTTAAGGCTGTTTTCCATTAACTCCCATTGTATTCCAACCAATGCTATGCCTTCATACAGCCTGCACAACCCCCAGGATACTTTGTTACTATGTCCTTTCATATAGGGGAGGTGACCGATATCATTCCATCATGTCTCAGGAATGCTGAGACACTCTCTGGCTGGGTTAGGGGCTAATGCAGCGGGGGTGGTCGTGGAGGTAGCTGTAAGGCAACACTAACGCAAAAGCTATCAATGCCAAGCTGGGGAATAAGAAGTCTGTAGGGAGTTTAAAAAGCTCTGACATACTCCAGGAAATCTAGAAAAGCTTGCTCATGCTCAGTGCTGTACACATGCTCAGGAAAGACCTGAGAAGGCCTTTCTTAGATTCTCACTTCTAGCTGAACTTGAGGCTCTGCACAAGTAGGAGGTGAAGCTAAGACAGAGTTGTCAACTGCCTGGCTTGGTGTTGAAGGCATGCCTGAACATACACAGAACCCCTTGACAAAGTTGGGGAAACATTTTGGTTCCAAGGGATTTAAGAAAATCTATCCAAATATCAGCTGTCCGTTAAGCTAACTAAGCAAAAATTTAAGTGGCCACACACGATAAGGAGTATACAAGTATATTTTATAGAAATGGTTCAGAAAAGTCACTAAACAAGTAACATTACCAACAAAAAGCAATAACGTAAACCCTGAAGAGTTGAGATAATTTTATTTCCAAAATTGCCATACAACATTATTTAAAATATCCAGTGCCAGAAAAAGATGAGATATGCAATGAAACATGAAAATGTTGCCCGTAAATGGGGGTAGGGAAGAAACAAATAGAAACTATCCCTGAGGAAGCCAGACATGGGATTTAATAGACAACTATTGTAAATTGACCACTTGAAATATGTCCAAATGACTAAAGAAAAACATGTCTAAAGAACAAAGGAAAGTATAAGAACAATGTTTCACCAAATAGAAAATAACAGTAGATAGAAATTGTGAAAGAGAACCAAATAGAAATTTTGGAGTTGAAAAGTACACCTAAGTGGAAAATGTATTCTGTAGAGGGTCTCAATGACAGCTATGTGAATGTAGACAGAATAATCCTCCAAAAAATACTAGCAAATGAATCTATCAATATACAAAAAGAATTATACACTGTGACCAAGTGGGATTTGTTCCAAATATACAAAATTTGTTCAGAACTATGAGAAGCAATGTAATACGACGTCTGACAATTAACTTTGTGAACTCATCCTAGAAGAAGTGCTACTACATACCTCATTGCTGAATATCACTACAGTCACCTTCAAAGTACTCCCTTGGGAAGCTATGCACCAACATTAGTGCCTAGTCCATCCTTCAAAGCAATTTTGGAACTCTTTTTCTGGAATGGCCATCAGATTGTCATCGTATTACCCTTGATGTCCTGAATGTCATCAAAATGTCTTCCTTTCAATATTTCCTTTATCACTGGGTAAAGACAGAAGTCATTGGGGCCAGATCAGGTGAATAGGGACAGTGTTCCAATACAGTTATTTGTTTACTGGCTAAAAACTCCCTCACAGACAGTGTCATGTGAGCTGGTGCATTGTTGTGAAGAAAGCCATAAATTGGTGAAAAGTTCAGGATGTCTAACTTTTTCATGCAGCTTTTCCAGCATTTCCAAATAGTAAACTTGGTTAACTGTTTGTTCAGTTGGTACAAATTCATGATGAACAATCCCTCTGATATAAAAAAAAGGTTAGAAACATCGCTGTAACTAGTTAGCAAACTTAATTGTCTGACCTTGTATTATTAGTAGAATTAAGGACAAACTAAAAACACAATCATTTCAGAAAAGCATTTGACAAAATCCAACCCCCTTTCCTAAAACAAAACAAAACAAAACAAAACAAAAACAAATATTCTACAACCCGCCATAGATGGAAAATCCTTCAATCTGAGACAGGCCATCTATGAGAACCCCATAGCCACCATAGTATTTAATGGTGAAATACTGAAAGCTTTCTTCTAAGATTGAGAACATTATAAGGATGTCCCATCTTGCCACTTCTATTTAACATTGTAGGTTCTAGACAAAAAGAAAGAAAATGCACCCAGATGGAAAAGAAGAAAAATCATCTATATTTGTAGATGACATAATCTTCTATGTAGAAAAGCCTAAGTAATCCACACAAATTTGAAGTCTCAAGATATTTATAGAGTTGTTTTTAAACCAATTAAGTGTTTCTCTCTAATTAAAGCTCATTAACCTCTATGGCAAATAGGTAATGATTAAAGTTAATGGATAAAAAAACCTTCTTGATGAACAGAAGATGGGACTCACACACCCCTACGATTTACACTGTAAAGTTTTTACTTAACAATATAATAGCTCCAAATTCAAATACAGACCTTGGTTGAGTTATGAATGTACATTCATTAGCTTTCACCACATCCAGTCAAGTGATTAGGAAATTTGATAAGAGCAATTCTGTACATATAAGAATTATTGGTTGGGCCGGCCAAGTGGCGCGTTGGTTAAGAGCTGGCTTGGGACGCCAGAGGGCCCCAGTTCGGATCCCACTTATGAGGGCCAGTGACACTGCCCTCTATAGCTAAGATGCTGAACAACAGCTCACCTGGAGCTGGGCTGCCGTGAGTCACTGGCAATGGCGTGTGCTGCAGCCCCTGTGGCAGTGGGTTGCCATGGGCTACTGTGTGTAGCCAGCAGCCAACGTGAGTGGCTGTCCAGAAGCCGGCGACTGATCTGCCTCGCCCGGGAAGAGCACAATGATGGTGCCAACTTGGGCCAGTGAAGCAACGTCCTCCACAACTAGACTGAAGAACAAAAGTACAGCAACTTGTCTGTTCCCCTTCCCCCAATTCCCCAGCACTGTTCCCATCCCCCAATTTCCCAATAAAAATCTTAAAAAAAAAAAAGAATTATTGGTTGTCTTGTGTTTGGATAATAAATCTGATTGCAGGTATGTATTATGATTGCATTAATTTTAACTGTTATCTATGAAGCTCAGATTGTATTGACATACCCAGAAAACTGTTTGACATAAAATCTCCTCAAGAAGAGTTAGCTAAATGTTATCAAATAATCTACATTTTTTTCCTCAATCAAGTTCATAAAAAATAATTTGACTGAAACTTTTTCAACCATTTGTTTTGACAGAATAGACAATGCACATTGACAAGCAGAATCAAGGACAGACAGGATGATTGATTAAAGTGGTACCTGGGAGTGTCTGGGATTTTTAAACATTCCCTGAAGAGGTAACACGAAATGAAACTAAAAGGAATCTCTTTTATGTTATTGGCTACAATACTGAAAAAAACAACACCCCAGAAGATTCCTACCCTACTGAGCTTAAGTTTTAGATAGGGTAAAGGGGTGAAAATATATTAAATAAACCAAATAAATAAATAAATAAATAAATAAATAAATAAAATAGTATATTTGAGGTGAGAAATTATATAGAAAAAATTAGTGGACAATAATAAGTATGCAAGGGAGGGAGGTAAATAGTGTGTTCAGAGTAGGTCTTATTAAGAAATGAAAGTTGAGGGCCGGCTGAGTGGCTCAGTTGGTTGAGAGCACAAACTCTGAGCAACAGTTTCGCTGGTTTGATTCCCACATGGGCCAGTGAGCTGAGCCCAAACTGAGCTGCTGCTGAGTTGCCAACAGGTGGCAGGATGGCTCAGCTGGTGAGAGTACATGCTCCTAACAACAAGGTTCGACTCCTGCATGGGATGGTGGGCTATACCCACCCACAACTAAGATTGAACACAGCACCTTGAACTGAGCTGCTGACCGGTGGCCGGATGGTGACTGGGCTTGGAGCTGAGATAGCTGCACACTTCACAACTAAGACTAAAGGACAACAACTTGGCTGTTCCCCTTCCCCAACTCCCCAACAATGTTCCCCTCCCCCAATTCCCCAATAAAATCTTAAAAAAAAAAAAAGAAATGGAAGTTGAACAATATATTGAAAATAATGGGGGAAGAACAATCCTAGAATTACCACTAGAAGTAATATTACTAAAGTGCAGTGGTGTGTTGGAGGTGGCTTGCAAAAAGCCAACTGCTACATTATTAGAAATCTTGTGAGCCAGTTGTTTAAACATGGTCATTATTAAGTATTAAATTAGATAAACTTAAGTGAAATACAAGGTCAGAATTAAGTGTGTGAATTCATCCTAGAAAAAGTGCTACATACTTTATTGCTGAATATCACTGCAGTCACCTTTGAAGTACTCCCCTTGGAAAGCTACACACCAATGCCAGTGCCTGGTCCACCCTTCAAAGCAATTTTGGAACTCTTTTTCCATAATGGCCATCAGAGCTGTCATGATATTACCCTTGATGTCCTGAATGTCATCAAAATGCCTTCCTTTCAATATTTCCTTTATGTTTGGGTAAAGAAAGAAGTCATTGGGGTCCAGATCAGTTGAATAGGGAGGGTATTCCAATACAATTATTTACTTATTGGCTAAATACTCCCTCACAGACAGTGCCATGTGAGCTGGTGCATTGTCGTGATGCAAGAGCCATGAATTGTTGGCGAAAAGTTCAGGTCGTCTAACTTTTTCACACAGCCCTTTCAGCACTTTCAAATAGTAAACTTGGTTAATTGTTTGTCTAGCTGGTACAAATTCATAATGAATAATCTCTCTGATATCAAAAAATGTTTAGCAACATCATTGTCACAAGTTCTTGAATTTAATTGTCAGACCTCATATATTAAAAATAAAGATGTGTTAAAAACTCTTCACCTTATTTTGGGGAACCCTTACCTAAAAAAAACAACAAAAAAACTCATCACTTTATTTTACCACATTTTATTATTATTGATGCTCTTGAGGTAACGTATTTCTATTATTATATATTGTGAATACTATATAATGATGTTCTGTGCATCTCTTCCCAACTCCATGTTCAAAGATGTGGCACTGATAATTTGAAATCCCTAATGGCAAAAGTATTTATACCACAGAAATTGGCCAACACTAACAATCAGGGCTGGATTTTTTGTTTTGGTAATTGTCTAGACTTACAAAAGAGATGGGGAGGATGTTCGTAGTGCATTTTGAACTTAAAAGTGTGTTGTTTCTTATTTTTTTAGTCAACTTCAATATACAGAGTAATACTTGCTTCTGGGTTGATTTTCCTAGGAAGTTACTGTGGCTTCCTCTTCTTTTGTATCTGTGAGTTTAGTTGACTGAGAGCTTTCCCATGTACTGAAGGAAGACCAGAGAGGCTATACATGTATAAATTGCAGGCTTCACTAGGATAGGTGGATAGGGACCTGACTCTGACCTGTGTGTAATATACATGTAATGTACATACCAGCAAGAGAACCATGGCAACACCCATGCTAATAACCATAACTACCAAGTAGAAAATTTTATTTCTTTAGGAAAGGACCCTGCAGATTTTTCATGGGAGTAAATGCTGCATTACAAATGTATGGGAAGGGGATGTGGAAACAACACTGGCATATTTGCCCCAGGGATAGACTTTTTTTTTCTTTTCTTTTTTTTTTTTTTTTTTTTTTTTTTGCTGAGCCATCCTGCCACCTGTTGGCAGCTCAGCGGCTGCTCAGCTCGGGCTGTGAATCAAATTGCTGTTGCTCAGAGCTCAAACTCTTGAGCGAGCTCTTAACCAACTGAACCACTCAGCCAGCCCTAGGGATAGACTTTTAATCAATCCCCTGCTTTCATATGGATCTCCAACATGCTAACTGTAAACTAAGTGCTATTTCTGAGGTCTGCCTGTCAGGTCTACTTCTTCTTGTACTGCATCTTGTCCTTAGCTATTACTTTCTCTCCTTTTCTATAAGCCATTGCTGTGTGATCCATATCCCAGAATTTATTGAAACTGTATGTCCACCAAGGATTCTCTTTCTTTTACACTCACTGTTAGGGCTCATTCTTTTCAATATTTACCTATAATAATTTTAATGGGTGCTTGAGGGAGAGAAGGGACAGATGGGTAGAATTAGTCTAGTATCCTTAACTATATTTTACTATTAGGGATTGACTCTTATAAAAAAAAAACATAAATGTGTACAGATGTTTATCTAACACTAGTTGTAGCACTTTATACAATAAAGTAAAGAAGAAAACCACATCTATATTTTTGTAAAAAGGCTTGATTAATGACTTTTCTACAAAATTCAGCCATACGAGTAACACATTGTAGAAACATATTTATTGACATTGATTGACAGGAACATTTTCACAATATGCTGTTGTGAAATAAAATTGATTAAAACATTACTGTAAACCAAATAAATCCAGTGGTTTTATGAGGTACAAATTCTGAATGGAGTTACATTTGAAGAAATATACCTAAAGGTCAAATTAATTAAAACAAATATAAAATCTATAGGTATCAAAGATGATTAAAATCTATCAAATTCATCATCCACAACTATACAACAATAACTAATTTTCTCTCATCTCTCATTCTCTCAAATCCTGCAACTGCTCTGGAACTTCTCACTTGATAATTTCCACCCCGTTTTCCTCCATAGAAAAATAATGCCTGCAGAGATCTACACCAAACACTAAGTGATAGTTCTTTCTGTGCAGTGGAACTAACTCACTTGATATTTTTCTATATTTTCTGATTTTTAAAATAAACATACTTATTTGTTTAACACACTTATTTTTACAGGAACTTTCAGAAATGAAGTTTATATCTTTGCATAAACAATAACTTAATATTGTTTATTTATTAATTGCACATGTCTCACTCTTTGAAACCATACCCAGGTTAACTTTGTGAGGTATTTATTTTCAATTATGTTAGCACTGCATGTGCTCCTGAAAATAACTGTCTTTATGTACTGTTGTCTAAAGATTTCAAGCAGAATTATTTTAAGCCTTAATGGTTAATAACTGGTAACATGACTGTTGCCTTCACCAGCTATCTAGATCTGGCTGGTTGGTTATTTTTCACAATAACATTAGCCAACATTTTCTAAGAAGATAAATCTGTCTTTCATAATTGTGTATTTCTTGGTTCAAGCTACCTTAGCTGTAGTTGAAACCAAGGGTCTTTATGACTGATTAAATTTACTTTTAAATCTTAGCTCTAGAAACCATATCCCTCTCTCTCTCTCTCTCTCTCTCTCTCTCTATATATATATATATATATATATACCCCTCAGAGACCTAGCCTTTCCTCAAGATAATCAGCAACACCAGAGGCAGCAGAAGACAGTAGCCTGGACCTGACTAATGGTCACAGGATCCACACCATAGCAGGCTAAAGAAACATGTTGACATGAGTTATATATCAGTTCCTGAGTCCTAATGTGGAATGATCCCCTGGCTACTTTCCCATGAAACTAGACAGACAGACTCTGGAAAAGAACTCAGATAGGTCCTCAATACCTGAAGAAATGATTCATTATTATCTCACCACCAGCCACTCAGCTCCCAGCATAACCCTGAACCCTTAACCCACAATGTCTTGGGATTTTGCCCTATATAATCTGTAACCTACACACCACAGAGGGAGTTCAGGCTTCTGAACATTGGCCTCCTGTTCTCCTGGATGGTCCCATTCATAACAAAATAGCCAATCTTTCTCCACTGCAATTCTCAGTGGCTGGTGTTTGGCTTGGCTAGTGTTGGGTAGTTAAACTCTTTCTGTTCTAGAACATAATTAATCAATGAAAGAAATTTTTAATAAACTTAATCAAAGACTGTAAATAAGCTTCCATAGAATATTCTTATTTTCTGCTTCCATTTTTTTTCTCAAAGTACCCTCTATGGCAGCATACAAATAAATCAAGATTTGTTAATTTCAGCATTATCTTTAGAAGCCCTCATGACAAACCAAAATGGGACTTGATGTCTACTATGACCTTTTTCCTCTTCATGGAAAGCATTTACGAGTAGGTCTAAGAAACTATGGCTTCGTTGTTTTAAGTCAACTGTTCCCAAATTTGCTGTCTCTTGTGAATCTGCACTAAGAAAGAACATGTGACTTACTATTTGCTTAAACTTCTTGTTTGGTGGATTTTTTTTGATGTAGGTATATATACATATCTATATATGAGCTGTGTACTAGCAGATTTTTTAAAATAGCCTAAACAATAAAAAAATTGCTATATACACATTGTTCTTCAATTATTTCAGGGAAGATAATAAGCGGTGTTAGAACACCAATCTCACATCTTTGCAGAAATAATAACATGATTATATTGAATGGCTTGGCCATAGGATGTGAGCAAAGTACTGTATATAATATGTTCCATCAACATTATCCATTAGGAAATAATAAATTGCTTTTGTGACATCGCGGTTAACTCTCAAATTGGAGGCATCTGAAATATACATATGATAGCTGCATTTTATAGCCCCTACATGGCATTTTCCATTCAGGGATATCAACTAACAACAATTTATTGATGTTTATATTAGAAAAATTTGGATGTATGAGAGTAGTTGCTCAGTCAATGTCAAAGCAAATTATGTTTAAGCAAATATGAAATGAATGGGTTTTTAAACTACCTGTATTTACTATATAATATGTCCTCTTTAGCTTCATAAAAAATCATTCTTCAACTGTTTATTCAGTAAGGTTGTCAGTCCACACATTTGTGGCCAACTAAGCAAGAAAAGTATAAAATGGCTGCCAAAGTCCATAGGACATCGCTAAATGATAACAGAGTTATTGCTATTGAGCTATAAGTTAAATAGAAAATTTAAGAACCTGGGGATGAGGGCAAAGTTTTGTCTACAAAAATCATCATTAAAACTTAAAAATTTAAGTTTAAGTTTGGTAAGGTGAGAGAATGCAAAGCCAGATTCCAGATGAAAGGCAGGGACTTCAGTTTACCTGCTGGCATAGTGAGTATAGGAAGACTTTAGTAAGATCATTCAGTAGAATTCATGTCCCAATCTCAAGATTTAACTGATAAACACTATGCTCAGATACCAGTGTTTTAAATTAGTAATATTAGCATGTTATTGAGAAGACATACATGAGATTACTTCATTGCGAACTTTCTGGAGCACTGAGCAGACAAATAATTATGTATAGATATAATAGTTAATCAAACCCAGAGCATTAATATTTTCATTAAATTTGGGAAAATTTGTATATATTATTGAAAGTATTTATCACGTTAAAATTTTTGCATTAGTTTTGTGTTTTTCAGCAATGAGAAACTTCCAAACATTAAAACTTAGGTTGACATGCCACAACACATAACATAAATTTGTGTATAACACAAATGATTGCCTCTATCTTTCATCAAATGTCAGTCTATTGTTCTAGATATTTGTGAAGGTGGAAAAGAATGTAGGGAGGGTCAAGGGAAATGAAGTTAGGCAGGGAAATAATGAGCAAATGTGGTGTTTTGTGAGGCAGGGAGACTGGGGAAGTCCCAGCATTCTTGGTATTCTCTAGACCCAACTCCTGGTATCAACTTATAGAGAGCTTCCTGGAATCCTGCTGAGATCCAGAACTCCTAGTCATCCACAGGACCCCAAATCATCCCCTTCAATGTTTAAACCAAAATGGACAACAGCCACCAGGTGGTACAAAACTACAGCCCAAACCAACATGAATCTAGGTTGCAGCCAGATACTGGAGTTCATTCTGGCTGACTACATGGACTTGAACTAATTAATTCCTTAATCTCATATCAATTCAATCCCACATTTTCATAAGATTGAATTGTTATACTTCAATCACCATGTTAACACTGGGACTTTAGTGAAATTATAGTTTTTTTGATTATCAAAATTCCACCTGGCTGGACAACCAGTATGGTGCAGTAAATAAACACTGTGTTTACCTTCTCTCACAACCACATCAAAATTACAACTAATCTACAAAACAACCATTATTGAGAATCACCTAAAATCAAGCTGAGCTGAAGCCTTTCAACTAAGGACATGCAGAAGAAGCCACCTCCAGACTGATAGGAAGGCCAGAGACATAGAACGGGCTGGTCCCACACCTGTGTGTGGCCATTAAAGATTGGGAAGGCTATTTCGGCTGGAGGGGTCCCTCCCCATCCCTTAGACGGGTGATCCCAGCCCCACCACAGCCCAGGGTTCCAGTGCCAGAGAGAGACATCCTGTAATTTTTGGTTGTGAAAACCAGTAGAGATTGTGATTGAGTGAGACTGAGGGCAGCTGCACTCCCAGGCGCTCCTCTTAAAGGGACTGTACATGGACTTATCCACCAAGAGAATCACTCTCTGAGCTCCAGCACTGGGGCAGCAGCTGAAAAGGTAGCAGGGACAAATGGTGGGGAATTGAGTTATCTGGCTTGGGACAGGAGCTGGAGAGGTGGCTTCCTCCTGGACAGAGGAGCTGGTGGAGGCTACTGTTTCTTTGTTGAGCCCTCTCCCTTCCCCATGTGCAAACACAGGTGGCCACCATTTCTGAGTCTCCACAGTTTGTTCACACTGCCCTGGCGATTAGAGACCTGGCCCCATCCAACTTTTGGACACACCCAGGCTGCTTTCAGTGGCTTTTTCGTGCAGATTGCCTGCCTTGGCTCAAGCTGCAGACTTTTCGTAGACTCTCAAAGCTTCATGGAACCCAGACAAGAAGTGTCTGGCTTGAGCATGTCCTGTGCCTCTGGCTGAGCAGCCCTAAGCTGGCATGAGCCGCAGCTAGCCTTGGCTCGTGGCTTGGCCTCTCAAAGCACTTCCAAGCATAGCACAGGTGGCAGCTATCTGCAGATTTCTTTCTGGCTCCCACTGGATAGCCCCAGGTGGGGCATGGGCTGTGGCTGAACTTGACCTACAGAGAATTCCCCCCAAGATGGTCCTGGGGACTGGTGCTCCCAGTGGCCAGCTTCAAAACGAGCTGGAGCATCATCCAGCCACCTCCAAATACAACACACCCAAGTGGTGGGTTGGGCAGGCACCAGAGTCCTGTTGAAGCAGATCCTGCTCCATAGGGTCAGCCCCTGCACAACAACTCTTCCACTGTAGTCAAGGCCAGTCCTCACAACAAGTGAGTCCAAGGGTCAGTCTCTCCCACTGATGTACAACTATCAACCAAGGCTCAACTACAAGAGGAGGATGCACACAACCCACACAAGGAACACACCTAGAGCATGGGGCTCAGGTGACCAGAAAGACTGTGCCACTGAACCCCACAGGACACCTACTACATAAGGCCACCCTACTAAGACCTGAAGACATAGCAGCCCTACCTAATGCATAGAAGCAAACACAGGGAGGCAGCCAAAATGGATAGACAAAAAACATGTCCCAAATAAAAGAAGAGAACAAAGCTCCACAAAAAGAGCAAAATGAAATGGAGATAAGCAATCTGTGAGACTCAGAGTTCCAAACACTGGTTATAAGAATACTCAGTGAGGGCCGGCCGAGTGGCGCGATGGTTAAGAGCTGGCTTGGGATGCCAGAAGGCCCTGGGTTAGATCCCACATATGAAGGCCAGTGACACTGCCCTCCACAGCTAAAATGCTGAACAACAGCTCAACCTGGAGCTGGGCTGCCGTGAGTCGCCGGCAATGGCGTAGCCTGCAGCCCCTGCGGCAGTGGGTTGCCATGGGCTACCGTGTGTAGCCAGCAGCCAGTGTGAGCGGCTGTCCAGAAGCCGGCGACTGATCTGCCTCGCCCGGGAAGAGCGCAATGATGGTGCCAACTTGGGCCAGTGAAGCAACGTCCTCCACAACTAGATTGAAGAACAAAACAACAGCAACTTGTCTGTTCCCCTTCCCCCAATTCCCCAGCACTGTTCCCATCCTACCAATTCCCCAATTAAAAAAAAAATCTTAAAAAAAAACCAACAAAAAAAACTTTCTAGTATGTGTTTAAAAGAGGGTTATCACATGGGTCTTACATAGGCTGTTGGCTTTCATTAAAAATACAAATTCAGTTGGTAGAAACCTGCCAGGTACATAAAGCAGAAGGGGATACCATTCGTCAGTCATCTGACCCATGGAGCAGTCTGTGGTAATTAAATAAAATTTTGAAACTAAGGATAGTCTTCCCTTGCAGACCCTTTTTTGACATATCTTCATAATCCTTTCAATGGCATGCCTTGGAAAAATATTGAACAATGCCTCATTGTCTTTCTTCTTAAGAAGCTAACAGCTGTAAACAGTATTTAGGATCACTGGTAGGCTCTTGAAGAAACTTCATGAAATTTTAATGACAAAATTTAGATTGGAGGAAGGCACATTTTAAAGTGCCTGGGTTTCATTCTATGTGGTAATAAATTAACCCTCCATCAGGTGCAACTGACCTCACAGATTCATTGCACACAAATTTTCAAATATCTAACAGTTAACTTAAGTACCGTGACTCATCACTTCCGTATCTTCCCCCTTTACCATAAGCTATTGCCAGTCATGTTTGTGACTTAGTATTTCATATTTGAAAGTTTGTGTGCAATGAATCTGTGAGATCAGTTGCTCCCAACAGAGGGTTAAACAACTATTTTTGTAAAATCCATAAGGCAAAAGAGTTAACACTAGGAATATTAGCAAAATGAGTTTGAATTTTAGTACTATGAAGCAATATTAACCACTCACAAATAGAAAGCATTTCTACACAAAGGTATACATTTCTTTATTGGCAGACAGGCCTCTGATTTGGGGAGCACAAGTCCATTTGTGAGGCTATAAGTAGTCAACAATTATATATTCCTTGAAGTCATAGGAAATATGTAATATCAAAAAGTTATTTCCCAATACCTGTATTCAAAGATTTGAAGCACTGACCATATATTGAAATGGATGGTTCACTTGTCCATGTTACTCCTAGCCAGTAAATTCCCTGAAGGCTGCCACAATTTTTACTTTGATCACTATTGTATTCTAGCATGTGGCATGATGCCTAACATGTAATAGGCACTAAATACACCAACACACACACACACACACACACACACACANNNATATATATATATATATATATATATATATATATATATATATGATAATTGACTTGTCAGATGACTACATGCATAAATGAAAGAGGAAAATCTTTCCTTTCTCTATGCAGATATAAGGAGAAAGGATAAGCGGTAAGTTTGGGGATGAGGGTGTAAGTGAAAAATCAGGACCAACTGGTAGAACTGAGAGGAAATTGATAAATAAAACTTTTAAAAAGCTGTTCAAGGGCCGGCCGAGTGGCTCAGTTGGTTAAGAGCTCGTGCAAGAGTTTGAGCTCTGAGCAACAGCGGTTCAATGCCCAGCCCGAGCTGAGTTGCCGCTGAGCTGCCAAGAGGTAGCAGGATGGCTCAGCTAAAAAAAATTAAAAAAAAAAAAAAGCTGTTCAAAAAAAGAGAAACATCTGTGTCAGTAATGGAGATTTCTTTGTAATGAGACATGCTCAACAAAGGCCGAATGGCCACCTGTCATGTCTATATTAGAACTTACTTACTACACTGGTTGGGAAGATGTTCAAGGTAACATCTACAATTTTTCCTAGTAGTCAAATGTATTTCAAATCACAATTTAAACAAAACAAAATACAACAAAAACTTCTTTGGATATTAGATAATTAAGATGTTTGAAAAAATTAGGTGGTCAATTTAGTTAATATAATTGATCTTGTATACCAATCCAAAATAACATTTTCTGTATCTGACAATTCTGCATGACTTACCATGGCATGAAGCAACAAACGAACTAGACTGTTAAGACAATATAAGTTCTACTTTCATGTTATAGGCAGTAGTCTTGTTTGCTATTTCCTTAGTGAAAAGGAACTTCCCAGCAAGCATCTGCCTTCCTCCCAGCTGGAATGCGACTAAATATTTTATTGAAGAATGGACAGCAAACAAGGAGTTCATGAACATGACATTTCTTGACCTTAATATCTTTCAAAAGATCTCAAAAGGTGCCCTTTGCTGTTATAAGTGTTCTGAAGATAAAAGTGAGCACTGGCTGACAACAACCTGAGAGTAACAGTCATAAGTGCTGAGTAATGGAGGATAACATTTTTCATCAAAACATCCAGGAGAAATGATCCTTAAACTATCGATGGCATCAAGTATTGTCAATGAACAAATACCGTGTAATAGAGAAGCAAAGTGGGCGCACATGGGTTGTTTGTTGTTGCTGCAGTCTGATCAAATTTCAGAGTATGAAACGCCCTTTGTGTTTAGGAATAGACTTTTATATACAGGTGAGGGTTAACTCATAGCAGTCAAACTACAGTAAAATGCAGTCCTAGTGAAATGCTTCAGTTAAGTGCACTGTTAAAAACCACAGAGTTTCCCATCCAAGTACTAACCAGGCCCGACCCTGGTTAGCTTCCGAGATCAGGCTGGACAGCATAAATACACAGCTGCAGTGTTGCCATGGGGACATGGAGGACAGTTCAAGTAATGTAATTGATAATGTTGTAAATAGTTTGTAGGGTGTCAGGTGGTCACATGTCTTGCATCATGAATGGGGAAGAGGCTTGATCACTGCACTGTACACCTGAAGCTGATGTGTATAATTTATATGTCAACTATAAGTGAATATATATATATAGTCTATAGTCATGGGTCGTGGAGTATAGTGTGGGAGTGGAGTCAAGGGAATTGTAATAGATATGTATGATATTGGGGGGAAATGGGGTGGTGGATTGGGGGAGGGGGGTGGTCACTTCGAGGGGTAAAAAGTATAACTATTGCACTGTGTTGTACAGCTGAAACTAATTCTAAAAAATGTGTATTTCATAATAAAAAAAATTTTTAAAAAAAGCTGTCCAAAGTCAAAAGAAAAAAAAAAAAAACAACACAGAGACGTGAAATAAGAGAGGTAAGAGGGACTTGAGAGATCAACTCTTTTTATCTTATATTTCAGGTAAGAATCCTAAAGCCTAAATTGATTAAGAAGCTTATAAAAGGTCCTGTGGTTGTTATCAAAAGGTCTATTTGTCCTCAATCGCAACCCAATGCATCTCTATTACACAATCCATTAAAAGGTTAATATGGCAATTAAACAGTCTAAACTAACCAAGTGACACATTTCAAGATAACAGGGCAAAACTGGCCTTGCACGTTTAACTGCTTTTACCACCATCTTCCCAACTGCCCCAAAACCATAAGAAAATATTTATACTTCATTGGAAATGGAGGAGGAGGGCCAGCTACATGCCAGGAAGTTTGCGGACTCTTTGAAAAATATTGTGCAGGTGAAATCAGGATAAAGGAGGGCTGACCAATCATTAAGACATTATGTGTGAAGTCCAAGTTCAATAAATACCCAGTCGAAGTTATCTCTGCCAAGTTCAGGAGATGTGTGCTTAGGGCAAGGGCAGTAGATGAGAAGTAAATATTAATTCTTTCTAGTTCTTCTGAGGGTAGCATTCCATTGCTGGTACAGAGAATGCCAGCCAGGTACTCACTTCCAGCTTGCCCTTACTGTGGGATGCAGGGCTCTGTGTTTGCATGTGGGTATGTATGTTTGTTTGGAGTGGCCAGGGAGGGGAGATGTCAGTCACAGTCATCCCTGGCCTGATAGAAGAAAAGCAGTACTGAAGATAATTTGGTTTGTAACAACCAATATGGATAGGATAACTTCAGTACAGTGCCACAATGCTTCCTCCAACCAAGTTTCATTCTTTACCAAGTTTCATTCTTTACTGATCACACACACACAAAAAGAACCTGTCATCTGACATCATAATACTATAAGTGTTCCCATTCTCTTATTTTCTGGCACCCAAGTGTTTGAATAGAGACCTGGAATCATCTGAGAACCATGTCATTACCATAAACATGAAGACATTGTACCATTTGGAGTGAGAAACTTTGTGTAGTTATAATCTGTTTTGGAATAATTGTAAAATAATAATTATTAAAATAGATAAAAAGAAAAACCTGTATTCCACGAAAAAGAATGTGAGTGGTCCCGGTTGGAGCAAGTGTTGAGGTCTGTCATATTTTCTGGCCAGTGGAAGCTGGAACTCCAGTCTTGTAATTCAAGTGGTCAGACCTCAGATACAGGAAACTAGGGTCTGCAGTCTACCCCACGAGGATCTATTTTGTATTGGGTCAAAAACTTATAGAATGTTGTTTATAAGACTCAAACTTTTAACCCGATGAGAGAAAATTAAATACAAAGGGGTGAAAAAAGAAAGAGAACGTGAACCTATCAACGTTAAAGATTCTCCCTTTTTCAGAGTCATTCAATATGAAAATGGATGTATTATCTCTCTTAACAGAATACCGTTAGGAGTCTGGTCACCTAATTAACTCCCTTTATTTGATTCTTTATTCACGAACTTCTCATCATAACAGTGTAGCTTTGCTTGTAGTGAAAACAGTAGTACACACATCCAAACAACTGTTTAGTTTTACATTTAGTCCTCTGATTTTATAGACTGGTATAGAGAAGGAAGAGATGGACACACACATGCATCAACAGAGACTGCATGAACATCATTATTAATGTATGATAAAGAACTTAAAGCCACAATAATTAAATGGGATAAAAACATTTCGATACTCATATTGTTTATAAACATGTATGCATATACTACCATACCACTGCAATTTGTAAAGCAAAAACAAATTCTCAGGAATAATTTTAACACTCATCTTTCAGTCATTTGCAAACAATTTAAACAAAAGGAAAATATAGATAGAGTATATGTAAATATGTCCTCTGTTTTAGAGAAAATAAATATTAAAGCAAAAAAAGAAAGCAAGAAAGTTTTGACCATTGAGAAATCAAGTATATAATCCAGTGACTATGAGATGTAACTAAAAATAATGAGTCAACTGAATTTAAAAGGAATGAACTAGATCTGTATTTATCAACAAAAGATATAATTCAAAAATATAATGTCGCGTAAAAGAAGCAAGTGGCAAACATGTTGTCATTTATGTAAATATAAGGCACAGAACAATATATTTTTTGTGGGTACCTTTATTATGAAAATGTGCAGAATAAGATTGGAAGTACATGCACCAAGTTCATAATACTCAGACAAGGTCTGGTCCAGATAAAGGCAGAAATTTAGAAAAAGTTTTACAATATTTTATAATATTCTAAATTTAAAAGAGCATATATCATACATTTATGTATATCTATATGTGTGTTCAGATATATATTATACAGAATTATGTACAGTAATTAGACAGATAGATAGATAATAGATAGATGATAGGTGATAGATTATGATAGATAGATAGATAGATAGATAGATAGATAGATAGATAGATAGATAATGGGTAAGATTATAAGCTCTGTAACCAGATTTGCTAAGTTTGAACCTTCATCTTCTAGCTGTGTGGTTTTGGGCAAGTTGCCTAACTTCTCTGAGCTTCTATTTTCTCATTTTAAAATTCTGATGGTATTAGTGCTAAACTTATTGTGAGGCTTATTGTGAGGATTAAATTAATTTATATATTTAAATGTTTAAAACAGTGACTGGAATATAGCAATCCATAGATAGTAAATTCAATGGTCATTTTGTAAACAGAAGAAAAAGCACCGGAAACAAATACAGTCAATATGAATACTGGTTATTTCTGGTTTGTGAAACATTACTGTATGCTGGCTTGAAGTGGTGTTCACAAATATTCATTGCCCTTCTCTTCGACAGGATTGGACTTCTCCATCCTGTTGAAATCTGTCTTCACCTTGCAACTTGCTTCGGTGCATGAAATGGGAGGGAAATTAACATGTGTCTTCTGAGAAGAATCTTGAAAAACCAGTATGTGATTCGCCTTTTCTTCCTATGTCTGTGACCATGGAAACATGTGGAGATAAAGCCTACTTCAGCCTGGAACCCAGAGTCACTATGATGTGGAAAACCCCTTGCAAATCTACACTGGAAATGTAACTTGTGTGAATAATAAGACTTTTGTGTTTAAGTCACTGAGACTTCTATTGGCTGTTGTAGCATAACCTAGCTTGTCCAGACAGATGCAAAGGCATTGAGACTGCACTTTTATGAATGTTTAAAGTATAATAAATTTTTGAGACCGGTGTGTTGTTCCTAAACAAATATAACTGTCATGCATTTTTTTTACCAGCAAACCTGGTTAAGTATCAGGCCATATCAAACTAGAGCTAGGCACTTTGGATACAAAGAAACACATTTTAGTCTCTGTCCTCAATGTGCAGATAATATAGCCAGGTGGGGTGAGGGTAGCTATGCCTACAAGTAAGTAGATCAAAATATAGTTTAGGCAGGATATTAAGTGCATTTTTTTCAATGGTCTCTGATATTTTCCTGAGATTCAATAGTAAGGACAATGGATGAAAGATGAAGTAGACCCACCATCTAACAGGCTTTCCTGTGGGAGGTCCCCAAGCTGGCTCTGCAAACCTTAGCCCATTATGCACCTCCTCCAGACAAGAGGAGGCCAGAAGATTGGGGGGAGGAGACTGGTGAGGTTTTCCTTGAAGAGAATTGTTAGCAAATTGTGCTCTTTCCCTTTCCCTCAAATCCCCTCCCCCACCACCTCAAGACAGAGGCCAGCTTGAAGAGCCTGACAGGAACCCCTGGACTCAGGGATGGTAACCAGAGCTTGACTCTTGACAGAAAAACTCTGTGAGAAGCTGGCCGAAGTTGTGTTGCAGAGCTAAGAAAGAACGGCCTAGTAGAGCAGTCTGTAATTCTAGAGTTCAGAAAGACAAAGGGAGTGGGATTTTCATGTGGGAAACGTTTATTTCGTGGGAAGCAGCAGAAATGCAATCATCTTAAAAAACCCCAATAACAGAGAGGGGAGCCTACAAGGGTGAAGGGACCCTGAGTATCTGCCAGGGGGCGCCACGGTCCTGAAAAGGAAAGGTGCAGAAGGAGGTGCCCTCTGAAGCAGGCTATCCCCAAAGAACAGACAGTAACATCTGAAGGGATCAGAATATGACACCTCAAAATACGCCACTTTGGTATACAGGTGATTATAAACTGAAGACATCTGAGATTCAACAGATGCAAAAAAAGAGAAGAATTTTTAAAAAGCCTTCTCAGAGCTTCCATTTCTTGACTAAATGCATCAATTTCTGGGAAATAGGGCTGCCATAAATTCATCTTCAGGATAGATCTACTGCTAGAAGGGAGAACATGAATAAAACCTACTCCAAATCCCTTCTCCAGAGGAGTTTTATGGCCCTGAAGGAGATGGAAACACCACTCTTACTTGTATAAACAAACATTATCACAAACTTTATTTCCTGCTTGTTCTCCTGAAAACCCATTTATCTTTGCAAAAAGTCATTTGTTTTCCCATAAGTGACCTTTTTCCCCCTCCCCATCATCTACTAAGTAGGGTATATAAACCCCAAGCTCTAACCACCCCTTGGAGGTGTTACTGACACAGGGGTCCTTGCCCCACTCAGGATAAAAATCAAGAGAGTGGGCCAAACAATTTGCAGAGAAAGGTCTATTCAAATGAAAGCTTGATGCACCAAGAGTGCATATTCCGAAAGAGAATGGACATAGCTCTTGGAGGCTTCCGGGCTTTGGGGGTTGGAGGCCACGCCTTCCTCTTTTCCTTTTTCCTCCACAAAGTATGTTGAGGTGGGTTCTACATCATGCTTGCACAGTGCACCTACATGCTACTTTACCTCACATATCTCATTAAATCTCCGCCTAAAAGAGTTCTTTTTATTAGATAATGAGGAAGAGTTTACTATAGGACACCTCTTTTATTGAAGAAGCGACTAGAAGCTTTCCCTGGGCCCCTTTATCTCTCCTGTGATTACGGTTCTGTCCATTCATTGTGACTTATTGGCTGGGGGTTGTGTCAAGGCTGTTTTCTCCAGCTGCAAGGTCCGCCTACGTGACCACCCTACCTGACCACCGACTACAGAGGTACCCATCACTGAGTTTCTCCTGCGTGTCTGTGGACCGCGGGCATCAACTCTGTTCTTTTCTCCTGTTCATGTGTCTCTTGTCAATTTAATTTGCAGGGCCCCCGCCACTGAATTTAGGAGGGTAGAGGAAAACATTTTTCTCCTCCACTACACATCCCAAGGATTAAAGAGGCAGAATTGGGACATTTGTCACACAAGCCCCAACCCAGAAAGACTGGGCCTTTTCTGCAAATCCTCCTTCACTCCTTTGCCTGACTTTAAAGAGTGTAACTAGTGAGTGGATGAGGATGGAAAAAAGGAAGAGGAGAAACTTGCAAGTGCCTCTTCCTAACGCTCTGCAAGTCTGAAAACCTCAGGTCAAGGCTGGGGGGTGGAACAGGGAGTTGGAAATGTAGTTTTATATTAGCCTGGCTTTTCCTTTTTCTTTAGAAGAAATTGTTCATATAAGGTGAGCAGTTCTAAGTGTACAGATAAATCACTTTTTACATATCTCTATACATGTGTAACCACCAGGCCGACCTTCTGAGTACATAACCTCTATCGTGACCTCTTCCACTTTAGATGGTTAACTCTTCTTGAATTTTACATAAAGGGAATTACACAGTATGAAATATTTTGTGTCTAGCCTTCTTTCCCTCAATATTATGTCCGTGATTGTCATCCAAGATTATGTATCAGTACTACTGTTTTATTGTTGTATAGACTTCCATCATGTAAATGTATCACTTTTGTTTCTCCATTCCACTGTTGATGGATATGTCGTTTCCAGGCAGTGACTATTATGAGCAGAACTGCTACGAGCATATGTGTACAAATGTTTCTCTCAGGTACCTATCTAGGAAAATTGCTAGGTCACAGAAGACTACATTTAACATTAGATCCTGCCAAACAGTTTTCCTAAGTCATGTAAAAATTGCTCTGCAATCGGCAGTGTAGGGGAGTTTCAGTTGCTATTCTCCCTCCCTTTTAAAAATTTATATTTAATAGTCTTAAATCTGATCCATTTGGTGGTGGTATTTCATTGCATTTCCCCAAATAAGTAATGATGTTGAACACGTTTTCTTATGCTTTTTGACCATCCGTGTGTGTGTGTGTGTGTGTGTGTGTGTGTGTGTTTACTGTTTGTTCTAATCTTTGGATCATTTTGGTTATTTTTATTGGTTTGTCTTTTGTATTTATTCGTAGTTCTTTATATACTCAGGATATAAATCCTTAGTCAGATATATACTATCGCAATATTTTCCCCAGTGTTCGGCTTGGCTTTCCACTCTGTTAATGCTATCTTTTAAATGTACAAGAATTTTTAATTTTAAAGAAGTCTATTTTAACCATTATGGATAGTCACTTTGTGTACTGTTTAGAAAATCTTTGCCTTATCTCAAAGTCATAAAAATAATTTTTCTGTGGTTTCTTATGTAAGCTACATTATTTTATATTTCTCACTGAGCTGTCAGATCCACAGCAAAGTTACTGTTGTGTAGGGTATGTGGAGGCATCAAAATAATTCTTTTTACCTAAAACTAATAAAAAAAATTTTTCCCTTGTAAATATCCAATCGATCCAGAACTTTTCATTGAAAAGATCATTCTACCACACTGAACTTAGTAGTTGTGCCTTTGTCAAAAATCAAGTCTGTTTCTGGACTGTTCTATTTGTCTATCCTTGTCTAATGCCATTTGTCTGATTTACTTTAGCTTTATAGTAAGCTTGAATATTTGATAATATAAATCCACAAATTCTGTTCTTCAAAATTATGTTGGCTCTTTTATATCCTTCGTATTTCCAAATATTTTTTAAATGGCTTTAGATAAGGCTTTTAATTACTAATTACCTGAAAAATGAGACAGTGTCTGAAAATGACCAGAAAAATTCTGGAATTTTCTCAAACTAACCTCCAGGTATAAAAAATAGATAAAGGAAAGAGTATTTCCTTTCCTTTATCTATTCCTTCATAGTGGGTAAAATGAGTAGCTACTTTTTGCTCATACCCTAATAAGTCTAGCTCATTCAATAAATACATTGCAATAATATAATAAATTCATAAGAAACTTGAGTATAATTAGCTATATATTTGAAGAGAATGAAGAAAATATCACTGATGAGGGTAAAATTTAACTGTATATTTAGGTGTAACTAGCAGTCGGTGGGAAGAAAAATGAGAAAAAAAACAACTAAAGTGTAAGACAAATTTATTTCGTGAAATAACATATAAGGGATATGAAAGAAAAACGTGGGCCGTGTAATCAGTAGTGGTTTAACAAAGCGGAGAAAGGCCTCCATCACGTGGCTGTTACACTGATGTTCAAAGTGAAGACTAAGGCCAAGGTCAGCACCTACTTTCCATGCTCTCTTATCACACTTCTCCATCTATAACTGTACTTTCTCACAGATTGGTGCAATCTACACTTCTAACAAATCCTGCAAATCTTAAAGAAAAGCCAATAGATCTCAGTATAATCCAAAAACACAGAAAGTATAAAAGCTTATTTTAGAAAAATATCTAAATAATTGTGTATTCAACATTTATTTTTGAAACCTACTGTGTGCCAAGCACAGTTTAAAGCATTTGGTATACAAGGGTGTGCAGAGCAGGCAAAACTCCCTATGGAGTGTCCATCCTAATGAGGAAACTATAGAGTACGTAAGTTCAGAAAGTAATATATGACATTAAGTTGGTAAGGAAGGGCTATGAGGAAAAAATCAAGCCTGGCTGAAGACAGAGTGACACAATGAGTGTGTAGTGGGGGAGTATCATCATCAGAGAGAAGCCTCAGAAGTGAAAGAAACAACAAAAGGTGCACAATAATATCTGGGTAAAGAGGGGATAGCCAGTCATAGGCCCTGAAGCAGCAAAAGCTAGAAGAGTTCAATAAATAGAAAGAACTGTGGATGCAGTGACTGAAGGAGAAGCTGTAGGTGGTAAAGCCAAAAGATAGCCAGGATCTAGATTACCCGGGGCCAGGCAGATACTGATGAAGACTGGGTTTATTCTTTACGTGATGGAAATCCATTGTAACATTGAGCAGAAAACGATGTGATCTGATAAATGCTTTCAAAAAAAATCAGTGTGGCTCCTGTTTGGAAAATAGCCTGGGAATTGGGGTGTTAAAGAAATAATACTAGGAGTAGGGAGATGAGTCAGATGTTATCGCAGTAATTTAGGAGAGAGATAATGAAAGTGTGGTCTGGCAAGGTAGCTACAAAAGAGATGAGAACTCAATTTAGGATGTATTGTGAAGATGGAGCTGATAGGCTTGGCTAATGGACTGGACGTGGGGTGTGTGGGAAATAGGGAATCCAGGCTGACTCCTAAGTTTGGGGCCTGAGCAACTGGGTGATCAGAGAGACTCCTACGAAGACTGGAAGTGAGGGAAGCATCAGATTTGGGACAAGGAGGAATCAAGTTTTCTGTTTGCTTATTAAATCTAGACATCTAGTAGATATTCCAGTGGTGGTGCTAATTTGGCAGTTAGATATCTAAATCTGGAATTGGAGGCATACTCATGGCCGGATGTGTTAATATGGAAATAGCTCAGCATTTGGGTAATATTTAAAACTAGACACTGGAGGGAAGTAGCTAGAGAGAATGTGGACTTAGAGAACTCTCAGTATTCAGAAAGCAAAGCCTATCCAGAATGATTCGGGATAAATGAAGTTTTACATAGAAGACAAACTGAAGTGTACATAGCTATGCAGTACCAAAGAGAAGTCACAAGTGAGTCCAGCATGTTGTCTCTCTTGTTTACAAGGAATCCATGAGGCAGTAAAGGGTAATGATTAAGGTCTCAGGATGTGAAGTCAGACAGAACTGAATTCTAACAGGTTACTACATTCGGGCCAATGATAGCAGGAAAATGTATAACTTTTCCAGGTCTGTTTCCCCACCAGAAAAATGAGCATGTCATCATTCCTAGCTCATACAGTGTTAAGAGAAATAAATGAAAGATGGAATGCAAAATACCCGGCACAATGCTTGATACTTAGTAAGTGCTCAACAAATGAGTGTTTGGTTATAATATGATGATGACTCTTGATATTTCCTTAATTATTCCCTCGTGTGTGTTCAACTTTCAAATGTGTTTTAGTAAATGAGAGCAATCAAAGGTCTTAATTGGGAAATGGGGTAGGGAAAGGAAATTCATATTAGCTTAAATAGATTTTATAAATAGCAGGTAATAAAACTAAATTAGGACAGGAGGGTTATAAATGTTAATCACAGAGAGAAAGGTGTTGTGAGGATAGCATAATTTCATATCAGACAGCAAGTCTTTCGTTAGTTCTTTCATTAACGCAGTGGTAAGAACCATTTTGAAACAAAAAATGTTTTTGTGGCATGTTTACCTGTGAAGTTTTGAAAGATTTGCACTCAGCAAATTTAGCATCATTTAGTTTTTCTTTCACTCACAGTAATTACAAAATTCTGGAGGGAAGACAAAATGTAATATTGTCCAGGAATGAAAAGAAAGGAATATCATACTTTTGGCCACACTGGACATGATATGCTTTCAGAAGAGGTCCCATGCTGTGGGCTGAAGTTGAAATAAAATACAGTAACTACCTCTGGCATAAAACACCCATACACATATTTTACAACATACATTAGCGCATACCTGCCAGGTGACATCACAGTAATAACAATATGTGAGTATATTTGAAGACAATCCTAATGTGATTGACAAACAGTAACCACACTGCTCCCAATAGTTTTAGATGCAAAACTGAAAAGGAGAGTAATTCTGTTTTTTAACTTAAAGATGTGTACGTAAAGTGATGGGAAGTGAAGGGATGCTGAGTGATAATGCAAATTAGGATGAAAAATAAGAAGCAGTTGGCTCCAACCATCTACCCAGCTTTTCAGCACTTCTTCCCGTACCCAGCAGAGGTGAGCTCAAGTTTTTACCTCCTGGGGAAGGAAGTCAGAAAGGGCCTGGGCAAAGGGCAAGCCAGTGTGAAAGTCGCAGACAACCCCTTCTCTGGAAATGGGGGTCCTGATAATCCCCAATTCTGAAGTGCAGTCTCCCCATATGCAGTTGACCATAAGAGGAAATTCCTGGAATTTCTGCTGCTGATTGGAAGTCCCAGGCCATTTCGTTCCAGGTGATCTATCTTCATCTTTGGGGCTGGTTTCATAATACTTAGGTACTGTCTTGGGAAGATGTGTGTATGACATTGCCGTTTCCGATTTAAAGAAAGGGTAGGTATAGAACAGCCCTGCCTTGTGCTTTGCAGGGATCTTCTAAAGAACCAGCCCAGTCTCTGGGGAGGGTACTGCCTACAAGGTGTGGAGTGATTTCAGAGATTCTGAATGTCCTGAGTTTCTCAAATTGCCTTGTTAGCCAAAATAGATCTCAATAGCCTTAGTATGAATTATATACATGATTGGCTAACTGAAAGTAAAACATAACGGAATATGACTGAACACAGGTATACGTTCTCCAGGGAGGTCGGTGTACATATATAAAGTTTCACTGGACAA
>NW_017732023.1:281702-285662 GCF_001890085.2 Hipposideros armiger | reverse complement strand
CCACTTTCTCCATTTTTATTCAACATAGTTCTGGAAGTTCTAGCCACAGCAATCAGACAAGGAAAAGAAATAAAAGGCATCCAAATTGGTAAGGAGGAAGTAAAATTGTCATTGTACGCAGATGACATGATACTATACATAGAGAACCCCAAAGATTCCACCAAAAAACTATTGGAACTGATAAATGAATTCAGTAAGGTAGCAGGATACAAAATCAATATTTAGTTGCATTTGTATACACCAATAACAAACTATCAGAAGGAGAAATTAAGAAAACAGTCCCATTTACAGTTTCTTCAAGAGCTATAAAATACTTAGGAATAAATTTAACTAAAAAAGTAAAAGAACTGTATTCAGAAAATTATAAAACACTGAAGAGAGAAATTAAAGAAGATACAAATAAATGAAAACACCTATCATGTTCATGGATAGTAAGAATTAATATCGTTAAAATGTCCATACTGCCTAAAGCAATATATAGATTCAATGCAATTTCTATCAAAGTACCAAGGACATTTTTTCTCAGAAATAGAACATATAATTCTAAAATTTATATGGAACTGTAAAAGACCCCGAATAACAACAGCAATTCTGAGAAATAAGAGCCATGCTACCCGACATCAAATCATACTGTAAGGATACAGTAATCAGTAATCAAAACTGTATGGTACTGGCATAAAAACAGGCACATGGAATAATGGAACAGAATAGAGAGTCCAGAAATAAACCCATTCATATACGGTCAGTTAACCTATGACAACAGAAGCAAGAATTTACACTGGGGTAAAGACAGTCTACTTAATAAATGGTGCTGGGGAAATTGGACTGACACATGCAAAAAAAATGAAACTGGACCACCTCCTTACACCATGTACAAGAACAAATTCAAAATGGATTAAAGACTTAAATGTACCTTATTTTAATACTTTAAGACCTGAAGCCATAAAACTCCTAAAAGAAAATATAAGCAGTAAATTTGCAGACATTACCCTGAGTAATATTTTTACTGATACATCCCCGTGGGCAAGGGAAGCAAAAGAAAAAATAAAAATATGGGATTACATCAAATTTAACTTTTTTCATAGCAAAGAAAACCATCAATAAACAAAAAGGAAGCCTACTGAATGGGAGAAGATATTTGTCAGTGATATATCTGATAAGGGGCTAATGTCCAAAATTTATAAAACACTCATNCTGGTGTTGCATTCCAAATTTAAATATAAAACAGGTTGCCAACTTCCTTCACTTGTTGGGCTGATGTCATGTTGCCTACTCAATATGCAGCCCTCATTTCCTTAGACCTCAGTAACCTGTCAGTAGAAATGGGATCATTGTAATAAATCTGCTTTAATTGATTTTTGTTCCCAGCCTCATGTTAGTCATTTGCCCCCTATAATTCCACCCAAATATTTCTGAGGGAACACTAAAGAGTATTGGGCCACCGTTGTTGATTTAAGATGAAATCTGCACAGTTTTGTCATGATGGGCTCTGCTCATATTCTGGTTATGAAAGAAAGTTATTGTCTTATTTTATTGTAAAGTTCTTTATTTACATGTTGTCTTAAGTCAGGTACTCCTCAAGATGTTGAGATTAGGATTCAGGTGGAAGTACTTTATTAAGAAAGTGATATCAGAAGAAAATAGGGAAGCAGTGAGGGAGGTAGGTTGGAGAGAGAGAAGATGAGTAAAGTTGTGATTTCAGACCAAGTCTAGCTTCAGCCTCATCTAACTGGAGGGGGAGTAGAATGGGGTGCCAGATTTTCAGGCACTTGAACTTCAATGTCAGTCATTGCAGAATTGCTCTTCAGAGGGCTCTAATCTCCTTAGCACCTACTGATCTCTGTGGAGATCTTCAAAGAGTGTCAGGTGCAGGCCTTCAGAAGCGAAGTACAAAACATCTGAAAGAGGGTTCACAAAAAGAGCAAAAGGGATTAAATATATTTGCTGGAGCATCAACAGTATTAACTGCTGCTATGGACTAAATGTGTGTGTACCACCAAAATATATATGCTGAGGCCTCAGGCCCAATGCAATGGTATTAGGTGGGCCTTTGGGAGGTGATTAGGTCATGAGGGTGGAGCCCTCATGAATAGGATTAGTGCTCTTATAACAAGAGCTATGAGAGAATTTCTCTCTCCATCTTGTGAGGATACAAGGAGAACATGGCCATCTATGAACCAGGAAGTGGCCTCTCACTAGCCTTGAATTCACCAGCATCCTGATCTTGGACTTCCCAGCCTCCAGAATTGTGAGACATAAATTTCTGTTGTTTAAGCCACCTAATATATGGTGTCCTGTTATAACAGCTTGAACTGACTAAGACATGTCAAAATCCCCACTAAACCAGATCTGGGCTTTGTAAAGTTATAGCTCTGATATCTAGGATTCATTATNCTCTCCTTGTCCCTAATAGTTATCCGAATGTTTAGAGTCCATGCTGCCTCTGGCTATTTAGGCCATTTTCCTCCTGTTTATCCAGTAAAACTTTATATACGTACACCAACCTCCCTGGAGAATGTATACCTGTCTTCAGTTAAAATGTAAGGTTAGCTGTTCTGGCAGTTGGAATGTGAAGAGACAGTGAAAGAAAGGATTAGGACTTCTGGCCTGATCAGCAGTTTCTACCAAGCCTGGAGCACTATCCTGCGACTTACACTGTTGTTATCTGGCTGTTACTGAACCAGTGGGATCTGTGGCCACAAGAGGGCACCCTCATCCAGGGAGACAAAATCTCCAGTGAGCCACAGAATGGCACTAGAAAGGTTAAACGCAAACTTGACCTAGCTTGCTCTGCTTTCTGTGGTTTCAGCATTCCATTTGGAGCATACTAGACTGAACTACTAACTATCTTGTACCCACCAATGTAAAAGAAGTATCTGTCCCTCCAATTTACTTTTTATCAAATTCCAGAAATTTCCCCGCTTTGCTTTCTCCCACCCCCTTAATCTACCACCAGTGGATTTCATGTAACCCTCCTCCTTTGATTCTATACACAAAATAAGTTGCAAAACCTCCATTTTCTCAATCCATTGAGATTTTGCTTCCTGACAACTGTTGTCAGTTTGGCTCAAATAAACTCTTATAATCTTTCTCTTAGGCTGGATGTTTTTTCGTTGACACTATCATGAGGCATTACTGGTCCTCCTGGAATGATGAGTGTTCCAAAGTAACCCTGTTTTATCTGAAATATTCATGTATTGAACCTGCAGTAAGCTTCATATACGAGTGGGGGGAGAAGTGTGTAGGAGACCCTGTCCCTGCTCTCCCCCATCCATGTCAATCCATTTAAGAGCTATATGCACATATCCTTTAGTTTCTGTGCTTTGTTCCAAATGCCTTACAACCATGGCCTTCTTCAGAGGGCTGGCCAAAGGTCATTTCAACCCCACACACAGAGAGCAGCCTATAACCAGTGACTGGCTATTGCAAGAGTCTGAAAGTGGGGCAAATTCTGACAATTTATAGTCTAGAGCTCCCCGAGAAACCAGGCTAATACTGGGGAAATGTCTACAATCGCTGCTGTCTCTGCTTCACATTCCCTTGTCTTTTACGGGCTTCTCCTGGCCCTCAGCAAACCCCTTGCTCATGAAGCCCTGCCTCAGGGTCTGCTTCTGGCAAGCGTACGTGAGATATTTGGTACCAAGGGTGCAAGCGTGTTTTATAAGGAAAGACTCCATAGATGGAGTTCTAGAGTTACGTCACCAGCTAAACGGCAAAAGGATCCTATCACAGGTGGTTTGTGGAGCCTCGAGAGCCCCTGCATGCTAGAGCATTGCAATTCTAAATGTTCAACTGTTGTGAGTTAAAATGATTGAATGCGTAGGATTGTATCCCCCAAAGAGATATTGAAGTCCTAACCCCGGTATTTTTAATATGACCTCATTTGGCAATAGAATCTTTATGAAGATCAAGTTAAGATGAGGTCATTAGGCTGGGCCCTAACCCAATATAATTGATGTC
>NW_017732023.1:272321-277737 GCF_001890085.2 Hipposideros armiger | reverse complement strand
TTTTTTTCTTTTCTCCCCTCTCTCTCCCTCCTTTTCTTTTTTCTTTTCCCTGCTCTACTTTTCCTCCTTCTTTCCATTTTTCTGCTACTTTTTTTTTCTTTCTTTTTGGAGATGCTATTTTGTTTGTCGTGTTTCTTTTGTTTTTTTGTATTCTGGATATTTCTGTGAATGTTGAGTGTTGGTTGTTGGTTGTTTTTACATATAAAAGTATCTGGTTTCTTTTGGTGGCTGTTGTGGTTGTGCTTGTTGATCTATTTTGTTCTAAAATCACTCTGCAGCAGGGCCCAGCCAAACAGGCACAAGAATCATCACACCCAGAGGCCACTTTAGACCAAACCAGAGCATTACCAGGTTTGACCTACAAGAGTCATACTCCAAGGGAACTCTCTACAGGCACAAGAGCCCATAGGGGCCAAGCCTCATCTGAAGGGTAAACTCTCACACAGTGGCTCATAAACTGTGGACACAGCAAATTTTCACAGCTAGTCAGTCTGGGAGTCAATCCCACCTACTGACAAGCCAAAAGCAATCAAAGCTCAACTTCAACAGGAGAAGACAAACTACACAAGGAATACCTCTGGTACACATGCACAGGAGAACAGGGAGACTGAGCAACTCAAATATAAAAGACACATACAACATAAGTCCACCCAGCAAAGACTGAGAGACCAAGGGGATCTACCTAATATATGGAAGCAAGCACAAATAGTAAGACAGAATGGGGAAACAAAGAAACACATCCTAAATAAAAGAACAGGAGAAACCTCCTGAATCAGTGGAACTTGATGAAATAGAGGCAACCAACCTATTGGGGGCAGAATTCAGAACACTCATGATGAGAATGTTGAAGGAAATTAGCAAGAATATAAAGAAGGATAGAGAAATTATGAAAAACAACCATCTAGAATTAAAGAATACAATTACTGAAATAAATAACAAACTCAAAGGAATTACCAGCAGATTGGATGAAGCAGAGAGTCTTATGAGCAACTTAGAAGATAAGATAGCAGAGCTCACCCAAGCAGAACAACAAAAAGAAAAAAGAATGAAAACAATTTAAGAGATCTGGGCAATAACATTAAGTGCAACAACATGCGCATCGTAAGAATACCAGAAGGAAAAGAGAGGGAACAAGGGATCGAGAACATATATGAAGTAATAATGACTGAAAACTTTCCTAGCCTGGCAAAAGAAATTGACATACAAGCCCAGGAAGTGCAGAGAGTTCCAACCAAGATGAACCCAAACAGGCCTATACCAAGACACATTATAGCAAAAATAGCAAGGGTTAAAGACAAAGACAGAATCCTAAAAGCAGCAAGGGACAGGCAGCAAGTTACTAACAAGGGCACCCCCATAAGAATATCAGCTGACTTTTCTACAGAAACTCTGCAGGCCAGAAGGGAGTGGCAGGAGACTTTCAAAGTGATGAAAAACAAAGGCCTACAACCTAGATTGCTTTATCCAACAAAGGTATCATTTAAAATTGAAGGAGCGATAAAGAGCTTCCCAGAAAAGAATAAGCTAAAGGAATTCATTACCACCACGCCAGCGTTGCACAAAATGTTAAAAGGGTTTCTTTAAGCTGAAGAAAGAGAAAAACAACCTAACTAATGAAGACCAGAAACACAAATAACAAAATGGCAATAACTATGCACCTATCAATAATCACATTAAATGTAAATGGATTAAATGCTCCAATCAAAAGACATAGGCTGGCTGAATGGATAAGAGAGCAAGACCCTTGCATATGCTGTATACAAGAGACTCACCTCAGATCAAAAGACACATACAGGTTGAAAGTAAAGGGATGGGGTAAAATATTTCATGCAAATGGAAACGAGGAAAAAGCTGGAGTGACAATTCTTATATCAGACAAAATAGATTTAAATTGAAGAATATAATAAAGGGCAAAGAAGGGCACTACATAATAATAAAGAGATTGATCCAACAAGAGGACATAACCCTAGTAAACATCTATGCACCTAACATAGGAGTCCCTAAATATATAAAACAGATATTAACAGACATAAAGATAGAGATCAACAGTAGCACTATCATAGTAGGAGACTTCAACACCCATTGTCACCAATGGACAGATCCTTTAGACAGAAAATCAATGTGGAAACAGCAGCCTTAAATTATACATTAGATTAGCTGGATTTAATTGATATTTTCAGAGCATTTCACCCCAAAGCTACAGAATATACATTCTTCTCAAGCATACATGGAAAGTTCTCCAAGATAGACCACATGTTAGGCCACAAAACAAGTGTCAATAAATTTAAGAAAATTGAAATTGTATCAATTGTCTTCCCTGACCACAGTGCTATGAAATTAGAAATCAACTATAAGAAGAAATCTGGAAAGCTCATAAATACATGGTGTCTGAATAGCATGTTACCAAATATTGGGTTGTCGGAAAAGTCATGATGCATTTTTGCAATGAAAATCATAGAAAAAAATACGTCATGACTTTTCCAACAAACCAATAGCAAGTGAATCAGAAATGAGATCAAGGAAGAAATCAAAAGATACCTCGAGACAAACAAAAATGAAAACACCATGACCCAAAATCTTTGGGATGCTGCCAAAGCAGTTCTAAGAGGGAAGTTCATAACAGTGCAGGTCTACCTAAGGAAGCAAGAACAATCTCACATCAACAGGTTATCCTTACAACTCAGGGAACAGAAAAAAAAAAGGCAAATTAAGCCCAAAAGGAGTACAAGGAAGGAGATAATAAAGACCAGAGTGGAAATAAATTAATAGAGACCAGACAAACCATACAAAAGATCAATAAAACCAAGAACTGTTTTTTTAAGAAGATAAACAAAATTGACAAACCTCTAGCTAGACTCATCAAAAAAAAAAAAAGCAAGATAGAGAGAGAGTACTCAAATTAGTAAAATAAGGAATGAAAGAGGAGAAGTGACAACAGACACCAGAGAAATACAAAAAAATTTAAGAAAATGTTATGAGCAACTATATGCCAACAAATTTGACAATCTGGGAAAAATGGATAATTTTCTAGAAATATACAACCTTCCAAAGCTAACTCAAGAAGAAACAGAAAATCTGAATAGACTGATTACTACCAAAGAAATTGAATCAGTAATCAACAAGCTCCCAAACAAAAGCCCTGGACCAGATGGCTTCACAAGTGAATTTTACCAAACATTCAAAAAAGAATTATCACCTATTCTTCTCAAACTATTCCAAAAAATCCAGAAGGAGGGAAGGCTCACAAACTCTTTCTATGAGGCCACTATTACCCTGATCCCAAAATCAGACAAAGATATTACAAAAAAAGAAAAACTACATGCTGATATCCCTGATGAACATAGATGCAAAAACCCTCAACAAAATATTAGCAAGCCGAATTCAGCAATATATTAAGAAGATCATACACCATGATTAACTGGGGTTCATCCCTAGTATGTAAGGTTGGTTCAATATCTGCAAATCAATTAATGTGATACACCACATCAACAAAATGAAAAATAAAAATTATATGGTCATATCAATAGATGCAAAAACAGCATTTGACAAAATCCAGCAGCCATTTTTGATAAAAAACTCTTAGCAAAGTGGGAATAGAGATNGCGGAGATGCAGCCTGTGCCGGCGGCTGCAGAGACGTGGGGCCCCAGGAAGCAGATCGGAGATTGCTACAGCAGCAGGGCGACAGGCTCATTCCCTACACCAAACAGTCCCGCCCAGAGTTCAGAAAGAGCAGGAGTGCGCAGCACCTGAGGCAGAAACCTCAGCTCAAAATTGTGGCAGGACTTTTCTCAGACAGAAAGCACAAACAACTGCATAAATAAGACTCCACTCCCACCCTCCCTCAGAAACCATAGCCTGGCCATTCCAGAATCTTAAACTGATCCCTGAATGGAGGAGTAGTGTCAGATTACAGAGGTGCTCCTACTCCTAGGAGGTGGAGGGACCCGGCTAGGGAAGAGGCTGCAGAATGTGGGTCTGCCTACTCCGCCCCCACCTTTCCTGTGTAGCTTGGCTCCCAGGAGGGCAACTTCAGTTGCTGAGTCACTCCCAGGACCCCAGCAGGGGGCCTTTAGCAGCTCAGAAATCTCACACCCCTCACAGCCCCCAGGGAAAGAGTGCCTTCAGAAACACATCAAGCCTTCTGGCTTTGGAGCTCTCAGCTTGCCTCTGGGCAGAGAACAGGAAGGGCATTGACTTTGTAAAAACTATCAACCACACTCCATAGACCCCACTCATCTAGAGCTGCTTCGCCAGAGTCACACCACGCAAAGGAGTTTTGTACAACCTGGAGATAGGACAACCTGGAGATAGCTTGGTGGACTTTAGTCAAGACTAACACTGTTTTTTGTGGGGGGTTTTAGGCGTTTTTTGTTTTTTGGGGGGATTTTCAGGAGGGGGGGTTCTTTTGTTTTGGTTCTTTTCATTTTTCTATTTCATTATTAGCATTTTTAGATTTTTATACATATATANCTTAAGTTGAATAAGTTTATTAGACCTTACAGTTCCATCTGTGAGAGAAAGAAGAGAGTGATTCAAATTCTCATGCCATTAATATTTGTGACCATAGCCAAGCTACTTAATGGATTTGAGCCTCAATTTTCTTCTCTTGCAAAAAGTGTTTAATGACACAATATATGCAGTGTAAAATGACTTCACAAAGAGGGTACTTGACACTTATAATCTACTAGATTCTTTCTAGCTCCAAATGCCCCTGATTGTAATAATGGATAAGTCTACCACCTGGTAAAGAGCCCCGCTGAAAGGTAGCCAGACATGGCATATAGAGGGAAACATTTCCTTTTTCCCCTTTCTTTTCATCAATTGAGAGGGAGATGAAGTCAACAGCTGTTGAAATAAACAAGCTCACTTAGTGAGCTGAATAATATCAAACTATTGCTCAAATGAAAAGAGCAGCTGGCTTTTTACCAAGGCTTCATTGTCATACATTCCCTCACATTTGGGATCATTAGAAATTTACATGGGGTGAATAGCACTGGAAACTATATTTACTTTTCCATAACTCATCAGAAAGATGCTAGTACACTCTCAGTGAGATATGGAAAAAAAGAAAGCACACACAAGCAGATGTGTATTTTTCATGTGAATGTGAGGAAAACTGCTGGATATAAATTTAAGCTTTCCTGAGACAAAGAAGTGGCAGGCGTTCAAAGGAAGATAGATACTTAGAGGAAAATGAGGAAATGTGGCAGAGAAAAATGTGATCTATTTAAAGGCGTAAATTAGTTCAAATGTTTTAGAAAGAACTAATTATTCCTTGACTTGTTAAAAAGTACTGCCACAAGATGTTAACATTTCAGACATAGGAGTATCTAAGCACACAGCTCCAAATTTTACTAAGTTTACTCTTGTCTGATTGTAAATATTCAGTATAGAATGTTTGTAAAATATAAATA
>NW_017732023.1:94858-266276 GCF_001890085.2 Hipposideros armiger | reverse complement strand
CTAGATGGGAGGGGGTGGGGATGAGGGAGAAGGGGAAGGGACGAGACAACATAAATTGGTAACTACAATATGGCCTCAGGGATAGAAAAGACAGTTTGGGGAATATAGTCAATAATGTTGTAAATATTTTTTAGGGTCCAGTTGGACTCATGTCTTTTTAGGGACACCACTTTATAGTCAGTGTAGAGGCCTGACCACCGCACTGTATTTCTGAAGCTGATGTTGAATAATAATGTATGTCAACTACAATTATATATACATATAGTCACAGGATGTGGAGTAGAGTGTGGAGGGTGGAGTCAATGGAATCGTAATAGATATGTATAATATTGGGGCGGACAGTGGATTGGAGGAGTGGGTTGTCACTTTGTGAGGGGTGAAAAGTATAACTAGTGCATTGTTTTGTACACCTGAAACTAATAATAAAAAAAACAAAGAAAATTCATGTCTTTTGTAGATGACTTCAGCCATAGACAAAGGATAAATTTTTTGAAATTATAAGTAAAATATGTTGGTAGCACTGAGGTTAATGTATGAAGTCTAATATTATCTATCTGTAAAGACAACAATCAGTATTAAATTTCAAAGGATAACATGGCTTTATTAAAAAGTTAACTATTAGCCAGTTTAACAATGGAGGTAATTCTACAAATTGTGGGGATTAGGAATGACAATGAGCTGTCTATTTTTTCCTTCACATTCTAACATATGGAAAACAAAACTGAATCTCCATATGATGAATTAGAGTATTAATAGCATGAACAAAGGTCTAAAACTTCCCAGTTTTAGACAGTTTTCTCTGTTATAGCTTACTTGGAAATACTTCTGGAAACTGAGGTCAAAATGCGATGTGAGATTGAAAAGACGTGATTCCAGGAGACAGAGCTGATATGGCTTACACACCAAAACTCAGGCACAAAAGTTGCAAAACATTGGAGTTCCTCCCACAGTGGCATGCAATAGGGGGCCAGAAGTATAAGTGCACACTGTGTCTGAGTCCAGACAGAGTAGAGGGAAAGAACTAGATTTTAAACCTGGGAGAAGCCTATTTTCTTTGCGGGGGTTGGGGGGCGGGGAGGCTACTTTTTCTATTGATAACGTGACCCAGTGTTTTTCAGGCATGCAACTACAAACCGCACAAAATAGAATAGTGTTCAATGTGAAGATAGAATGAGACTAGAATAGTTCTCTTCACAATCCCTGAATACAAAGATGATAAAAAAATCCACTTTTCTATAAGCTAAAGAAGAAATATTAGAAGAAAAGTTATATTATGCTTCCATGCCCTACCCCCATGTTTCACCCTGGTTTTTGTTGGTAGCTGACCTGGGGTGTTTAAGTTCTATGAGAAATGTAATACCAGACCAGAAATTCATGCAACCACAGGAAACATAATTTACATATGACTGTTTCAACCTCTATTATACCATATACACCACCAAAATAAGTTTAATATAATACACTAGCTATTTATATGAGGCTCCCCAATTAGCCTCATGATGTCCCTTGGACATTTAGAATAACTATAAAACACTCTGCCTCACATGGGGCATTGGGTTTGTCATCAATACTGAAAGGAAGTTTTTAAAGAATCAATTGTATGCAATATATTTATAGTTAATATACAACAGATTTTAGATTTACCAATTACATGCCCATTAAACACTATTTTTCCTGAATGCACTTCTTGCATGCATGATTTTTTTCTCTTCCTCTCTGTATACAACACTAGCCAAATAAATGTACAAAGCTAACTAGAGATAATTATGAATTCTGGAAAAATATCTGTAATAGGAGTGTGAACAAGATTGTTCAGGGGAGAGTAAAGCTGAATGTTCACTAAAGACAGTCAAGCTGAGAGAGAGTTAATGAAATTGGAGTATGGTCTAAGTGATCTCTTATCCTACCATTGTAGGGAATGTGGCATTCTAAATTCAACTGGCTTCCTCTTCACTCCAGCAGGAAGGGATTAGTCCACCTGAGCCTCTGCTCAGGCTTCAACAGAGAGCACCAATGTAGGGATTCCTCCTTCACGTGTAGGCAAGGGACCAAAGGACAAGTGAGCCTAAGGATGAGCACTGTATGAAAGTGGTCTTTCCAGGGAAGAGTCTGGCTTTCAGAAATATGAAAGCACAATTGGGAGAATGGCAACATGGGTCACCTACAAGGGCCTGGATTCCCTTATCCCCCAAGTGAATGAGTAAGCAGGATTTTGTGCATTTGCAGTCAACAGAGCATTTGGACTACAAAGATTTAAGAGGCTTCCTCCAGGTGCCTTCTCAGGGACCCAATAGAGCAGAACAACAGGGACAAAGCCTCTTTTCCACGCCATCTGTATTTTTTCAATAATCAGAAATGGGTCCCAATGAGATGACAAAGAAAAGTAGGGTCAGCAGCAAGATAGAAGAAGATCAGGTGGGACTATTATAATACACACCTAGTAAAATAAAATCACTAGAGAAAAAAAACCCCTAAAAAAATACATAAGAAGATTCAAGTGAAAAACCACAGTAATAATGAAAAAAGAATATGAAAATCTAGAGAAATATATTTGAAAATGTAGATAGAGTAAGCGAATGATTTCCTACCAAAGTACACATTGCCAAATTAAGAAATAGGGAACCTGGATGGACCAAACTGAATAGAAGAGAGATTTGAAAGCTGATTTAAGAAAAAGCTCCAAGAAAATTATAAAATACCTAGGAATAAATTTAACATGAATGGCACAGGATCTATATTTATGATTCTCAACCGTGGCTTTATGTTAAAATTACCTTGGGGAGATTTAAAATATTCTGATGTCCTCAGACAAAAAACAAATCAGAATTTCTGGTTGAACCCCATGCATCAGCGTTTTTTTAAAGCTTGTAAGCAACTCCAATGAGGTACAAAATTCAAGTCACTGGTCTGTATGAAGATAATTGTAAAATTGTATTAAAAGGTGTAAAACAAAATCTGAAAGGAACGCACAATATTTGATGAGAAAGCTTAGTTCCACACCATTGTTCATTCTCCTAAATTAATATATGTTTAATGAAATTCCAACCAGAAACTCAATAATTCTTTATAATTGGAGAATGTGATTTTAAAGTTAATATTAAATGTGATTACCATTACCAAGGAATAGCCAAGAAAAAGACCATGATGGTTAACCAGTTATTAGAAAATATTATGGTTAATTAATTATTATATTTGTATAAGACTGGCTAAATGGATCAGTGGCAGAGAACAGAGAATTCAGAAATGGCATCCAATATATATGCGAAGTAATAGATGATTTATCTGGTAGTTCAATTATATGAGAAAATGACAGATTATTTAATAAATACTACTGATACAGCTGACTATATATCTGGAAGAAAATTAAAGTGGACCACCACTTTGAATGTTTACCAGTAAACTCAAAATTTTTTTCATTTGAAATATATATATATTAAAATAATGAATTTAGATATACATATATATGAGAAGTTTCTGGGAAACTTCATATTAAAAGTAGGTGAGACCTTCTTAACCAGGACTGCTATACAGCTTCTTTTCTCTATTTTTCTCTGGTAATCATCTAAATTCTTCCCCTTCTCTTTTATCCTTCTCAGACCCACAAAACTGTACCTTTAACAGCATGCTGTAACATGTAATTGCTTAGAAATTCTTACCATTTCCATCTGCTTTACCAGAAACTTTGGGCACACAAAGAAAGTTGAATGGAACCTAGAATGATCATTCACATGCAGCGTCTTCCATATATCCTTAGCACAACCTAAAGCATCAGGGCATGGAGACCACGTCGAGTTTAGAATCTATAGAAAATTCTAGCTTCAGCAGCACTAGAAGAAAAAATGGTTACTTTGCCTTTCATTTTTCTTATTTACAGAAATAGATTTTCTCTTTGACTTTCCAATTGAAACAAAAATACTTGATATGTTAAGCTATTTAATTAGTGTAGAAATTAATTATGGTAAATTAGAAAATTTCTACAGTACATTGGCTTCAGCATATTGGCTAACCCAGCAGAACAGCCTATGAGAAATTATACTGACCTTGATTACACAGTGCATCCATATTGGATACCCACCCATGCACGCTTCAGGTCTCATTTATTCTCATACCTGAACGCCTATAAGCATTTTACAGTGGTGTAAATGTAGAGGCTCAGAATTACTTTAGTAGAGATTTTTTTCTTTATCAAGCACACCAGAATTTATATATTTAAATAGGTGCTGCCTCTCCAGAGTCTCCCACAACAATGCCATTGCTGTTACCAATATCAGGTTTGGTAACACTTTTTTACAGAATTTTCCTTAGAACCTATCAAAGGTTCTTTGAATCTCTTCAATCATCCTGTGAGACTATATGCGCAATCTGAAAACAGCCAAAATCATATAGAGTAAAGCCTGGGGAGTCACAAAGTCTGGAAAACATGTAGTACAGTTATATAGAATATAGTTGGGACAACTCGCGGAGTGGTACTGTGTGTGTGCATACACAAGTACATGTAACAAAGTAAGATGTTCTAGTTTCTTAGGTGTCTCAAATTTATTTTGAACATAAATTTAAATATTTACCATTTCTAGGTAACCACATTGAAACCCACCATGCACATGGAATACAGCTGTCACCGGGGGTAGGGGGAGGGTTACAATTTGCTGTCTTTATTTAAATGCTGCATAGATACATAAATATCTTTATTTTTCCCTTTAGACTCAAATAGGCCCTTCACTAAAGCCAACCCAATCTGCTCAACAATCCTCCAAGGGTTTTGCTATCTCCAACTTCAGGCTACTTTTTATATCACAAATACCCCTGGACAAGTGACCTTCCTCATACCTTTGTCATTCTCTGCCCAGCACTGCTTCTGAGACTTGACTCTGGATAGCCCTTTCAGCTATTTTCTTCTGTAAAAAGAAAAGTTTTCACTTAGAGCAGCACTTGCCTAAAAGATAACAAAATATAATGTTTTGTTTCATTACAATGGGTCCTAACCAGCAGAAGATGATTAACCGCTAGGCACTTTGAGTGACCTCAGATACCAGACCCTTTCTGTATATAACTGAAGGGTCTTTATCAGTAAACAAGGGGACTAGTTTACACATCTTACGCACAGACCTAAGTCCTAGTGAAAGGTGAGTTTTCAGTGCTTAATTAGCTTAAGCACCTTGGCCCTCCACTTTTTGGCATTTAAAACCCTGAGCTTTGCCCTTTAGGCACAAATATTCCGTTGTTTTTTCCACTGGTGTGTGTTCTTAATAAACTCAGCTCCAGAGGCCACCTCCACCCATCTTTTGTATTATTTTTTGTCATCTCTAACTGGCACACTACTATTTAATCAGGTATCCATCTCAGAATTTCCAGAGTATGTTTCACTATATTTTACTTTTGAAATGTTATTTGCCAGTATTCTTATTTTGTCATACTAGGTTGGACAATTAAGTTTGCAAACTCAACCTAGAAAAAGGGTTACATATCTTCTTGAGGAATATCACTAAGATCACCTTCAAAGCACTCCCCTTGGGAAGCATGCACCAACACTAGCGCCTAGTCCACCCTTTAAAGGAATTTTGGAAGTCTTTTTCTGAAATGACCATCAGAGCTGTCATCATATTACCCTTGATGTCCTGAATGTCATCAAAATGTCTTCCTTTCAATATTTCCTTTATCTTTAAGTAAAGAAAAAAGTCATGGGGTCCAGGTCAGGTGAGTAGGGAGGGCGTTCCAATACAGTTATTTGTTTACTGGCTAAAATCTCCCTCACAGACAATGCCATGTGAGCTGGTGCATTGTCATGATGCAAGAGCCATGAATTGTTGGTGAAGGTCGTCTAACTTTTTCATACAGCCTTTTCAGCAGTTCCAAATAGGAAACTTGGTTAACTGGTTGTCCAGTTAGTACAAATTCATAATGAATCATCCCACTGATAGCAAAAAAGTTAGCAAAACATCGTTGAAACAAGTTTACAAACTTAATTGTCAGACCTCCTATATATGACAAACTATGTCCCTAACACGTCTCCTTAAGAAGCTTATTAAGGACAGTTTGTTGATGCTTTATTTCTTTTTTCAGCTCCGGAGGCAGTGGTCTTCAAAGTGTGGTCTCCAGACAACAATAGGAGCATCACTTGGGCATTTGATAGAAATGCACAGTCTCAAGCCTTAGTTCAGATCTGCTGATTCAGAAACTGGGTATGGAGCCCAGAAGTCTGCTTAAATAAGCCCTCCAGGCATTCTGACCAGTACTCCGATTTGACAACCACTCCTTGGGGTTTTGCCCAAGAGTAGTGTCTCAATAAATGCCTGTTAGGTTGATTCTGCTAATCCTTACTTCTCAAGCTATAGTAAAACTTCAGGTAACCCAACAATTTTAGGCAGAAAGTGGGCAAAAGACACAAAGGATGTAGGAATTGTAGGTCCACAGAAAGAGCTTAGTCTTGAAAAAGAAACTCAACATGCCTATTTCTTATCTCATGTTTGTTTTCCTACCTTGTCTCATCCTGGCTGTGTGATTCCACTTACCTCGCTGGTTGCCTTTTGCAAAGTTGCACACGGGTCCTGAGAAAAATATGTTTTAACTTTCTGTCATTTATTTGTATCTCAGTTTCCCTCTTCACAGAAAAAAAAACTATTACTGAAAAAGTGCTCAATTTCTAGGGAATCTTAACATCATTCACAGAGTTCTCCAGCAAATCCTGCTTTTCTTTGCACGTTTTCACTAAAGGTAGGGCTTTCTGATAGCTCACAGGTTCTATTACTACATGGTCTTTAGATGTCCAATGGAACAGTCACTTAAATGAGGCTCCCTCTAGCAGCAGGAGGCACAGGTTACTTGGGGCAAACATGGGAGTTGGAAGTAAGGAAAAGCATGGAGTCAGAATTGGATGCTGATTGGCAAAGTGGAAGAGTACTGAACTCCACTATTTTTTTCTTTGTGCTAGGCCTTCCTAAATCATAAATCCTTTGGGCACATGGTAAATGTTCATTTGATTCCTTCTTTGGAGCAGTGACTCTCCATCTTTACTAGAAGGTCAAAATCATCTGAGGAATTTATTTATTTATTTATTTATTTATTTATTTATTTATTTATTTATTTATTTATTATTTTTTTAAATCTCTGGGTATGGGACCCAGATATCGGTGTTTTTTAAATTTCCCTAGTAGTTCCAATAAGTAGCTAAGGCTGAGAACCACTCTTTGGGATCTTCTAGTTAATGATTGTTAACAATGAGGTTTCTGCCTATTTCCCAGTGTTCCTCTTCCTATGTTCAGCTCTCAAATGTCAGACCACAGTTAGATCAAAGAACCACACAAAAAGGGAAACTGAGTTATTTCCCAATATCTCTAGGGTCAAAATAAGACACAGTTAAAACATAAATAAGGTCTGATGGTATCTCCTTTTTTTTTTTTTACACCTGTTTTATTTTTATTTTTTCCCTATCAACCCAGGGTCCCCATTCTGCCCTTGTGATGAAGTACCCACTATTGTTGAAAAAAACTATATGACAAACCTGCCAATATTGAAGCTTCAGTGCCCCAGAAGGGAGATACTATTCTCCTTGATGAATATTTTCATTTTCAAAAGTTACCTGAAGAGAAAAACATCGAACTCAATGAGCTGAGTTACTAACGGCTATAGTTCAGGCTAGGGAGGGATCTTTGCTCCAAGAGACATTCCCATGATGCTCTGTGGAAAAAGTAGCTTTCCTCTGGGAAAGGCAGCTCACATATTTCCAGACCCAGCATCACAGGAAATGATATGGAACTATGGGATTGGAGCTGAGAGATGATATGCTAATAACTGATAGACACAGACACAATTAAAGAGAATTTCTAGCACACCGCCTGGCACAGAGTAGACATTCAACACATGTTCTCATTTGGTTAACTCTTTCCTCCTTCCCCAATTACCCACTTATTAGAATCCTTGAAAACATGTTACAAATTTTCAAATGTTCAAGAAACTTAAAACAATTGTGTAATTTAGAGAACAAATATTGACTCTAGCCAATTTCTGGAAATGTAAATTGTTTTTAGTATGTGGCGGGAATCTCTTCAAATTTTAGAGCAACAGTGATATGTATCAGTTATAAACCTTGCTAAATAACCCCGCCTGAATCTTAGGACAATAAAAGTCATTGTCTTGGTTAGTTTGAGGACTTTTCTAACCCATAAACACCAACAGCAAAGTGTAGATTCTAGGAATTTATATCCAACACTTAAAGACAACTTAAAATGCAATGCTAAATAATTTCTAAATTATTCAGAGCTCAGTACTTTTTCGCACGTTTAACATTTTGATTATTAACTTTTTTTAAAAAGTAACTGAATAGAAAAGAGTTACTAAGTACAAAGGGATAAAAGAGGGCTTTCATAAGTTGCCAAGATTTGCACCACTTATTTAAAATAAAATAAAAAGCAGGTTGAAAAATAAGGAAGCCAAGAAGGAAGCTCATTCATGCATGTTGCCTCTGGTATGATCTAAAGACATACTATCGGTTGATTATAAAATCACTGTAATAGCACGAGTCCACTGAAGTCACTTCCTCTGGAGGTGAGGTCCAACCTTGTGGTCAAGTGTGGGGAGTCAATAATGGCCCAAGATAGAGGTGCGGTTGGCAATTTAAGTGGGAAATTAGATTTCCAGTATAATCAGTCATCTAATTGCACATCCAAATGTAGTCTACATTTGCACAGTTAATTAATTATGTCTTAATTGAAAGCATTCTGCTCAGAATGATGTGTTCTAATTTCCTTTCAAATCAAATTGCCAAGGGAGAAATTTAGTTTTGGAATTCATTTCTAGAGGAGTGTGTGTGTGTGTGTGTGTGTGTGTGTGTGTGTGTGTGTGTGTGTGATGGATTTTCAAACTGCTTCTTAAACATCTTTCAGTTGCTTTTGAGGTTTGAAGGAAAACATTAAAGACAATCCAGATAAATAAATTTGATTTCATCTGAATGAGCATCTAACTTTGAAGATGGAGAGAATATTCTTTTGTATTGCCATGAATGTGCCCATTATAATATTGGTATAATTAGTCTTTCAGCTGCAACTCAGATTCCTGGGTCAGTGCAGAAGGCCTTGTTTATTTAGAAGAGGCAATTCTCTGAGAAAGTGGCTCATTAGTCTCAGATTCCTGGCGTACACATTCTGGTCTACAAATTAAAACGGCCACTTAAATTCCCTTTATGAAAATTGTGCCTTGTAGGGCACTTCCACATGCAATGAGGTATTTATTTCCACATCTAGAGTTCCCAAAAACAAAAAACAAACAAACAGAAAAGGTGGGTATTGTATTTTCAGATATGCCATAGTTGATAAATCCTGAGATTCAGATATTAACAATTGGGTAAACTCTTGCATTTCTCATAATTTTAGCTTTGAAACCATCCATTAACTTAGTACTACAGGGAAAGAAAAAGGTTAGGAAATGTAGAGAGAGAAAGAGAGAGAGAGAGAGAGAGAGAGAGAGAGAGAGAGAGAGAGAGAGAGAGAGAGAGAGAGAGAGTTCCCAAATATGTTTTCTGGGCATATAATTGAAAAGAAGTCAGATTAGGCTTTTAAAATTAATGGCATTTGATGTCACACAAAGAGGTCAATTTGTGATTCACTTGAGAGTCATAGTTCTGAAATTACTAACTTGTGCATGTAACAGTTTAGCTTTTAACTTAGGCATTTAATTTAGCATCCATTACAGCTTCTCTTCCACACTGATCCTTGCCCTGAACAAGATCTCATTTCATAAACCCAATTAAACATGGTACTTACTGTGGCTTAAATACCAAGACAGATTTAATGCATTGTCCAATTTCACAGATCAGCAGTGTTTCTCTTCCTGCATCCCTTGCCCGTGACAGTAACGTAAGTGAACAGTCTGTGCAAGTGAATGGACCAGAATTAAAATGGGATAAATATTGCTGTCCTGCAGGTAAGACAATTGGCAGTGCTTCACCCAAGGTGTCAGAGAGTTGTTGGATACATGAGGAAATTAATACTCCATTTACATGAATTTCAGCCTATTTGAAATATGGCAGAATGGTTTCTGGAAGGCAGTGAATCTCTTTCCACATTGTTGAATCAAAATGCTTACTCAATAAGTAAATCAGTGCTATTTTCAATATTTGAGTTGCTTTTTCAATTTGGTGCTTTTCCCAACTAGAGGAGGCTCTAGTTAATCTGTTTAAATAGTGAGAAGTCAGCATGGAACTATATTATTCTTGTTGTGCTTTTCCCACTCTCTTCTACTAGGGTGTACTCAGATGATGTTGATGGGAACTATGTCAGATAACGTTGACTGTTTTCTCACTAGCCACAATCCCTTATTGCCTTAGTTTATAATAATCGTATTTTGTGCATGTTGCAACAAGATCACTGAACATGAACTCCTCTGTCAATCCAAGGGGATGGGCCATGGTTGATCTAAGCCATAAGTGTATGTATTATTTGTTCATAAGTCTTTGTTGCCTCCCCACCCTTGCCATGCTTGAAAGAGGAAGAGAATATTTCCATCTCATTGACTTTGGCTTGTTTATGATTGCTGTATGTACCAAAAGGATGTGGGTACAATGGAGCAAATACCTATTTTAAGCAGAACTGTTAAGAAGCATCACGTGTTTCTGCTTCTCCTCTTGCACTCCTACCCTGAATTATGGAAATCATATGCCCTGAGTAGTCTATATCCTTCAACCTTCCAAAAAGGAACTCCTGGAGTACACATGAGCCTCACTCAAGGTCTGACAGAGAACTGCTGGGACTAATCCACAAACTCATGAGCCTGAAACAACAAATGTGTGTATTGTCATGTTAGTGTGTTTCTTCAGCTGCATTACTATAGCAAAAGCTAATTAATATCAATGTTGATTTAATTCTTCTTTGCTTGCGATTTGGCCCTTTTGTGGCTAACCGAATGTATTAGGAAGCATGCTGTGGGAGGGAGTGAATGAGTAGGATTTTGACCTCTGATGAAATACAGAGATGGCCAAAAAAAAAGTACTTTTAAAATTTATTTGGATTTACTGTTTAAAAACATAATTATTAGAGTTGTGGTAATTTAATTGTGAAGAATTACACGGATGAAAGTCAAATATGCTAAGGATAGCAGAGCAGAAGCTAGAGAAAAGCTGGGTACTTACTGATAGTGTTGAACTGCTGCAGAAAATACGGTGCCTGCTGCCATTTCCAGAGGTCTTGTTATATAACAAAACAACAACAAAATTGGATTACTGTACTTTATTGCTTAAGCCACTATTGGTGACTCCTCTGTTAGTGGCAACTGCATGCACCCAATAAATATAGCATGTTTCTAGCAATGTGCCAAGAAGCATACACCATATACACACATAGGTTTTTAAATTAAAGTATCATACTATATAAATAGTACTATTTTTCATTTAAAACAGCAAATGACATTCTCATACATTATAGCACCTGTATAGTATAGGAATAATATCAGTCTCATTAAAAAAATAGCTGGGGCCGGCCGAGTGGCGCGATGGTTAAGAACTCGCTTGGGATGCCAGAGGGCCCCGGTTCGGATCCCACATATGAGGGCCAGTGACACTGCCCTCTACAGCTAAGATGCTGAACAACAGCTCAACCTGGAGCTGGGCTGCCGTGAGTCGCCGGCGACGGCGTGGGCTGCAGTCCCTGTGGCAGTGGATTGCCATGGGCTACCGTGTGTGGCCAGCAGCCAGCGTGAGCGGCCAGCAGCCGCAGTGAGCGGCCGTCCAGAAGCCGGCGACTGATCTGCCTCGCCAGAGAAGAGCGCAATGATGGTGCCAACTTGGGCCAGTGAAGCAACATCCTCCACAACTAGACTGAAGAACAAAACGACAGCAACTTGTCTGTTCCCCTTTCCCCAATTCCCCAGCACTGTTCCCATCCCCCCAATTCCCCAATAAAAATCTAAAAAAAAAAAAAAAATAGCTGCCTGCTTTTCTTTGCATGAGTATATTATGCCTTTGTATTGAATTAGTAATCTGGACAATCAACCTTAGTAAGCTATTGCAAAATAAATGTATAAATACCTAAAAAGATTAAAAATGTGAAAGAAAAGCTAAATGACATAAATTATAATAGCCACCTAAAAGAGTCACCCAAGGATAGAACAGAGAAAATATGGAGAAAGAAACACTCAAAGAAACAATAGGAAACTTTAAAAGGTGGAATAAAGAAACATATCCTATGATATCATGACCCACTCAGTGCTAAGTTAAATTGATTTTTCAAAAGACCCTAAAAGGAGGTATACCTTTTGAATATGTGTGTATGTACTATATAAATCATTTGTTAAGTTACTTTTGTTGAAATATAACATTATGTTTACAGGGGGACAAATTTCAATCTTGATGAATTTTCTCAAGTGAACACAGCCATTTAACCATCCACCAAGTCAGGAATGATACTTAACCAGCAACTCTTACCCTGTTTCATATTCATTATCAACTGTTACTCCTTCCCTATTTCACAAAGGCAACTATTATCCTGATTTCTCATACAAAATATTGATTTTGCCTGGGTACTGAATATAAATATAAACATAAATAAAAATATAAACATGAGTGACAATTAAGTTTGCAAACTTGCTGCAATGATGTTGCTAACCTTTTTTGATACCAGATGGATTAATTATGAATTTGTACCAATTGGGCAGTTAACCAAGTCTACTATTTGGAAGTGCTGAAAAGGCTGCATGAAAAAGTTCGACAACCTGAACTTTTCACCAATAATTCGTGGCTCTTGCATCATGACAATGCACCAGCTCACATGGCACTGCTTGTGAGGGAGGTTTTTTAGACAGTAAACAAATAACTGTATTGGAACACCCTCCCTAATCACCTGATCTGGTCCCCAATGACTTCTTTCTTTACCCAAATTTCAAGTTAATATTGAAAGGAAGACATTTTGATGACATTCAGGACATCAAGGGTAATACAATGACAGCTCTGATGGCCATTCCAGGAAAAAGGGTTCCAAAATTGCTTTCAAGGGTAGACTAGGCACTGGCATTGGTGCATAGCTTCCCAAGGGGAATACTTCGAAGGTGACTGTAATGATATTCAGCAACGAGGTATGTAGCACTTTTTCTAGGATGTATTCGTGAACTTGATTGTCAGATGGTGTGTGAGTGTGTGTGTGTGTGTGTGTGTCTGTCTGTCTGTCTGTCTGTATACACACACACTCACATGTGTATATAACAGGGATTACAAAAAATGTATACAAGTGGATACTTTGGTCAACATTGCTCAAGCAGTAGTCACCGTATTCAGAAGTGTCTTGGGCCCCCTGAGTGGCTCAATTGGTTAACAGCTCGCTCAAGAGTGTGAGCTCCAAGCAACAGGGTCACCAGTTTGATTCCCAGCCTGAGCTGAGCTGCCAACAGGTGGCAGGATGGCTCAGCGAAAAAAAAAAAAAGAAGTGTCTGGAGGCTAATGGTAACCACTTTGAGCATCTCTTGTAATTGCACAAGTCAAATGTGACCTGCATTCATCTTTTGTTATCAGTATATATTGAGTATCACAATTTTTATACAGTTTCTTATTTTAAAATGTGTATACATTTTTTGGCACCCCTGGTGTGTGTGTGTGTGTGTGTGTGTGTGTGTGTGTGTGTGTGTGTAATATATATATATATTTTTTTTCTGTTAGATGTTTTCACTAAGTACATTATTTGTGATCCTCATCTATGCTGTTTTACATAGCAGTAGTGCATATTTATAATTATTCTATAATATTCAATGTGCAAATAAATGACAGTTTATTTTTCTTCTGATGGATATTTCAGTTGGTTTCAGTTTTCAGTTATTATGAATATGATGCTTTAAATATTCTTGTCCTTTTTTAAAATGAAAATATGCATGCATTTACGGCTGGACAGGAAAAGCTCTATCTTTATCTCTGGGGAAACATGGATATTTAGATTTTTGGCACTTGGCCAAGATAATAGATTTATAAGGTATAATTGAAAGTTGGGAAACATCACCTGGTGAAGGGTCAGGTTTTTTTCATTGGCTTTTGTTTTTACTGATGGTTTGCAACTGGCCTAATTGGTTTGACAACTTCTATGGTCAAAAAGGTATAAAAGATTTGCTGAGGGTTTCTCCTTTGAGCTCCCCTTAAAGCAAGATTCCTAGCACAGATCTTGGTGGTTCAAGCTGCAGACAGAATACAGCCTGTGTGTGTGTGAATAAGGAGAGACCACGGGAGCTTGCACATGGATGTCTTTCAGATCTTCAATGTTTGCCTTCACTCTCTCTTACTTTCTCTATCATATTTTTTTATACTTAAGTAAATGCTTTATATGAGTATGCTTTGTAGTGGTTCTTTCAAATATCCAAACTTTGCAAAATTTTGCAATATGTATTCATCTCTATGTATATATGAGTATTTAGGAATTAATTTGTTGGTTCATAAGGTACACATATGTTCAGATTTAGAAGATATGGCTAAGGTTTCCAAATGGTTGTACTAATTTATGCTCCTCTCAGCAGTGTGTTATTTCCAGTTTCTCCATTCTTTCCCACATTGATATACTCTTTTTTTTCATTATCCAGTTGTAGCTTTTTAAAAAATGTTTTTCTTTTTAATTTTGAATTAATTCCAAACTTAGACAAAAGTTGCAAGTACAATGCAAAGAAATATTTTCTTGAATCATCTGAGGGTAATTTGCCCAAAGCTCTAATACTTTGGGGTATATTTCTTACAAAACTGATTTCTCCTACATATCCACAAGAAACTATCAGCATTGGTTGTATTGTCATTAATACAGTGATGCTATCTAATCCTCAGACCCCATTCAAGACCCTGACATTCTACACAGCACCCGTGTGTGTAGTCACCCTTCTCACTCTACTGTGGTTCCAATACCTTATGCTTGGTTGTCATCCTCAGGTTCTAGTCCTCTCCGTAGATCACTAACCATTTTAGTGGAATATGGTAGGTACTGTTTTTATCCTTCTTGGGCTAACCCTGTGTGGCTGCCTGCTCTGCCACTCTCAGGATCTGATACTCCCTATCATGCCACACCTCTGTGGTAACACCCTTTTTCATCTTGTTTGGGCTCTGGCATCCCTCATTGACTTACCTCCACTTCAACATGTCCTTCCTGCTCTAATTTCTTGGTTTCAATACTGGGAACCATGGAATCCTCCTATAGTGAGCTCTCCTTACCCTGCCTGGACTCTGAAATTCCACACTGAACTGCCTTTTCCACATGGTTGTACACCTTTTTACTCCCTCTCTCTTTCTGAAGTTCCGCTCTGTGCCAGAGCCCTGCATCAATGCTCTCCTCCCACTAGCCCCTTGAACTTAGATATCAAGTTCTGGAAAATACTTGTATCTGGATTCTCTCCTTAGTCTGTTTGGATTCTTACACCCATGTGTGAACCCCTGTATATGTTGAAATCCTTGCTCAGCTCTGGCTTCAACCCATACTAAGCAACCTACTTACGAGTATGCAGAACCATGCATTCCTTACTCTCTCCCACCTAATGATTTTAGGGCTGAATTGTGCAAGAAGGGAAAATAAAGAGATGGACGGATAAGAAAAAGAAGACATGGGGAATGGAAAGAGGAAGAGAAAAAGCTCATTTGTGTTTTATTTTGCAATTTCCTAATTACTCATTAGGTTGAGCTCCTCTCAACCTATCGATATTTTGGGTGTCCTATTGAATGCAGTGTCTCTTAAAAAGTCTTTTGCCCAGTTTTCTAATGGGTTGTAAGAATTTTTTATTGACTTGTAGAATTTTTAAAAATATTATGTGTATGAGGCTTTTATAGTATAAGCAGTGCATATATCTTCTCCCAATCTGTGGCTTGACTTTTCAGATACCTAATCATACATTTTTTTGAAAAGAGACTCCTAAATTTAATGTTTATATCTTTCCCTTTGTGGTCAGTGCTTTTCTTTGTTGTTTTTCATTTGTTTGCTTATTTTTAGAAATCTTATTTATATCAAAATCATCAGGATATTTTCATGTGTTACATTCTAAAATACTGTTTTCCATTCATATTTAGATCTAGAATTCCCCTCAAAATAATTTTGCATTTGGTGTGATACACTGGCCAATTTTCATGTTTTCCCCCACAGATGAATAACTATTTCATGAATAACTATTTCATCCAACACCATTTTTTAAAACGACTTTCATTTTACCGCTGTTCTATGGTGTTACCTTTGTAATAGATCACATGTCTATATATGTGTTGATATGTTTCTATTTCTTTAATTCTGTTTCCCTGGTCTATTTTCCTATTGTCCAATATAACACTATCATTGTCACTGGAGCTTTCTGTGGAGAAGAAGGGATTAAGCTTTAATTTTGAATTTCCATATACCCCAGGTAGTTTCCATATACCCCACAATGAGCTTTCCTGAATGTTTTTATCTTACATAACCTTAGTACAATCATCAAAACTAGGAAACTAGCATTAGCATAAGAGTAATGACCAAAGTGCAGGCCTTATTCAAATTCCATCTGATTTTCCACTAACACTCATTTTTCTGGTCCAGAATTCTGTTGTGGATCCTACCTTGCACTTAATTGTCATGTCTCGTAGTCGCCAATCTATGACAGTTTCTAAGTCTTTGTCTTTTAGAACTTGGCCACCTTTGAAGAGTACCAGTTTGTTAATTGGGGATGTCTCCCAATCTGGGTTTATCTGATGTTTTCTCCTGATTGGACTTAGGATATGCATTTTGGGGAAGAAGAATCACAAGTGATGCTCCTTTCTCAGTCCTTTCTCAGGGGTGATGTGTTAGTGACAGTATGTCTTGCCGCTGATGGTGTTTACCTCGACCACTTGGCTAAGGTGGAGTCTGCTGGATTTCTCTATGGTACAGGTAATCTTTCCCATTGTAGCTAATAAATACCTTGGGGGGAGATAATTGAAACAATGCAAATGTCCCTTTTACCCCAAAACTTTTGCCCACTAATTTGAGCATCCATCAGTGGATCTTGTCTCTAGTGACTATGACTGTAGGGATTGCCTAAGGGTGATAATCAATCTCTCTCTTTCTGTCTATATTTATTATTAAGAATTGTCCTTAAGCAAGTGCTGTCATCCTCCTTCAATTTATTTATTCGATGACTTATATGGGTATAGGCTCATGGATATTTATTCTGATCTATGGAACAAAATCCAATAATATCCAATAATATTTGTTTTATTTCTCAAGTTGAGCTTTGGCCATTAGGACCCCTTCTGGATGGCTGCTGTGTTCTTTCAATGAGCACTCATCTTTTTCTTTTATTATTCATTTATTTATTTTAGTACTTCCTTATTTTCTGGGACCGCAAGATGCTCCAGGCTCATCTTGTGTTTTCCTTACCCTTTTCCAAAAATTAACTACTTTCCCAATGAGCACTGGCTCCTTTTATTGAAAAGTAGTGTTTAGATACCAAAATCTAGGTGCTGGGTATTCTATAGTGTCACTGCTTTTAGGCCATCTTGCTAGACAAAGCTAAGGAATACACATGTATATACTAAGCAACACACACTGTAAAGGTAGAATGATGACATTTTCTTTGAGGAGGGAGCTGAAAATCTCCCCACACTCTCCTCCTTAACAGTGTGTCCTCAAAACCTAATAGGCTTGATAAGAGATCTAACCTTCTGATTTTACAATGCAAGTTTGGGGAACTTCTGATCTTTGAAACTATAAACACGCCCTCCAAAATTAACTCAGGAAACTTTCACAAGGAGACTATCATCAGGTGTGGCCCTTTGTCTCTTGAGGAGACAAGTCATTTTTGCTTCTGCCTTGCTAAATAAATCCTGTGAAAATCTGTCCAGACTTTCTGTCACTTTTTTTGCTACCTATATGCATGTAAATTCAATAATGCTTACTTAGTAATAAACTGTGTTCTCTTTTCCGTAGTGGTTAGAGAAATCTTTGGTTGGTAGGATTGTTTTTTGTTTTTTTTTAACGATTTTATTGGGGAATTGGGGGAAGGGAACAGCGCTGGAGAATTGGGGGGAAGGGGAACAGACAAGTTGCTGTCATTTTGTTCTTCAGCCTAGTTGTGGAGGACGTTGCTTCACTGGCCCATGTTGGTATTATCATTACGCTCTTCCTGGGTGAGGCAGATCAGTCGCTGGTCTCTGGACAGCTGCTCACGGCGACTCTTGGCAGCTCACCCTGGCTGCCAGCCGCTCACACTGGCTGCCAGCTACGCACGGTAGCTTATGGCAGCCCACTGCAGCAGGGGCTGCAGCCTATGCCATTGTCAGTGACTCACGGTAGCCCAGCTCCAGGTCGAGCTGTTGTTCACTATCTTAGCTGTAGAGAACCGTGTCACTGGCCCCATGTGGGATCCAAACCTTGGTCCTGCTGTTCAGAGCTGGCGTCCCAAACCAGCTGTTAACCAACGCGCCACTCGGCTGGCCCGGTAGGATTGTTTTATTGCGCGCACACACACACACACACACACACACACACACACACACACTCACTCACACACACACACACCTGTGTTTCTGAATCTTCGCTTTAAAGAGAGAGATGACCTTGTATGGTTAAATATTGAAGGAAAGGCAGCATTAAAAAAAATGCAGAAGAAAGAAAACAAATTTAAAGATTTGGTGACAGGAAATGCTGAAAATTTTCATTTTGGACACCAATTGTCTCCAAAAAGTAGAACGTAGGTCATTTGTTGAGACTATCAATAGAGTTTGAGAAGTGGAGGTTTACAAAATTAAAATAGTTATTGCCAATAATTGGAAAGTAGTTTCTTAGATGAATTCACATTAATAATCTAGCCATAATCTATTGCTGTATAACAACTCGCTCTCCAAAGCCAGCTCTGCTCAAGCCCGCCAGCTCTCTTCCAGGCACGTTGGCTGGTGGTCCATTACTCTGGCTGCACTTAAGCTTCACCTGGGCATCTTTTAAGAAATTCTGATCTCTGGACTTCACCTCCAGAGAGTCTCTTGTAATCCTTCTAGAATATGATGTCAGCATCCAGATTTTAAAAGCTTCCCAAGTGATTCTAAAGTGCCCTGAAGGATGAGAATCAAAGACCCTGATATACTACTCATTCTCGTTTGTTTGCCACAAAAATCTACCCACGCAAGACATTTGTGAGCACAAAGTTTACTGAGAGCGGTACATTGGAAGTTGAAAAATCAAGCAAATGTAGTCAACTCAAATTTAATTCTGAGCTTTAAATTTTTCCTATGACCACCCCAAGAGTGGGAAATGTTCATTAGGCCTTCACTCCACAGCATCTCCAACCTCAAACCATTTCACTAAGTTCACATTCCCAATCTCTTTTTCTTACTGCCTCTTCCTAGTGTGCCTGACAGTGGGAACGAAGACTGCTCAGTCTATTATGCAGAGCACTTCAGCTCCTGCTGTCAGTCCATTTTCTTACAGTATGGTTTATAACTATTCATCATCTTAGAGTTTTTGAGAGGCAACATTCTTGCATATTGTCTAATTTGTGCATCAGGACAAAAGGTTGATGCTGACAACAAAGTTTCCAGGGCCCAGGAGCACATGGCAGATCCAGACTTGCCACATAAAGTTATTTATTGCTTTTTCATCCACTCAGTGGATAGTAACAGCCAACAAAGGAAGAAAAAACAGATACAGTACAGTATAACCAGTACAATGGTTTAGTGTGCATGAAGAACACAGTAGAAATAGTTAAATAAACTAGACGGTGGGAGGAGACAAGAACTGAAGGAGCACAGCAGCCATAAAGAACGCAGGGCCCCAAGTTGGCTTACTGAGTTGCGATTCACAAAACTGTCAAATTAGAGCAGCACAAGTGATATTGGTGAGCATCTAGTCTAATCACCCCTTTATAGATTAGAAGATAGAAACCTGCAGTCTAGGAGTTGAATGGAGTTGCAGAAGGTCTCATAGCAAGTCAGTGGCAGAGCCAGGATTAAATTAGAATCTGGGCCCCTTGGCTACCAGCCCAGTGATAATCCTCCAAGTTCCAAAGATCCTATGAGCACTGCTACAGGAGAGGGGAGGCCAGCAAGAGATGTAGGTGGCAACTGAGGCCTGAACCTGGATGGCTGATCCCTGAACCTGGATGGCTGACCCCTCTGCCGGCAGGTAACTGACTCAGGCTTCAGCCCTGGCTATACATTCCACAGTGGCTCTGCCCAGAGGGGACCAAGGAGGGAGAAGTAGATGGAAAATCTGTTTGAGCACAGTGTGTGTGGGAAGGGAACATACTGAAAGTAGAGAGAATGATGATCTGAAATATGTACCACTCTAACAAATGTTAGGCTTTTAAATGATAAAGCAAGTCTATCCCAGCATATCATATAGTTTTGGAAAATTCCAGGAGAATGAAAAAGAGCAAATAAGACTTGAAAAAGATGCCTTTGGGACCTTGTGAATGAAATAAGTGGAAAGGCATTTGGGGGCATAGCAGGCATTGACTAACTAAGGAGGAAATTAAGATAAATTCACAACAGAGCTTTAAAAAAAAAACCCAGTTCATATGGACTTGAGAGAGGTAAAGTACATAATTTCTTAATTCACTGTGTTCAGAGGTGTTTAAAAGCTGGCCAAATTGGGCAAAAACTTCATCTAATGGGGCCATTCTAATATAACTAACTCCCTGTTTTCCTTTTACTTACCTGCACCACAAGGGACTAACAGAAATTTTCCCCACACAATTATTTAGTTTTATTTCTATGTTTGTAATTATTACTCAAAATCCTTTTGCTTGGACAAAGATGTTCTTACATTAAAATATAATACTTTTCCCAAGCATCGACTAGTTCTTCCAGTGAGCAATTTCTTCATTACACACCAGAGGTCAGTATTGGCTTATTAATTTACATAAGCTATTAATTTTTATTTTACCAGTTAATAAAAGTGAGAAATAAAATACCAAGGATTACTGTCATTTTGGAACTTTGGTATTAATTCCATAAACAAGCATCATCTGGGTGGATATGCAAAGATCATAAATGACTTAAAAAAAGAAAAAAATTTAAAAATTTTAAAAATGTAAAAAGCTATGTAATGAAAGCAGCCATTGATCTTTAGGAAAGCATTCATCACTCATTCCAGGCATATTAATTAAGCAGCTTTTACATGATAGTTACTGTTACATGTGAGAAGCAGTCATAACTAGTAGTATTAACATGCTGAAAGTGAATTCAACTCTAGAGGAAGGAAGAAACTTATTTAACTGCATACCTACAACAGAGTATCAGTTTTGGATGGCAAGAGTTACAGAAAACTTGTACCAATAAGACAGGAGTCCAGCAGGATAATACTGACTGTGTGTACCCAGAGAAGTATAAAGATTTAATGAAAAAACAAGAAAAGACTAAAGACAGATCTGACACCTGTCTACAGATGTACTAAATAAAGGCTTTCCACAGGAAAAGAAAATAGATTAGTACTGTGTTGTGCCAGTCAGCAAGGGGTAGAAAGAATTCTAGAGATAGAGATAGCAACTTCATAGGAGATAAAATTTTCTAAAACACTATAGGTGTTCCAACATTTTTGCCTGGGGATGCCATGGAAATAGTTCCAGCATTGAGTATCAGCATAAATTAGATGAATGCCAAAATCTTTTACGTTCTCAGGTTATATGAATATGTGATTGTGGCACCAAAGAGTAAATATTCTCATGGATTCCACAAATTCTAAGCCTCCTTCCAGGCATATATATTCAAAGTGTCCTCGGCTTTAAAAAGTCTCCTTGTTCAATGGAATTGTAATAGATAAGCATGATATCAGGGGTGGGAGGGCAGTAGATAGGGGGTGGGGGGGTTGTTACTTTGTGAGGGGTGAAAAGGATAACTATTGCATTGTTCTGTACACCTGCAACTAACAACAAAATAATAATAAATAAATAAGTAAATAAATAAATAAATAAATAAATAAATAAATAAAAATAATAAAAATTAAAAAAAAATAAAAAGTCTCCTTGAGCTCTCCAGAACTCAGTTTTTTTGTCATAAGTACCTCTGATATTTTAACCACATATTGCCTTTTGTCACCTTTTGAAACAGGGTGTACATTTCTGTATTATTTAGCTTTGTGTTTTTATGTCTTATTTACAAAATAGATTCCTCTTTTAGGAATCCATGTTATTTTTTCCTCTATAATACTTAGTATAATACAATGGAGTTCATAGATTCTCAGATAGTATTTGTGGAGCAAATAGATTTCTTTATCTATAAAGTAATAAATAAAAACACGTACTTTCCCTGCCTCCCTGAATTGTTTAGAGGATCAATTTGAGATAATGTTTGTGAAAGCACTTTGAAAAGTATAAAGCGCTATACAAATGTAAGGCATTATTATTTCACAGGGGGATTGCTCAGTTATAACCTTCCAAGTCAGCTTGAATATAATGGCAACTAAAGGAACATTTTTTAAAACAATCTGGAAAGGAACGTGTCCCTTCTGGGCACAAATTATAAGCCTCCTGAAAAAAATGTTTGTGCATATTTTGTGTGTTTGTTTGTTTCTAAATTGCACAATGAGCTATGGCCTTTCAGGGGAAATGTTGCTGTGATAGAAGTAATTCACAATGTAGAAAATTGCCCTTGTGTACTTTCAGTAAGGAATCGCAAACAAATGAGCTATTTTGTCTTCTCCAGTGAAGGAGCTTACCAGGCATGGGTGGCAGCTGTTCAAGTCCATCTGGTCAAGAATTCACTAAGATCATAATACGAAAGCAGCTCCAATGCAGATTTGCATGACAGCCTGCCAATGTTCCTTCGGAGACAAAATGGTTTCTCAGGCCAATAATCTGCATTTTTAAATGTCTCTAAATATGGGTTTATGGAATAATTCCTAACAGCCTTAAGGAACTGATACACTGGGAATGTCATCCCTTTGCAGGGCATCCTTGTGCTGTTGGCCACCATGCATTTGTTTACAGTTGGCTCTGATTGTATCATGATTTTATACATAGTTCTTTTCTTTCTTAAAGAACAACTTTTCCAGACAAAATATTGTGAGCAAATAAGGGCCACAGCTAGATTCTGGAAACACCTTATTAACTCTGAAATGGTATTTTTAAATATAAATAAGATATGCATGCTCATAAATAAGGGTGGAAGGGAAAATAATTAACTGGAAGTTCATAAAAGTTTATCACAAAATAAGCAAATGAAAAATAGATATAACCTATCATTTACCCTAACAGTATATTTATATAACTCCTTAAAATATTTTTAGCACTTCAACATGCTTTTTCTTATTAGATTATGGGGAGAATGTTGTGAGGTAGAATGTGTATGTTTTGTAGATGAGCATACCAATGTTAAACGAAGTTGACTGATTGATTTTGTATTTCCATTATCTCTAAAGCACAACTGAAATTAACATTCAGGATTGTTGCTCGTGTCTGGGGCCATTGCTTTAATCCTGTTTGCTGTAAGTCTCTGGAGTCCCCTACGCTGAAGGCACTGCCTCCAAGCCCTTTCCTCAGCTTGGCCTTTCAGCCTTCTTTAATCCAAACACCTGGCTCTTCTCTGCAGAATCCTCAAGTTACTTGAGCAACATTGACAAGTAGGGAAGTTATTTCCAGGCTTGTTTCAGAATTATCCTTCACTGGGCTAGGGCTGATTTTGAACTGGGGCAAAGGAACAAAAGGGCTTGACAAAATATCTATTAGTTTTAGAGTTGGGGTTAAAGACACCAGGTCAACCTCCCATTCCCCTAGGATGTCTGTCCTAAGGAACCCCTATTGTGTCCATCACAGCCCCAGATATCATCTCACCAGCCAATGGCCGTGGGCAGATCTAACAACTCAAGAGTCAAGAAATTTTTAGCAGTCCTTGAGCAGTCACTATTCACTCAGGGAGTTCCAGTGGCTGCTCAGTTGTCTCTTCAATGAGTTAGGAGGTATTTGCGACCTCCTGATAGTCATTTCCACCAAAAACACAAACTGAAGGCAACTCTGCTACTCAGCGGTGAATGCTGACTTTAGAAAGCTACGGTAGGTTTATCACCAGGGCTCCTTCTACCCGTTCCAGTGAGCACTGCCATTAGCTCACGAAACTTTCATCCCTTTAGGATATCCAGCTCTAACTAATCCAGAGGGATGAAATGAAACAGGCTGACACTTGATTCAGAAAATCTGGAAAGAAAACAGATGTGGCAACAAAGTAACTGAAATTACAACTCACCTATTCATCAGGGTTCAAGGTAAGTCACCTGCAGATTGAGGGAGCAGGAGCCAAGTTCAGAGGCTATTTATTATAAAGGTCTCCTATTGACTTCTTAGGGCAGAAGACACATATCATTAGTGTCTGGGAGGTAAGAGGTCTGGGCACTCCAGACCAAGGTAAATGTCTGGGTCTCACTCATAATTCTCAGAGGGGACCTCTAGGTCCAGTACCAATGTGTCAATAAAATACCTGGCACACAGTGGGTTTTGAGCAAATGTTAGTAGAATGAATGTCTATGGAAGGACAATTGTCTGATCTATGGTGAGAACCTACTGTTAAAAAAATCTATTTCAATTGTCTGCTGGTTTTCTAGCATCCAGAATGAGTTTCTTTAAGAAAGAAACTTTGTATTGTTCATATCCATCTCTCCAGCTGTCAGTATAGCTCCAGGTATCCAATAAGCACTCAGCATTTTCAGAATGAACAAACCAGGTAAGTCCAGTTACTTATTACCATCTAGCTTAGGTGAGAAAGGGCTGGGGTTTGCAAAAGGACTCAATCCCTGAACAGGATCTGGGTGACTGGATCTCATCACATATGTAAATAGAGACCAAGGCAGCATGTCCAATACAATAGAGTGATGGGCAGGTTATACTCTAGGTAAGTAGATACCAACGATGGGTTAAAATGAAACGTTGGCCTGTCCAAACAGAAGGGGAGACTATGAGACAATTACAGGAAGGACAGTGAATTGGAATGAGGGGTATCTGTCACTACAGAGGTGGGTCTAAGCTAATGGGCCATGATCCAGGACTGGGGACCCCTCTGAGGGAAGGGCAGTGGCAGGTAATAAAAGAGGCGCTCAGGAACAGGGATCAAGCTTAAAGCTCAGCCAGCAAACTCAGGTGCCTGGGGACAAGCAAATAGACTTAGGAACAGACTGAAATCCATTTACCAGAACTAAGGTAGGACATCAGAGCAGAAACAACGTAAACAGGATCAAACAGCTTCCAGACATGAATTCATGTACAAGTCCCCAGCAGCATTTCAGGATTAGTCCTGAAAGGCAAGACAGTGGGGAAACTGCAGAAGAGCTTTCGTGGCCACGGCAGGCCTGGGCTAATATTGGCAATAGTGAATTTGATTTGGGATGTTCATTCTAACAAACACCAATTTAATTTCCTGACATATTCCAGGATGTTTACAAGAGCTAATTTCCTTGGAAATGAATTTTTAAACATCCATTATGGAAAATTCTTTTGTTGTGTACACATTAGGCAAAGGTATGCCATTTATAAAAGTGGAGATTTGCTGAACTATTAGAGAAGGCAGGAGAAAAAGCCTTCACCACAGTGCCTTCTCCAGCTACTCCTTACAGATGTATTCTGAAAATAATTACTTGACATATTTATATGTATATCTTTAGTTGAATATCTTACCTAATTGTCCAACAAACTAATTCAATGTTGTTTGCAATGCATTAAGTGAACAAAAGATAAACTGGGTAATAGAGAACGCAGGGAGGCTAGTGGTCCATGAAATCACTGGATTTGCAAAGTGATTTTCTTTTCAGTACTGTGCACTATCTGAGAACAAAATCTGTCGGCAAAGCAGTTTAGTGGCAGCCAATGGGTTAGAATGTAGAGACAATAGGAATGCCACACAGGGTCAAACCGGTGGTCTACCCAGGTCAGACTATTACAGAGATGTGACGTTTTTTGGAGATCAAGTTTATATGTTATGGTATCAGTTTATAATGGTGGAAGTATTTATCTTCTAGAAATCTCTTAGGAACTGACATGTAACTCTGATCTACCAAATTATAATGTATATAAGTTCCACGATTTTTTTCAACAGCTTTCCATCTCTGTTACAAGCTCCATAAATGTAATGTCCAGTAAATGAAAAGTAACATTACCCTTTTTTCTACTTGCAGGCTTCTATATATTCCCAACATTTCCTAAAACCTCAAATTCTTACTGATATGTTAAACTGTTCCCAATATGTGGGAACATATCCCAGACCAGCAATATGAGCTGAGAAATTGTTAGAAATTCTATTTCTCAGGTCCCACCCTGGACCTACTGGATCAGAAAATCTGCAGTGGTCCCAGCTACCTGTATTTTAACAAGTCATCCAGAGGACTCTGAGGTATGGGCTAGACCAGGGGTCGGCAAACTTTAGAGAAGGAAAAGCCAATCCTGTCCCTCGAAGTTTTGCGAGACCTATAAAACAAATGAAATCATTATGTGAATAATATCCCTTAAAATATTATAAATGAAACTATGATAGTTTTATTTTCATTTTCAATTTTACTTCAGAGCCACATGTACATACCGAAAGAGCCTCAGTTTGCTGACCCCTGGTCTAAACTGAGAACTACTGCTATACAGTAAGTGTATCCATACCCACCCTCTGGCAAAAACAAATCATTGCATTCACTCTTTAGTTTGATGATTACATTGTAAATTTTGAAACAAGCTCTGGTGTTTCAGTTGGCAACTCAAACATTTAGAATTTGATACACTGAAATACAAAATGGGAGTGAACAGGAGACAGTTTTGGTGTAAAATCCACAACTATAAAACAGTTTGGGTTCATTTGGCAGGGGTAGGCATTGTACTTAAAAAACTCAATGAGTATCACATTTTAAAAGCACAGCCCCAAAGCTGATGATTTCCAGTGATGATCCTTAGTCCAAAAAAATAATTAATATTTATTATATCCAAATTCCTCTGATTAAAGAATAAATTATTAAGGCATTTTGGAGACATTTTCATCCACATGAAAATAATAAACGTGTTTCCAAAACAATGGAGAAAACTATATATATATATATACACATATATATACATATATATATATACATACATATATATATATACACACATATACATACATATATATATATATACATACATATATATATATAAAATATTTGCTTATTTGACTATCTGAAGATGTTGAAATACATGTGCTTATATTACTCTATTCATCCTCTTTGAAACATAAACCAATGTTGTCCATTAGTGCTTTTTAAAAATTTTTTAAATTGTGCCAAAATACATATAACAAAATTTACCACTTTATCTGTTTTAAAATGCCCGGTTCAGTGGTATTAAACACATTCTTAATGTTGTGCAACCTCACTACCATCCATCTCCATTAACTTTTTTATATTTTAAAACTGAAACTCTATACCTATTAAATAATAACTCCCCAACCCCCAAACTCCAGCCCCTGTCTACCTCCAATCAAAATCATGATTTTGATCACTCTAAGTGGAATCACACAATATTTATTTTTCTGTGATTGGCTTATTTGACTTAGCATAATGTCCTTAAGGTTCATCTATGGCATAGTACATTGAAGAATTTCCTTTGTTTTTAAGGGTGAGTAATATTCCCCTGTATGTATATACCACATGTTGCTTATCCATTCATCCAACGATGGACACTTAGGTTGCTTCCACATTTAACTGTTGTAAATAATGCTTCTATAAACATGGGAGTACAAATATCTCCTTATTAATCTATATCAATTATTTTGTATATATACCCAGAAGTGAAACAGCTGGATTATATGGTAATTCTTTTTTAAAAATTATTGGAGGAACTTCAATGCTCTTTTCCATAATGACTGTACGATTTTACATTTCCACCAATAGTGCACAAAGGGTTCCAATTTCTCCACATCCTCACAATGTTTCTTGTTGGCTGTCTTTGGTAGTAGCCATCCTAATGGGTGTGAAGTTTTATCTCACTGTATTTTTTATATGCATTTCCCTTACAATTAGTGATATTGAGCATCTTTTCATGTACTTATTGGTCATTTGTTTATCTTCGTTGGAGAAATGTCTATTTAAATCCTTTGCTTATTTTTGAATCAGGTTGTTTGGTTTTTTGTTGTTGCTTTTTAGAAGTTCTCTATATATTATGGATATTAACTCCTTATTGCAAATAAGGAGTTAATATTTTCTCCCATTCTGTGCATTTGAATAGTGTATTTTGATGCACAAAAATTTAAAATTTTCAATAAGTTCAAATTGTCTAGTTTCTCTTTTGTGACCTGTGCCTTTGGTGTCATATCCAAAAAATTATTCCCAAGTCCAATTTTGTGAATCTTTTTTTACTATTTTTTTCTTCTGAGAGTTTTATTGCTTTAAGTTTTAAAATCTTCAATCCATTTTGACCTAATTTTTGTATATGGTGTTAGGTAAGGTTCAACTTCATTTTTTTGGATATGGATATCCAGTTTTTCAGCACCATTTGTTGAAAAGATTGATCTTTCCACATTGAATGATTTGTCAGAAATCATTTGATCATATATGTGAGGGTTTATTTCTGGGCTTTCTATTCTATTTATTGGTCTATATGTCTCTATTTGTGCCAGTACCACACCATTTTAATTGCTATAAGCAATTATAGTAAGTTTGAAATCAGAAAACATGAGTCTTCCAGTTTTGTTCTTTTTCAAAATTGTTTTGACTCTTCAAGGTCCATTAACATTCTACATAAATTTTAGATGGGTTTTTGTATTTTTGCAAAAATGTCTTTGGAATATTCATAGAATTTTCATAGAATTTGTAGATTGCTTTGGGTAGTATTGACACTAACAATATTCAGTCTGCCAATCTATGAACATGAGACGATGGTTTGTAATTTTCATTGCACAAGCCTTTCACCTCCTTGGTTAAGCTAATTCCTAAGTATTTTATTCTTTGTGATGCTATTGTTAATCAAATTGTATTTGTAGTTTATTTTTCAGAATGTTCATTTTTAGTATATAGAAATGCAACTATTTTTGTGTGTTGACTGTATCCTGCTATTTTATTGAATTCATTTATTAGTTCTAACATTTTTTTGTGGCATTTTTAGGGTTTTCTACATATAAGATCATATCTATGAACATAAATTATTTTACTTCTTCCTTTCCAATGTGGATGCTGTTTATTTCTTTTTTCTTACCAAATTGCTCTGGCCAAACTTCCATTACAATGTTGAATAGAAGGGTTGAAAGTGAACATCCTTTCCTTGTTCCTGCCTTAGAGGAAAAGCTTTCAGTCTTTCACCACTGAGTATGAAGTTCACTGTGGGATTTTGATGTATGCCTTTTATTATGTTGAGGTAGTTTTCTTCTATTCCTAGGTTTTTAGTGTTTTTATCATGAAAGTGTATTGAATTTTGTCAAATGCTTTTCCTCATCAATTGAGACAATCCTGTGGTTTTTTAGTCTTTCATTCTGTCAAGGTGATGCATTACACTGATTGATTTCCATATGTTGAACCATCCTTGCATTCAGGAATAATTTCACTGATCATGGTGTATAACCTTTTTAATACACTGCTGAATTTGGTTTGCTAGCATTTTGTCAAGGATTTTTGCATCAATGTTCATAAAGTATACCAGTTTATAGATTTCCTTTCTTGTACTGCCTTTGTCTGTCTTTGGTATTAGGGTATTACTGGACTCATAGAATGAGCTAAGAAGTATTTCTTCCTCTTCAACTTTTTGGAAACATTTCAGAAGGCTGGGTATTAGTTCCTTTTTAACTGTTGGGTAGAATTCACCAGAGGAGCCATGAGGTATAAGGCTTTTTGGGGGGAGAGGTTTTAGATTACTGATTCAATATCCTTACTAGTTATAGGTCTATTCAGATTTTCTATTTAGCCTTTTTAGGTTTTTTGTTTGTAGTAATTTATTTCATCTAGATTATTCTATTTGTTGGTATACAATTATTCATAATACTCTGTTACAATCCTTTTTATTTCTGTACAATTAGTAATAGTGTCTCTACTTTCATTTATGATTTTGGTTAATTTGAGTCTTCTTTTCTTTTCTTTTCTTTTTTTATCAGTCCATCTAGCTAAAGGTTTGTCAACTTTGTTGATTTCTTGAAAAACCAACATTTTGTTTTATTAATTTTCTATATTACTTTTCTATTATCTGTTTTGTTTATCTCTAATGTAATCTTTATTATTTCCTTCTTTTTGTTAGCTTTGAGTTTAGTTTGTTCTTCTTTTTCTAGTTTCTTAAAGTTAGGTTGTTGATTTAAGATCTATCTTGATTTTTAATGTAAGCATTTATAGATATAATTTTTTTCCTTAGCACCACTTTCACTTCATCCCATAATGTTTTGGTATGTTGTGTTTTCATTTTCATTTGTCTGCAAGTATTTTCTAATTTTCCTTGTAATGTCTTCTTTGATCCATTAGTTGTTTAAGGGTGTGTTGTTTAATTTCTACAATTTTGTGAAAATTCTAGTTTCTCTTTCGTTATTTATTTCTAACTGCATCCTCTTGAGGTCAGAGGAGATACTTTGTATGATACCAATCTTTTAAAATCTATTGAGACTGAACTTGTGGCCTAACATACAGGACGTGTGATCAAAAGATATGGTGACGGTCCGCCGAGTGGCTCATTTGGTTAAGAGTGCAAGCTCTGAGCAACAGGGTCGCTGGTTTGATTCCCACATGGGCCAGTGAGCTGTGCCCAAGTTTAGCTGCCACTGAGCTGCCAACAAATGGCAGGATGGCTCAGCTGGTGAGAGCACGTGCTCCTAACAACCACAAGGTTGCTAGTTCAACTCCTGCATGGGATGGTGGGCTATGCCTACCCGCAACTAAGATTGAACACGGCACCTTGAGTTGAGCTGCCCTGAGCTGCCGACGGGTGGCCAGAAGGCTCAGTGGTTAGAGTGTGTGCTCCTAACAAGGTTTCCGGTTCCACTCCTGCATGGGATGGTGGGTTACACCTTCCCACAACTAAGATTGAACACTGCGGCACCTTGAGCTGAGTGGCCAAGAGCTGCTGATGGACAGCCGGATGACAATTGGACTCGGAGCTGAGCTAGCTGCGCCCTCCACAACAACTTGGCTGTTCCCCTTCCCCAATTCCCCAACACTGTTCCCCTTCCCCAATTCCCCAATAAAAATCTTAAAAACAAAAAAAACATGGTGAATGTTTAAATAAAAATAAATTATTACAGTAAAAGACACACTGCCATTAATCCCCCTCAAAATATTCCCCCTTTCTTCGAACACACTTATTCTATTGTTCTTGCCACTTTCTGCAGCAGTTCTGGAAGTCCTCTTTCGTGAGTGTCTTTACTTCATCCTCCATCATGACAATGCTCCATGTTATACGTCCGTTCTGGTACAGCAATTTCTGTCAAATAAAAACATTATGGTGTGTCCTCATCCACCTATTCATCGGATCTGGCACCATGTGACTTCTGGCTCTTCCCCGAAGTCAAAATGACCATGAAAGATAAATATTTTGAATCAATTTAAGACATCAAGGCAGCCATGACAACACAATTAAAGACACTCATGAAAGAGGACTTCCAGAACTGCTGCAGAAAGTGGCAAGAATGATGGGATAAGTGTATTTGAAGCGAGGGGGAGTATATTGGGAGAGATTAATGGCAATGTGTCTTTTACTGTAATAAGGTTTTTTTTATTTAAACATTCACCATATTGTTAGGTCACACCTTGTAGTTAGACCATGTAGTTTTTATCCATTCTGTCAATTCTTGTCTTTCCATTGGAGAGTTTAATCCATTTACACTTAAAGTCATTACTGATAAGGAGGGACTTACTTCTGTCATTTCGCTATTTGTTTTTATTATATGCCTTATAGCTCTGTGTCCCTCATTTCCTGCATAGCTGTCTTCTTTTGTGTTTTGTTGATTTTTGTAGTAAAATGTTTAAGTTCCTGTCTCATTCCCTTTTGTATATATGCCATAGCTAGTTCTTTGCAATTAGCATGAGGGTTACACTTAACATCTTAAAGTTATAACCCTATAATTTGAATTTATACCAGTTTAACTTCAATAACACACAAAAATGCTGTTGCTTTATAGCTCCATCCTAACTCCTTTTGATTGTTGATATCCCTAAACTTACATGTTTATATATTGTGTCCACAAACAGAAACCAATAATTTTTTTAAACGCATTAGTCTCCTAAATTATGTAGAAAACAAAATTAGAGTTACAAACCAAAGTTACAATACTACTACTTTTTAGACTAATAATTGTTTTTAAATGTATCTGTCTCTCAAATCATACAGAAAACAAAAAGCCCAGTTACAAACTAAAGTTACAATAATACTAGCTTTTGTCATTGTCCATGTATTTACCTTTATTGAGATATTTATTTCTCCATACAGCTTTGACTTACTGTCTAGTATCCTTTCATTTCGCCCTGCAGGACTGCTTTGAGAATTCCTTGCAGGGGAGGTCTAGTGGTAATGAATTCCATGAACTTTTATCTTGAGTGTCTTAATGTCTCCCTCTCCTTTTGGAGAGTTTGAAGACAGTCTTTTTCTTTGAGCACTTTGTATATATTGAACAACTACCTTATGGCCTCTAAAGTTTTTGACAAAAAATGTACTGATAGTCTTATTGAGGATCCCTTACATGTGATGATTTGCTTCTCTCTTTCAGCTTTGAAAATATGTTCTTTGTCTTTCCAAAGATTGATTACAATGTTTCTCAGTATGTATCTCTTTGAGTTTATCTTACTCAAAGTTTCTTGAACTTCTTGGATTTTTATATTCACGATTTTCATCAAATTTGGGGAGTTTTCAGCCATTATTTCTTCAAATATTCTCTTTCTTCTTTCTCTCTCTCTCTCTCTCCTCTGAACTCCCACAACGTGTATGTTGGTTGGTTAGATGGGGTTTCGCAGGTCCCTTAGGCTCTGTTCACTTTAGTTCAATCTTTTATTTATTTAATTTCTGTTCTTCAGGCTCAGTTATTTCCTTTGTCCTATCTTCACATTCACTGATTCTTTCTTCTACCTGCTCAAACTTGACTTTGAATCCCTCTATAACAAGTCCTCACTTAATGTTCTAGATAGGCTCTGTGACCTTAAGTGAAATGACATGTAATGAAATCAGTTTTACCATAGACTAACTGATATAAACAAGAGTTAAGTTCCTATGGCATCTCATCAATGTTACAACAAAATAACATTGAACAAAACAATGTTATTTGAGGACCTGCTGCAGCAAATTTATCATTTCAGTTATCGTACTTTTCAATTCCAGTGTTTCTTTTTTGGCTTCTTTTTAGATTTTCTATCTCTTTACTGAGATTTCCATTTTATTCATACCTTCTTTTTTACTCTCTCCACATTTTCCTTTAATACTCTGAGTATTTTTATGACAGTTGTTTTAAAGTATTTAGTATATCTGTCATGAGGTCTTTTTCAGAAACAGTATATATATATATATATATATATATATATATATATATATATATATATATATATATATTCCCCCCCCCATTGAATACTGTTTTTGCTCATTGTTTTTGTTTTGGTAATTGATGTAGGCTGTCTCTGGCTGAGGATCAATCTGAGGTATAATCTTAAAGTATTTTCTGAGACTTTTCCTGGATATACATGGTCACCTTCTAATCTTCCCAGTATATAAAGCTGTTTTTGAATATCCCAATATCTGACTCTCAAAAATTGGAATAAATAGAAAAATTAAGTGACTGAGGACATCAGCCCTTTTAATGCCCTGCAAGTCCTTTCATCTGGAGAGGGAGAAGCTTGCAACAATGGGGTACATGCAAAAACAATGGGTGTTTGCCTACACTTCTGTGATCAAAAGCAGCAATCACTGATCAGAGAACTGACCCATGATATTTGGAGGAAAGGGTCCTTTTTGCTTACTCTGGTTCCTACTAGTTCTGTGCAAGCTGCTCCAAAAAAATTGTGCACTTCTGCCTGCTACATGGCTGTGGGTGGGGATGGGTAGGTGCTACAGTGTTAAGAGCTGAAATTGGCCACAATTAACTGCAATTTACTATTAAAGCATTCCCATGAAAGTTGTAAGCCTTCAAAAGACCCCAGAATTCAAAAATAGTTACATCAGATAGGTTCTGCCAGTATAACTGTTGTCTGGGTGGGGATACAAATTCCTAGTCCCTTCTATTCTGTCATCCTCCTGTCCATTAGCTTTTAAACATGTTCCAACTGAGGAATAGGACAAGACTTAAGAAGTTGATGATTTTGGATCAAATTTCACAATGATATTATATTATGTGTTATCCTGATGGATATTTTTTATATACAAAAGCTTTTATTTTTTTCAACTTTAATGCAAACCTCACAAATTTGACTTATATTGAACTGCACCCCCAGTGGCAGGAGAAGTCTGATTTCATGTTCAATGGATGTTTTGAAGGGAGAGAATGCGTGCCTGTGTTTTGCTGAGCATTCCTGGAATCATGCTGACCATTCCAGCATGCAAACCCCAGATTTGCTGCATTACAGATTCAAACAATGGCAGCAATACTATCTCCCTGAGTCTACATTCTTGCAGAGCCAGATTATGTAGACAGGCAAGTAAGGAATCTGGCATAAAACATTGTTAAATTTAGTAAGGAAATAAAAGTTTTAATTTTCTCATATTCTTTGTCACCTATTATCTGACATGTTTTTATCCACTCAGTTGTTCTTCTCTGGATTTCAAATAGCATTTCTAATAATAAATGTGAGACAGTTTTATTATCAAGCTGTTCATTCTCTTTACATTTCTGTCCTTACTAATTATATGTTAATCTTTAAACATGAAGATAATACGTGTGATCCAGCAATCATAATGCATATGCCTCAAATTGTTTTGCTAGAGGAATGGGTTTCTATTGATCCCTATCATTGCACTTTCTTCTCCAGTGTTCATGTGACCAACAGCTCCATTGTAATACTGTCACATGAATGTGGTTTGAAACTTAGACCAAAAAGAGAACTGATCAACCAAACTGATGTGGAAATTCAGCAGAGGCCCTTGTCTTGATCTCATTAGCAATAGGAGTCAGCAAAGGATAGTGGTCACTCGTTATCCATTTAAATAGATACTAAAATTTACCTTTGGAAAATTCCAAAGGACAAAAATAAAGACTATATAATGCCATAAATCTGCTGCTATGGATACTTGGGTGATAAAAGATAAAATTGACAAGCCTGGGACCTTTGCAATGGTCAGATTGTCAGGAATGATTAACAGTGTGTTCTGACAATAAGAGAACAGGAGAAAAGAATGTCCTGGTGAAACATAAATTTAAAATACCATGAGGCATGTTCTAAAGAAAACAGGTCAGCCTGAGGGTGTTGGAACAAAGGGAGGTAGTTCTGAGAGAACTGGAGTTACCAGGCTTGAGATCCAAGTTTAAGATTAACTCAGTCTCTTTCTAAAAGATACTTTAAGTATGGGAAATTTAATTTTATTATTATAAGTAGTACATGTTCACTATTAAAACAAACTTTAAAAAATGAATAATCCAGAATATAAAGTCCCTTAAAATAAGATGGCTATACATCCTTGTTTCCTCTAGACACTTCTATATCATGCTGTTGATTCAGGTGTACATATTAACAGTAACCTCTTTAACTTACAAAGTGTAGTGGTGTATGTGTGTATGTGTGCATATGTGTATATGCATACAGCTTTTGATTTTATTCTTTTTTGTTTGTTTTACAAAAATTGAATGATATATACTAGTGGTCCTGAAACTTTTTTTCACTGAATATGTATCTTAAAATCTTTTTTGTTTTTCAAAATGATGCTTTCTTTAACCTGCTATATACTCTCCATTAAATATAGTTATTTATTCTTCTATTAAGACCACTTGCATTGTTTTGAATTTTGCATAACTATAAATAATTTTGCCACATATATTTTTTTTACCCATAACTTTGTACAAGTTTTAGTGTTTCTGTAGGATACAGTTTTGGAAATAATATGGTTGGATCAAAGAACATGAACATTAAAATAATAATCAAGGGCTGGCCGAGTTGCTCATTGGTTGAGTTGGCTTGGGACACCAGCTCTGAGCAGCAGGACCGCCGGCTCGGATCCCACATGAGGGCCAGTGGCGCTGCTCCTTCTACAGCTAAGATGGTGAACAACAGCTCCACCTAAAGCTGGGCTGCCATGAGTCGCTGGTGATGGCGTAGGCTGCAGTGGGGCTGCAGTGGGCTGCCATAAGCTACCATGAGCAGCCAGCAGCCGGAGTGAGCTGCTATGAGCCGCTGTGAGCGGCCATCCTATGGCCAGTGACCAATCTGCCTCAGTCAGGAAGAGCGCAATGATCACAATACCAACATGGGCCAGTAAAGCGTTGTCCTCCACAACTAGACTGACAAACAAAAGGACAGCAACTTGTCTATTCCCCTTCCCTGATTCCCCAACGCTGTTCTCTCCCCCGATTCCTCTTTTAAAAAAAAATCATAATCAATATACCCAAGTATGGGCACATTTTTTAATTTTCAATTTAATAACTCATGAAATGTCAACATTTTCCCCTTGGTAATATTTCCATTTTAAACTAAAGAGTTTCAATTCTTTACGTCCACAAAGATTTTAATGAACAAGAGTACAAAGTGTAAAACATTTTGTTTTGTAATTTACTTTTTGGCAAAAACATCACTGTTCTTTGGAAATTGAGTAATTGTTTAAACAAGTACAACACAAATGTACTGAATCTTCAGATGGAGGCCTGAGACACTGTGGGAGCCTACAGACATCCCATATTCCACTTTAAAGGAGTCTCTCTTATTTGTCTTTTGATAAAATGTATCAAACCAACTTATCAACTAGTATGAGATGGCTGAGTTTCCTTAAACAGTTAACTCCTGAACAACATGGTTTGAACTGTGAAGGTCCACTTACACGCAGAATTGTTTCAAAAAATATGTACAGTACTGTAAATGTATTTTTTCTTCCTTATGATTTTCTTTAGCTTACTTTACTGTAATAATACAGTATATACTACATATGACATACAAAATATGTTAATTAACTATGGTATTGGTAAAGCTTCTGGTCAAGAGTCAATAACAAGCAACAGTTTCACGCGTTGAGCTAGGTGGCTGGAGGGAAGAGGTAGAATACCCTAGAAGTAGTCAGCTACATGGCTGCACTGTTGAGAGTTAGGAAGGTGCCGAGAAATCCTCTCTCACTGGTCTTCCTGCTTTTCTGTGCTGAAGCCTGTGCCAATCCATGTAGACCTGCGACAAATGGCCCATGGGCACAAACTCCTTCCCTCTCTTCCTCCTTCCTTGCAGCCTCATTCACTTGCTTCCTTCCTTCCTTCTTTCCCTATTTTCCCTTTAGTCATTCCTGTTTTACCCCCAACTCCTCCCCACATTATCAGTGTAGACTAACAAATGGTAAGGACAGGTCTTGAAGAAGACACAGGTGACTAAGATGGAGCACTTGCCCTTGAAAAGCCCACAGTTTTGTCAGGGAGACAGACATGTAAACAAATAATTGGAGAGCCCGATGAGTGCTGTAATTATGTATCTAATATCATTAGCAGAATAAAGAAAAACTGGACAACTAATTTTGCTAGGAAAAATCAGGACAGTTCTACAGAGGAGATGATACTTGTGATATGCGTGGAAAGTCATTTCTTTTGCATGTGGGAGAGGGTAATTAAGGCATCTGGACAGATGGGCCTGGGCTGTGACTGCTTCAAATGCAGTATGGAGAGCAGATGATGTTTCTGCCCTCAGTCTCTAACCTGCTTAACGCAGACATCAGTAATCAAGTTTAATACAGTTGTTTTAACTTGTACCTAAATACGGGCACACATCATTTTCTTGTACTTCGCTTTACTGCACTTCACAGATGTTGCATTTTTACAAATTGAAGGCAAGATCCTCTATCGGCCAAAAGATTGCAGCCCCGTTTACTGCGATGGTCTGGAATGAACCCCACAATATCACCGAGGCATGCCTGTATGTCACTGCTGGCTGAGGAGGGGAAATGCCCCTGAAATAATGCATCCAGCTTCTGTTAGTTCCCTGCCTTTGGGCAAATAACCTCAGAGTTTGGATTTTCTTTCTGTAGAAGCATATTTAAATATTTTAAAAATGTACTCCATTGTTTTTGACATTTGTAAATATGTCTTCAATAATGGGACCAAATTCTTCGATACCCCCATTTGATACCCACTAATCTTCATTCTGGTTTGTCCCTGACGGTCAATGCATGGCCAGTAGGTACTGATGGTGCTGGCCAGGAAGGTACAAGCATGATAAGGCTCATACTAGGTGGATGTGTAACTATAAACATCGTTAGCTATCTAATCAAAACCACCAGACTATTTGTTTTGTCTGGAATGAAGCCTCTCAGACATATCAGGAGTGTATATGCACACATGTCTATGCTTGTGTTTCCAAAAATGAAAGCATGTTTGTAAAAGCCCGGATGTTTCACAAGAAGCTTAGATATATTTTTTGTTATTTATTCTACTGTATACAACTTATTTAATCTTCTTGCCTTCAAACCAGAGGTAGCCTGGTAATATTAACCTGGCCAGGTCATGCTATGCTATGGTAACAAATCGGCAAATCTCAGTGGCTTTAAAGCACCAAGCTTTATTTCTGGATTATACTACATGGCCATTTTATGTTCGCGCGGGCTTTGCTCTATATTGCCATTATTCTATGGCTCAGGCTGATGGAGTTTTACTATCTGGAACATCCTCAATTGTGGCAGTAGGGGAAGACGGTTCTAGCACATCTTAACTGACAATTAAACATGCTGGCCAGAAATGGCAAACATCGTATCCAGCTATAATCCATTGCCTAGATTAGACACTCAGCTATGCCTGGTTTCAATGGGAAGGAGAAATAAATCTTACACGTGCCTGGAAGAAAGTCTGCCAGAAATTATAACATAATTGGGGGAGGTGTGGGGGCGTATGCCCTTGAGCCCTGCCCAGAGCCTGGTCTGGTTGGATGGAGTGTGGGGTGACCTAGGAAGGCAGATGGGCACAGCTGGAGCCTACAGGATGCGTTGTGTGATTCTGGGTGTGTGATGGGAGCAAGTGTGGGGCCTATCAGAGGGGCAGGGAAAGGATGGCCGGGGTGTGCTGAGCATCAGGGGTGGCTAAGTGAATGAAATCAGACCTGAAGTACTGCAGCCTTGACCACTCTTCCCAGAGGAATCCTAAACTCTGAAGATCTCAATAGTGACAGGGGATTCCTGAGACAAGAAACACCTGGGTTGCCTGGTGCTGGAGGCCTCTCATCCCAGACTCATTTTTAAGGAGTGTGGCTCATGCCACCTATCATGCAAACTCCAATACTCATGGACACCATGCCCTACCCCCCACCAATTCCTTCCACTTGCCCCAGAGGCCTAGGCAGGTGCTATGGGACAGGTTCTGGCCCGAAGTCTATGCAGGGGAGGGACTACAGAGGCCAGAAAGGGAGTGGGGTGGTGGAGTGAACTGCAAATGCAAGAGCCACAAATCTATATAGCCTTTTAGGACCCCTAAGGGCCCAGTGGCAGCAATGCAGGCTTCTGGCACAGAAACCAGGGGCCCCAATCTGAAGTCTGCCAAGATCCAAGGCTTCAGCAACCTGAACACGCCGTTTCATTGTACAACCTTGGGGCCAGCTGTTTTTCCTGGCAGCTGCAAGCTGTCTAAAATTCATTGCAGGAGACCATCTTTACCCATTCCTGAAACCTTCCCCCTAAAAAGCAACCTCAGGGCATTAGTCTCTTTCTGAAGGTAAAGTCATCAGAATTGCCTCACAGATTGGACATAGGAGTGAGAGAAACAAAGGCATAAAGGATGATGCTGAGGTTTTGGGATTGAGCAAGGGGAGGCAGGGTGGGACAGAGTGAAGAGAGAGAGGTGTTGCAGGAGGCACTCATTCTTAGGGTCAGGCAAAAGCACAGTTGGCACTTGCATAATACACTGAATGTCTTAAACTTTATGCCAAGCGACTCTCTTGCTTCACTCTAGTCACTGTTCTGACTAGTAGAATGATGTCACCAGGATCTGAGTTGGGGTAGGCTGTGCAGAAGCGGGTTAGGTGAATAACAAAAGTCTGTTTCTAGACATGTTGCGTTTGAGATGACTACTGAACATCCAAGTGGAAATAGAGAATGGACAGCCAGGTCTCTGATTGTGTGTCTCAGGGGAGAGGTCTATACTCAAGTTATACATTATAGAGTTATCACAAGACTAGGTGAACTTCTGGAGGCAGTGAGTATAGACGAGAGATAAGAGATGAGGTTCAAGGACTGAGTCATGAAATAATTTGTAGGAAAGAAGAAGAGGAACCTGCAAAGGACCTTGAAAAATAGGAGCCAGCGAGAGAAGGAAAACTAGGAGCGTGAAGTCCTGGAAGACAAAAGAAAAAAAAATGCTTCAAGGAGTAGGGAGTAATCAATCATGTTTCATGTTGCTATAGAATGTTAGATAAGGATTGGGACTGGAACACTGGCTTTTGTAGCATGGACTCAGTGATGATCTGACTAGAAACAGTTTTAGTGCAGAGATGGGACCAAAACCTGGAAAGAGTGCATTGCACAGAAAGATGAAGAGGGAGAAGGGGAAGTGAATTTAGCACATATAGACAACTCTTTCAAAGGAAAGAGAAAGGAAGAGGTAGAGAGTGAGGGAGATGAGAGAGAGGCTGAAGGGGGAAGAGAGGTCCAGAATTTAGTGCTCTCAGTTTCTCAAACTTGGCACTTCAACCTCTCTCTCACCTTTGGGTTTTCTAATGGATCCTCTGGGATCCTGATTTTCCACCAGACAGGGACTCAAAATAACAAATAGTTTAATCTGATGGGTGACAAAAGTTCTATGACAGATTTTGCTACCAAGACACATGTGAAAGGAAGTAGCAACATGTAGAATTTCAACTAGGATCAGCATCTTTTTCTCTGAACTTGTTGATTTGGAAATCATTTGTCTGGCTCTGCAATTGAATCTTCATTCGCTCCCAGTCTTTCTAAAGCCCCACATGCTGATGCTAGTTAAGAATAACACATTTTACTCTGTTAACTTCTGCTTACCACTGAGGATCTTAAACTGTGTTCAGAGGTAATTTGGACAGACTCTTTCAAGATAGTGCATCTTTTAGTAGATCCACAGAACAGTAAATATAACTTGATAATCATGCCAAACATTTCTTTGTATTGTAAAATTGAATTGGCAGCTTTGCATAATAAAGGGCTAAAATTATGAACCACATAAGATTTGCCTGAAACTTGATTGTTCAGGCTCAAAATTCTCTGCTGAATACTCTTATGCTTGCTTTTGTATTTATCCATTTTCATGCGACTGCTTACAGAAGACATTTCATTTTTTATCTATTTTCACAAAAGTAAATTTTAATAAATATGCCAAAGCCACTCCAATAGCATCCATCATATCCCATGTATTATATAGATACATATTTTACCATGATAATTGACATACCAGCATTTTATGAACTTGGTTCTTTGTGGATGCATTCGGAATAGTGTTCCTTTATAGAATGTAATATTTTATAATCTTTTATTCCTTTATTTCTTGCTGTGCTGTACAAAATGTTTATAAAATGAGTGCTTTTGGTTTGGTGCAAAACGAGCGATCGCCAGGGTAAAGGCATTAAAGAAGAAAACGTAGAGTGAGGATCATAGAGCATTTCTGTTTCTTTCTGAAGCGTGGGTGAATTTTAGCCCCATGGAATCTCTTAAGACATAATCCAGCAAGAGTGAGATCATGAAAGGTTAGCTTTCCCCAAATAGAAATTATGGAACAGAATTATGAAATTGGCACTTACAAATGTAATCCTCTACCTTCTCAACAAAATTAGGAATTAGGAAAGGGCCAGGAGGGGCCTCTGAATTCATCTAACCTTACCTCATTGTGCACATGAGAAAGCTGAGCAGTTTTAGTCTGCAAGGCATCCTAATGTGATATAGAAAACTACAGAATCCAGGTTTCTGATCTAGGTTACTGTTCTAGGTATCCATCTATGAGAACACACATTTATCAAACACCTAGTACATACAAGGGATCATTCAAACCTTCTCTGAAGGATACAAATTTGTGGAAAATACTCTGCGCATAGAGAACTCATAATCCATTATCAAAGGTAAGATAGAAATATCAGTACCTAAAATACAAGCTTTGATTTGTTAAGCACCATGGAGTAATATAAAAGTGTAAGAAGGGAAAGAGAAGGTGACGTTTGGGCAAGCTGGTGTAAGTTTCTTAAAGGAACAGCACTCACTTGTGATGTGAAGGTAAGACTTCAATAAAAAAGAGAGGAGGAAGAGGATTGTAAGCCTGGCAAAGGGAGTACCATTAGCAAGGACAGGAAAGCACACAGTGATGAAAAAGACCAAGCTGTTTAATGTGACTGGATTATAATTTTCCTTACCTTCACATTTTTCTGTCATGCGATTTCACGCCACTAAATTACAGCCATATATTAAAGGAACTTAAATATCAGATAAAATAGCCTTGTCTTAAATAATAAATCACTGAAGTCTAGAAGCAGAAAATAACTTGATCGCCTATCTCCAGATTTTGAGAACAAAAACAAGTTGTGGATCCTTGACCAAAGTTTATAGTGTCTTTTGAAAAAAAAAAAAAAAGAGGAAAAGAGAACTGATGTGCTCTAATCACTTGTGTTGGTCATTTGTTTGTTTGCTCTCAAAGCTATCCCTACCTCTGCTGTGAATTGCAGTCGTACATTAGCAAACCAAATTCAATAGGCTCCCTTTACCAAATGACTACCAGGTAGGTGCAGCTAATGGGAGAGAAAAGAAATGGCATCAGAGGATGGGAGGAAAGGAGAAGTCCGGTCACTTTGTCTCACCCTGTGCTTAGAACAGTAGCTCCACAGTGGTCATACCTCCTTTCTCATTTCAGCTCTTGTACAGTCTCTGCCATGGTTCCAGTTCCAGCACTTTCTGGGCAGCTCCTTCTCCATGGTTCCAGGTCCTGCTGGGCATCCCCAGCTTATAGAATCTGGTATGACCAAAGCCTTCCATTGGGCAGTCTCCATAGAGACTCCCTGCTGATAATAACCTCTAGATCAGCGGTTCTCAACCTTTCACAGGGGTCGCCTAAGACCATCGGAAAACACATATTTTTGATGATCTTAGGAACCGAGACACCGCTCCTCTATCCATCTCCAGGCCCACATGCAGATACGCCCACATACGAGTACCCGGCGACCCTTGTGAAAAGGTCATTCGACCCCCAAAGGGATCGTGACCCACAGGTTGAGAACCGCTGGTCTAGATGGTTCACAGTTCCTTTTGTTTGCACATTCAACTCTTCCAAGACAGAAAATTAAAGATTCATATAACTGGAGTGTTAAAAAAGAAAACTGTCTTAAGAGAGAATTAGGGCCTCAAACAAAGTAATCGTAGATCTGTCTCTTTCTCCCCGTCTCCAAACTCTTTTGTGCTCTCTCATATTTCCTTCATTGTTAGACCAGGTCTTTCAATATAGTCAGAAAAATGACTCTTGGTTAGCATAAGTTTATATCCTTGAGGTTCATAATCCAAAGGCAAAAAGAGACTCTCTTTTCTGGAAACCCTGTATTAAATCTCAAGATTGAGTCTGGTTGATTTACGTGAGTTCAGGGGAATAAAATTATCTGATTGGTCCTGGTCATGGCGGGTAGGGTGTTATTATCCCAGCCTCATCAGAGTTTTATTGAATGAGTTTTATTGAAGAGTTTTATTGAATGAGTGCTTACTCAAATGAAGGGATACTGGGCAAACAACAAGCATCTCATATGGGAGATCCTGAAAATTTTCCATTTGCCCCTCCGTATACACTCTTCATCCTTTTCAGACTCAAATTGTGTCCAGGAACCTGATCTCTTTGACCTCTGTCCCCTGTGTTTTGTCCTCTGGCTTTTCGAGTGTAGCCAATGGAGCACATGGCCAGGTAACTGGAAGGCGAAAGGGAAAAGCCTTAGTGTATATTCCACCCCTGCCAGGCAGTGACTTGGCAGTGGCAGCTTCCCTCACTCTAACAGCTCTTCATTGAGCAGTCTGTCCTAGTTACACGTTCTCCAATGTTCTGGCGAGAGCTGCTGCCTCCCTGCCTCCACAGGCCTGAGGGTGGTAAATGTTTTTACCATTGCTAGTCCTTGGGTGCCTCAGGAACTAGCTCCCACTGGGTTCCCTTAACTCTGTCCACACCCTAAATTATCTCTTTTTTAACTCTCTTTAGGAAAAAAAAAGACTATTTTTTAGAGCAGTTTCAGATTCACAGTAAAATAAAGAGGGAGGTACAGAGATTTCCCAGGTACCCCATATACATGCATAGGCTCCCTCACTATCAACATCCCCTGCAGAGTGGTGCATTTGTTACAATTGATTTACCTACATGGATACATCATAATCATCCAGACTCCACAGTTCATATTAGGGCTCAGTCTTGGTGTTGTACATTCTATGGGTTTGGACAAATGCATAATGACATGTACCTATCATTATGGTAGCATACAGAGTACTTTCACTGCCCTAAAATCCTCTGTTCCCTGCCTATCCATCCCTCCCTCCACGCCCACCTCTGGCAACTGCTGATCTTTTTACTGTCTCCATAGTTTTGCCTTTTCCAGAATGGCATATAGTTGGAATCATACCATAGGTAGCTTATTAATATTGGTTTCATTCACGTATTAATATGCACTCACAGTTCCTCCATGTCTTTTCATGACTTGATAGCTCATTTCTTTCTAGCACTGAATAATATTCCACAGTATGGATATACCATAGTATGCTTTATCCATTCACCGACTAAAGGACAACTTGGTTGCTTCCAAGTTTTGGCAATTATGAATAAAGCTGATATAAACATCCATGTGCAGGTTTCATGTGGACATTCATTTTTAGCTCCTTTGGGTAAATATCAAGGAATGAAACTGCTGGATCATATGGTAAAAATATCTTTAGCTTTGTAAGAAACCATCAAACTGTCTTCCAAAGGGACTGTACCATTTTGTATTTCCACTCAAGTGAATGAGAGTTCCTGTTGCTATACATCCCTACCAGCACTTGGTGCTGTCAGCATTCTAGGTTTTGGCATTCTGATAGGTGTGTAGTGGTATCTCGTTGTTTTAATTTGCATTTTCCTCATGTCATATAATGTAGACTGTATTTCCATATGTTTATTTGCTATCTGTGTATCTTCTTCAGTGAGTTTGTTAAGGTCTTTGGTCCATTTTTAAATCAGGCTGTTTGGTTTCTTACTGTTGTTTAAGCAGTTACTCTCTTGAGCATGCCAACTGTGCCCAGCAGGGATCCGGTACTTGCTGGAAAAATGGTTATTCCTACTTTATAGAGTTGACAAAAATCAAAGCTCCAACATTTTCACAAACTTGCTGAAGATCATATAGCTAGCAAATGCTGAGATTAAAGATGAAACTCTGTCTACCTCCAAAGTCTGGATTCTGAAATGACAATTTCTCTCCTATTGACAGAGATGTAAACCTTAGAGGAAATATCCCATTGTCATTTGTCCTGTCTGACTAGAGTCTACCAAATATGATGGACAGGCAGACAGAGCTTTAGGCTCCTACAATCAAAATGGCTCTAGGTTAAAGACAAAGGGAGTAAGACAGAGACTTCCACCCTACCTACCACTCGTTGGTGGATTAATCCAGTTTGTTTGTTTGTTTGTTTTTTATAATACAAAATGTGAGGACATAGGCCCTTCATGAGCCAATCCAAAGAGAAGAGTAAGCTTTGCAGTTATAGCCCTCCACCCCCGACCCCTGTACTTTTCTTACAGTGACTTGCTAGTTAATGCATGAGATAGTAAATTTGTTGGTCCTGTTTTTGTTTGTTTGTTTGTTTTGAAATATGTAGTTTTGTGTGGAGGAAAATAGGGATCTAGTGGAAACTTGGTCTTGATGAAATTTAGTCCCCTAAGGAGGTCAGCAACAGGGAACAGGAGTCATGAGAGGCTCCCTCAGTGGTCCTCAGCTATACTTGCACAGATTCTTTACAGTGGTATAATGACTTTTAATTCTTTGCCATAGAACTTGCTCTAGGACCATCTTCAAGGGAAGTATAATTTATCAATGTAAATGCATATCAACTTACTGTCCAGAGCACCTAGGGCCAAAAATCAGTGTTTGGAAGGCACAAAAGCAAATGCATAATGGTAAAGAAACCAACCTGATTCAGAGGGCTAAAGTTAGCTCTGTTCTCACTTCATTTCCATGATATACATTAGGAAATTATGAAGCCTAAGAACTTAAATGGAAAATAATCAGAGGAGTAAAGTGTAGTTCAAGGCATAGGTAAGAAAGACAAATCGGATGTTTCTTAGATTTGACACATTAAGATCCATCTCAGCAAAGCAAGAAGGAAAATTGGACCAGCCAAGTCCTTCAAAGATAGAAAGCAGCTTTCTGTTTTTCAGTGTCCGTTTCTGAAGAGAAGATCTAATACTGCAAGAGAAATGAGCACTGTGGTTTATGGGAACAGTCCAATACCATGAGACATTTACATGTAGGCAAAAAACTGACTTTGAAGGGCCAAGAAAGACAGAAGCTTTCTTTAAAGATAAGGTGACAAAAAAGAAAGAATATATGCAAATTTACTAAAAATCTTGTTTCTTTAATGTAGTCATGCCCCCAAGTTGGGAAGACTTCTCTCCAAAATCACAGATTCATAAAGGGGAGACATTTATTTTGAGGACAATTTAGGCAGAGAAGGATGGACAGAGTCTGCTCTGAGATGGGACTCTTTTGTCCCCTGGTGCTCAGCAGTCATAGTGACTCAGATGCAGCAGCAATGATCTTCTTGCATTTTCTTCCACAAAATTCCAATTGCCCCCAGACCCTTCACAATTGGTGAAGATGGAAGAGCTTTGTAGAGTGAAACATTCTCTATGGTTTGTGTTTACTAGTTTTGCTGAAAGGTTGTAGGCTCCTTTGTAGACTATGAGCACTTGAGAGCAGGGATAGGTTTTATTCATCACTGTTCTTATTCCTTAGCTCCATGCCCGGATACATATTTAATAAAGTCAATTTTGTTAACCTCATTTTTAAATTTTGATTTCTTTCCTTCTTAGGAAAAAGATACACACACACACACACACACACACACACAAACATACACACACACCATTTGGTGTAAAAAACTATTGGTAAATTAAAGGTAATAAAACATTTACTTAAGCTAAAATGTAAAAATAACATATGAAGAAAGCTCAACGTAAAGGCTGAAATATACAGACGCTACAGGAAAACAGACCTTCAAAGCATAGTTCATGTCTCTATGTCTCATTTTTTTCCCCCTCTCTAACGTGGATAATGAGGTAGGATTTCTATTGGCCACTTTCTGTTGCCTGCTGATGGCCATGTTCCTTTCCTAATGAGAGACTCAGTCATTAACCATAGGTGTTACTGTCGCCAAGCCTTAGGCATCATTAATCAAATAAAAATCAGTTCAAAAGCAGGAGGTATAGGAGGCTGAAGAGTGTCCCTTAAAATTGGTGTGCACAATGAAATACAGAATGGGACCCTATTTGAAAAAAGAGTCTTTGTAGATGTAATTAGGATGTAAGAAAGGATCTTGAGATGAAATAAGCCTGGATTCAGAGAGGGCCATACATCCAATGACTGTTGTCCTTAAAGAAAGAGGGAAAGGCACAGAGACACAGGGGACAAGGCCATGTGAAGAGGGAGGACAAGATTGGAGCGGTGCTACCATGGAACCACCAGAAACTGGAAGAGGCAAGGAAGGCTTTTCCCCACAGCCTCCGGAGGGAGTGGGGCCTTGCCAGCATCTTAATTTTGGACTTCTGACTACAACTGTGAGACAATAAAATTCTGTTGTTTGTAGCCACCTAGCATGTGCAGTGCTTTGTTATAGCAGCCTGAGGAAACTAGTACTTTTCACAAAAGCCAATACAACATTCCAATTGTATGTATGGTAGTTTAGTCAGGGCCTCTTATTCCATGAGATTCCTCTGAAAACTACCTTGTTCGCAACTTTTTGGCTGTAGACCAAGGATATTACTTTGCTTCTTTTATATGCAGATTTTATATAAACTATACAAATGCTAATTTAATAATTAACAGAAACTATATTGAAGCAATATCTAAATATATATACATGTCACTTCCTTTAGGTTCTCAATAAAGTAATGACACATATTAACAACCTTCAGTTTTACAGGATTTCATCCTGATAACTCATCACTCTATGAAACTATATAGGCTGAGCCAAACATTCTGCAGCTTCCCTTTGGGAAACCAGTGTTGGAACTACCTTTCCAAAGAGTTATTTTTGAGGATTTCTGTCTCTGAATTACTCCTTGGCAACTCCAAAGATAAAAACATCAGTTACATGAATTGAGGCCCTGGGACAAATGCTTGGACCATTACTAGAAGGCGCGTAGGCTCTTAAACTTTGTTTTACAGACACTGTTTATTATTAATATCATTTTACACAGGAGAAAAACAAAGCTGAAGGGAGCTACCTGAATTGCCAAGGGTCGCACAGCTAGTAAATGGCAGAATCAGCAACTGAACCCAGTATTGTCTAGCCCCAGGGCCATGCACCAGGGCCATGAACCATATTGCTTCCCTCACAATGTGCTTAAACCTGTTTGGTTGATTACACCTTTTGTTGAACTCAGGAAGAGCAAACAAAATGTGTCTATTAAAAAAAAAAATTTGACTCAGTGTCTATGTTTTGCCAGGCACTGTGACAGTGAACAGTGTTCTATAATCCAAGCTCAAGTAGTATGTTGGCTAACTAAAACTTAATAAGTATTTAATTCATTTAGATAATCTGGTAGGATGATAAGAAGTTATTTTTCTATGTTTGCATTAATATCTTTGAGAAGTAGGTTGGCCCTGCGAGATGGAATGAAGTTAGAAGGAAGAAAAAGTAGCATAGCGTTTTATAACTCTTCTCAAAGTTAAAGACTTCTGGACGTACCATTTTAGTTTAACCTCTGAAAGTGACTTATGCTTCCAAACTTCCTCATTTTAGTCATTTTTCAGTAGGAAAACAAATGACCATATGATCTAGCAATCCCAACTCTGTGTATATATCCAAAGAAAATGACATCAGCATCTTAAAGAGATTTCTATGCTCTCATGTTCACTGCGGCATTATTCACAATAACCAAGATCATGGAAACAAGTTTAGTGTCTGCCAATGACTGAATGCATGAAGAAAATGTGTGTGCACACACATATGTATATATACATACATTAGAATGTTATTCAGCCTTAAAAATGAAGAAAATTCTGCCATTTGTGACAACATAAATGAACCCAGAGAATTTTATGCTAAATGAAATAAGCCAAACACAGAAAAAAAAATGCTGTATGACCTCACCTACATGTGGAATTTTAAAAAGTCAAACTCATAGAACCAGAGAGTAGAATGGTGGTTACCAGGAGTGTGGATATGGGAAGATGTTGACCAAACACATTTCAGTTATATGATGAAAGTTTCTGGAAATCTAATGTACAGCATAGTGACTATAGTTAATAATACTGGGTTGTGTACTTGAAATTTGCTCAGAGAGTAGATCTTAAGTGTTTTCACTACACATAGAAAAAAAATGGTAATTACATGAGGTGATGGATATGTTAATTAACTTGATTATGGTGATCATTGTATAGCATGTGTATATATATATAATATATATATCTACATATAGATATTTTGTACACTGTAAACAAAACAAAAATAAATGAATAGAGGTGTTAGCTTTTCTTTCTTCCTTTCTCCTTCTTTTTTGAATAATCTGTGGAGCTGGCCCCAATGAACCTTTTGCACAGAGGCACAGTTTGCATAAATTCCAGCCTACTGTGTATACTTTGAGAAAAGGGATATCACAAACTCTGCTTGGTCTTTGCATTAGAAAAGTAAACACTAGCTGTTTTAAGAGATAAAGCCTAAAATCTCAGTGGCTGAACAGAAAAAAAAAAAGGTGTATTTTTTCATCATGTAAAATCCAACCCACAGCAGGGGTGGAAATGACAGCAGGATCTATGTTAGTATTTGACAGCTAGGGCTACCATAACAAAACACCACAGTCTAGTGGCTTAAACAACAGAAACTTACTTGCTCACAGTTCTGGAGGCTGGTAGTCCCACACTTACTTCCTGAGTCACAGAGCTAGTCTAGATCTTCCAGAGTGTTCTCTAGCTCATGTTACTTCAAGTGCTTTCCCCCACCTTTTCCCTCCTGCTTTTGTCTATGGAGCTATGTAACCCGGGAAGTGCCTGGGCAATGTGTTCCTCCAAGGAGCAGGGAGTGTAAGCCACATCCAGCCTATGGTTTAGATCTGGAGAATGAAGGAAGATCCCCCGTGTGTCAGTTTGAGGAAGTAGGTGCCGTGAGCGGTGAAGAGCTTCATCCACTTTAGAGCTGAGAAGTCTTGAAACCCTCACATTGAAGCACATGCAATCACTAGATTTGTGTACAGCACCGCTGTGTATACAAGGGAAGAGAAGTACGTGTGTGTACTTCATGCTTTTTGTCATGGTGGCAAGGGACAGAAAGAGAGGCTAGGATAAGAGCCTAGAAAAAGGCACAGTGGCAACGCACACCTATCTCCTTTTACCCCCTCCACTCTTTCCAAGAAATACCATGTGAAACTTAAGCACATCGCAAAGCCTTGCTTTACTTCTTTTTTCTTCTTCTATGATCTCTCAGGACAGGAAGGAGTAAGTTCTTTTTGTTTTTGTTTTTACTATCCTCCCGCCCCCCTTGTCTGAATGGAACTTGCACTTCATTTGCTCCTTGTTTGTAACTTCCTTTAAGACTCATGATTCAGTCCAAATAGTGGAATGGGGTGCAAGGAAAGAAATCAGTCCACCTATAGTAGAGCTTAAATGAGAAAATATATCCAAAGCCGTATCACTGCTATAGATGGAAAACACTGGGTGCAAAACCTAGCATCTCCTATGAATTCACTATAGGTAAATAAAACATACCAGATGGTCATTTCTGCACCTAATTTGATTATTACCCTTTGACTTGATGAACTTAAAACAATTTATAAGACCATCACCAGACTCATTTTGCCCACTCCAACATCTCCCAGCAGAACTCTGCCAAACCTATCTTGATTAAATAAAGACATCTGTAGAGGTCTTTATGATGATTGATTGCTCCACATATCTCTCTAAGTTACTGATCTCAGTATTTACCAGCAGTTACTCTTAGGAAAGTTCTCCAAAGTTAACATGGATTCCAAATACCCGATGTAAAGGAAAAACTGTCAGCCTCAGAGTGTGTGCTGCTCTCTTCCTGTTTATTTATGGCTGGCTTTTAGTGATTAGAGAAAAAACTGAAACCATAAATGCAGCTTGTCAACACCAACAATGTGTCTTTTCAACGTTTGTGTGATCAAGACATGAAAAGGTAACAATTTGACTACTTTTTATATAAATATAAGTGCATATTTTCACAGCTTTGCTTCAAGACTCAAGATCCTCCAGCTGATTATTAATTGCCAGCAAATGTCTGCCCAGTCTATCACAGTGTCTTAATTAAGCAAATACACAGAAATTATATGGGGGCAGAGACCCGTGGAATTCACCAGGTGTAATGAATTCTGAAGAAGCAGCAGTTACAGATTTCCCAGGGTGTGCTAATAATACATACCAGCTAGAGGACAAAAGAATTAAGAATTCTTCCTTCTCCTTTCTACCAATCTCCTCCCTTTTTAAAAGATGCTAACTATTCAATCTTTAACCCTCTATTTAGGTGTCTCTTCTTTCCAGAGAATTTCTTGGTCTCCTTTTTCCAAACCCCAATAGGCTGCATAGGGGGACCCCGCTCTGCACCTCTCCTGGCACACAGCATTACTGTTTTTCTAACCACATGCTGCTCTGATGATCTTGTTACTTGCTGGTCTCCCCCAATAAGTCTACCACCTTGCCTGGCCCATGCCTTCATCATCAAAATATCACCAGAATTATATAAAATGTCCAGTCCACAGCTATCTCTCAAAAAAAAAATGACTGGATACACAAAATGTACACAACCACCATTCTGAGCTATCCAGAGCACTTTAGAAACCACAGGAGCAGAAGGAGTTATTTAATTTTTATTTTTAAATATCATGCTCATGAACAGGGCCCACAGTGAACCAATCTTCATTAATTTGCTATCTGTTTTGGCCAAGCTGGGAACTAAAACATTTTGGATTGTATCCCCTGTGGGCTCCCTATGTTTTCCATAATTCATCCCTCAGAGGACTTCCCCAGGGGGCTGGGGGCAGACAGGGCCCCGCTGGTAAACAGCAGATGCCCAGCAGTCCTAAGGCATGGCTGACACATGGATGATGAAGGAGACGGGAACAGGGAGCAGCAGTTCCTGAGATGACATATTTAAGAGCCTGAGGAGGTATATTGCTTTAAAATTACTGATCATAAGAAATAGTTCCTGCGAGTGGTGTGTGGGACCCGGCCTTCTGTCCACACCAATTCAGTGGGTAAACACAGAGAAACAGAATTCTCCTGGGGTACTTGAATCTCATAGAAATGTCAAGAGTAAAATGGATAGTACAGTTAGGATGCCTGTGCAATCGGAAGCCCTCGCTTGAAGATGAGCGAGGAAAAAGAAGCTAAGAGTGAACAGACTGGGCATCAGGCAGGAATAATATGTGACTCAATACTTGTCGAAGGAAGGGAGATGAAATATTCACTGCTTTAGAAAAAGTCAAGTGCTCACCTTTCTGAAGTCACGGCCTTCCAAGAAGAGATATTTCAGCTGCAGCAAATGAGCACTTTCTCCATGAAGTTGAGTTTGGCTTCCTTAATACTGCAACCCACACACACACACACACAAACACACACACACACACACACAAACACACACACACACACACACACACATGTGCGCGCAATAAATAAATAAATAAATAAATAGCACGCAGCCACTGGTGTTCACAGAAAGAAAGGGAAGCTGAAAGTTACCATATCAATGACTGCATGGTTACTCATTGTAATAGGTGCACAGGCTTTGCTTCCTAAGGAAGGGCCCTGACCCTATGCCAGGAAGATCCATTTGGTTAATAATGCCTGAATTTCCATTTCACTTGGAATTCGAAACAACAAAATCTATTAATCATGAATTATAAGCAAGTAGTAAGGGAGCACAAGCTTTGTCCCAAAGAAACTTAAGGGTTTGTTGAGAAGACTATGAATAGATGAAAGTCACCAAACAATGGTATATGCACCTAGCCTAGAATGGGCAGCAGGTTAATATTTACATGGATATCTGCTTAGTGATTAAGCTTGTGGTCTAGTTACTGGATGTCACTAGATATTAAGTACATAATATATCATCTAAACCAGCGGTTCTCAATTTGTGGGTCGTGACCCCTTTGGGGGTCAAACGACCCTTTCACAGGGGTTGCCTAAGACCACTAGAAAACAAAAAGATATTTACATTACGATTCATAACAGTAGCAAAATTAGTTATAGAGTAGCAACGAAAATAATTTTATGGTTGGGGGTCACCACAACATGCGGAACTGTATTAAGGGGTCGCCGCATTAGGAAGGTTGAGAACCGCTGATCTAAACTCTGCTCAGCCCAGACGAACAGTGTTTGGCACTGCCCCCTCCTTGTGGGGGTGTACTGGGGTTCACTGCCCTCAGGGACTTGTTGTCCTTTGGTTTCATGAGGCCTCTTTCAGGCCCTCACTCCTCTGTTGGCCCTTCTTTCCTAGCCTGGCACTCGGTCACTGCATTTCCAGCTTATCTGCCAGTGGAAGCTAACCTGTGTGAGTGTGAAAGTAATGTCGTTATAGCATAAGTGGGATAACATGTGATTTTTGTATTTAGACAAGAGATCCATTAGCTCTAACACAGACAAAAGACACTGTACATGGAGTCAAAAGTGCAAAGTATGATCCAGGTCTGTCTCTTACAAGTGTGTGCCCTGGATAACTCAATAATTCACAGAGCCCAAATTTCCTCATCTTTGTATAGCAGGGATCCCAACTGTAAGCTTTGCTAGGCCAGTGGGGTGGGCCCACCATTAGTGGAGAGCCTTGATCCCCACTTACATGAACGATGATTTGTTTGACTAGAATACACATGTTCCTGGAAGTCCTTCCTTGGTGAGTTTAGGCAAAAGCAAGCAAAACATAGATCGTAGCCACTTATTAGAACCTCCTTTGTGACAGTATCATGAAAACTTGTGAAATGCAGGTTACATACAACAGGGAAGTAAATCATTTTCCTCAGAAGGTTATTATGAAGGTTAACCAACCAACCATAGTATCCTACTGAGTCCCACAGCATTGCCCACACATTTCTTCAATCTGCTATTTTGCAACTAAACTTGTTAAGGAAAAAAAATTACTGACAGTAAAAATAGAAGGCTTAGGGTAGCGGAAAGTAATTTGGGGTTTGTATTCTTAACTCCAAGGTGGTAGCCACACAGTCTACATTTCCTCAGGGGTCACCCCAGCTGCCAGCTTTCAGTACCTTGAGGCATTGACTCCATCCTGTTTATCTCCATGCCCTCCACAACAGCTAATGAAGTGGCTTATTGCACTGGAAGTTCAGTATACATGTGCCAAATGAAAAATGCATACAATTATAATTAGAAATCCGTAACAGCAAGGAATGGCAATACGAACACGGGTGACACTGTTCAGTGAAGGATTGTTTAGGAGCTCACAGTTTGGAAATGCTAAGCTCACGGGGTGCACTGTTAATTAATGAACAGCCAAGTACTGAGTTCAGGAACCAGAGAAGATGATAATAGCTCTGCTGCTGGTGAGGCTGCTCTTTCATCCGCAGGTAAGCCCTGCAGAAAGCCTTGTAAATTTCCATTTCAATAAAAACAAACTTGGAGAATCAGAGGAGACTGGGAGAGTCTGTTTTTTATCTCTGACAGTTTGGCTGTCTCCTAAAATGAGGTTCTGCCAGCCTGATGCAAAATCCTGGTTGCACGTTTTGTTAACATGTGCAGGCCACCTCCTAGTACTCTATAAAAGAGACCAGAGAGGGGGTTTGGAAATTAAATGCCCACCAGGCCTCCTTTCATGCTGAGTATAATTAGATTTCAGTCTTAGGTCAGAGGGAAATGGGTAATTGGGACAAATTACTATCAAGTCAGGTACTTTCTCAGATGACTTAGGTTCTGAACGCAAATAAACTTGACCTCTTGCAGATTCCTGCCTCTGCAGGATATCTCCTACCTCTCCTGGTGTCTCCCCTGTTTCTAATGGCCCTCTACACTCAGCAGTCTGCTTTGGGTTCTCTCAGTCATTATTTATGTTCTTCATAGACCCACTTACTCTTTTCTCCTTAGATCTATGGCTGAGGATCCCAGGTTTCAGCAGTCTTTGCAATCCTTTGCAACTCTAAAAGAAACACCCTTACTTAATAGTTATTTGTGGATTGGCAAGAACTGGACTCCACTGGGATAGTTTTTCCAACTGACATCAAGGATTTAGTTGGAGATGAGCTGCGTAACCAATGGCATTTTTATTAAAAAATGTGCATGTAGAGTTCAGTCAAGGTAACTAAGATACATCTATGTGTTGAAAACAGTCACATAAGTGCATTTGAGCCCAAGGAGAAAAAATAAGACATCCTATGAAATCCTCTTTGTCCATGTAATGACGTAAACAACCTCAGGAGGTTTTGGATCCTGGTCAATGCTGCTTTCATCAGGAGCTAAGGGTGGGCGTCAATGAGGACAGCCAGAGTCTAAGTTAATTCTGCAGCCTGGGACTCAAATCAAACAAGGAGTTAAAACGGTTCCAAGTACAGGGAGTAGAGGTGGCTGGGTGTTCTAGCAAAGCAGAGACCATATCTTGCAGGAAAGGCAGACTCCTGGGGATCAGGGCTTAGGAACAAGGGCAGCAGGCCTGGATTAAATGTCCTAAAAACACCAAGGAAGAAAATAAATAAGAAATGCATATGGTCTTTTTTAGTTTTCTATTGCTGCTGTAACAAATTATTATAAATTTAGAGGTTTTTAAACAGCATTATCTTATAGTTAGTATTTAATTATCTTATAGTTCTGGAGGTCAGAAGTCCAAAATGCATCTGACTGAGCTATAATCAAGGTGTTGGTAGGACTACCTTCTTTTCTGGAGTGTCTAGGGGACAATCCATTATTATTATTATTATTTTGCCTTTTCTAGCTTCTAGAGACTACCCGATTCCTTAGCTCATGGCCCCCTTCCATCAAATTTTTCTCGTGACATCATTTATTTGTTTCTAACTCTTCTGCTTCTTTCTTCTTCTTTTTTTTTGTTTTTTGCCTTTTTACTCTATTTTTGAGGAGATTTTCCTAACCTTTCTATTGCATTTATCTTGGCTATTGTATAATTTCCCTTTTCATAGTACCCTAGCTCTATGGATATAGTAACTCTTTTATCCACTTGAGATTGTTAGTAATAGTATTATTTTGCTTTTTAATCTTCTTTTCTTCAGATGATCTGTTTCCTTCATGTTCTACATATTTAACTTCAGGTTTCCTAGACATCCTCTCATGCCTCACTTCCAGAGCACCGACTGGCAGTCAGGAGCTCTACCCATGGGCAAAGGTGGAGGAGTCCTCTCTAGAAAAATGGAAGAGCCTTAGAAACTATGCCAACATATTGTCAGTAAAGGGATCCCTGGTGAAAAAGCCAAACCTTTCATCAACCTCCATGATAAAACCCACTTGTTGGCAAACTCTACCTATGCATCCTGAGTGAGGCCCTAAGAAACTATTTAGAAGCTCACAGTCCATGGGTGTTCCATGCATGCAGATGTTTATTTATTAGGGAATGAAAACTCAGTTTTCATTTCGTAATCCTCATAGAACCTGGAATCTATGTCTATCACACGGTTAGAAATTTCTTCCCAGAATGATCCTCCTTGGATGTGTGATAGAGGCAGCATCTACCAGCTGTCAACCTAAAGAATATCTGGAATACAAAACTGAAAAGACAAAGTGTCTGATCCAAAGAAGGCCAAAGTACAGTGATACTGATATGCAGATAAACAGATACGATACACATTGTTTTGATAGGAGTGTAATGAGGAGTTGATAAGAATACAGTAAGATGAAAACAAAATGAAGCACTTGGTGGTACAGAGGAGAGAAATCTTGTCTCTGCTTGGAGAGAGTTTTAGAAGGCATTCCAGCATGAAGAATCTTTGAAGGAAGAGTTTCTGAAAGAAATGTGTAGATAGTAGGGTGGAATTTCCAAGCAGCAGGAGGCATTGGGCAAGGTACCAAGAAATCCTACAATGGCCTATTATTTTGGGGATCTGATAAAAAGTTATGAGTGATGGAATGTTGGCCCTAACAGAAAATATTCTCTCTCATAATCAAGATCAGGAGCAGTTATGCACCCCATATTATGATTTTGCTTCAGAAAAATATAATTGCTAAGCCATTCCTTAAAATGTTTGGGGCTACTCTTTTCCATTGTCTTTCTTACTATGCCTTGGTCAGCCTGCCTATCACTTCCTCTTTCCTTAACTCTTATGCTTCCGATGTCTTCCATTACTCTAATTCAGGAGAGGTGTGAAGCTTATTGAATCAAAAGAAAACGGAAAGGCATAATTCAAACATATATGATGGGATCTGTAGTTTTAACCCACATCAGAAATCTTGATGAATTCTAGCTTTGGCTATGAGTTTCATGAGAATTCATTACAGTTAGAGGATCTTCAGGGACTAAGCATGTTATTATGTTGCACAAGATTACATGGCCCTTAATGCCTGTGCTCTAAAACCTTAGATTTCTAGTACACCAGGTCAGTGTTCTCGCTATTCTGCTTCAACCCTGCTTAGGTTTGCAAAACCCAGAATTAACAGGGTATCCTCCTACAACGGTAACAGGGTCACAAACCACCAGGTGGCACTGGTTGTTAAAAGTGGATGGAAGTCAAGAATATTCTGTACTCATTGTTCCTCTTTTTATTCTGGAAATGTTTGAAGACTTTTACATGTTCCAGATGTTCATCTAAAACACCCATCCATATCTTTATTTTCTATGGACAATGCCATTCTCTCAATTTCCCATTCTGAATGGGAATTTTGAATTATAATTCCCCCTTCTAATTCCTTAATTGTTAATATTCTATTAATCTTTACTTCTTACTAACACAGTACTGTTATCATAGGATCTTCTCAAATATTTCTAACGGCTTCTTAACTACCAAGCAGGATCCAAGCACTCAGGCTAATAACCAGAGCACTAACAGCCCATGCCAATGCACCTTTATATAACCATAGAATCACACGGTGTTGTACTTTAAGGGTGCTTCATAAAATTTGCTCATTGGTATTTGTATATAATTATAAATATACAAATTGATATAAATGAAAATATAAGGATCATTGTCCTTCAACCATTTTTTTTACCACTGTATCTCTCTGCAAGTAATATAGTAAAAGCAAGTAAGTCATTTAAGGTCTATAGACCCTTGAAATATAAAGATTACATAAGTTTTCAGTGTCACATCAGAATTTAACCACAAACCTATGGTATAAGACTATACACGCTCCTGTGACAAGAAACTTTTTCTTCCATAGGATAAATTAGTTTAGCTCATTTATAGCCAAGAAACAAATTCAACAACTAATTTAAGATTTCATGCTGATAGTAATAGTAATAATTATTTCATCTTGCATGTATAGAATAACTTACAACAACATAAGACGACATTACTTATTATATCATTTGAATTCATTACATCATTTGAGGCTTATAGGTATCATATGGGGTTGACAGAAAAGTATTATTTGTTCTATTTTACAGAAAGGGGAATTTAATTTTAGTGGAAATAATGTATTTGTCCAGGTGATGTGGCTAAGTGGCAGAAATATGATCTTCACTGGGTCTCCAGGCCTCTGGTTACGAATTGAGCTATACAAACTTTGAACGTTGGAGAAGGAGCAGGCAGTTACTTTGGCTTACTCTACTATTAGAATCTTCCACCCAAGTCTGGAAGAACAGCTCTGTCTTGGTATCCAGAGAAAGTTCAGAAAAATTAATAAAATTTTGTAGAGAGTAAAGAACTTCTTCCCTGCCATGCAAATGTAGTTTCCCAACTTATAATTTTTGGGAGGGGCAGCAGAAACCCTTTTTCATAAGAAAACGTTAAGCTGAGTGGCTCTGGTTGAAGGAGACAGAGAACGCAGAGAACTGTGGGCTAGGTCTTCTCCATATTGTTCCTGAGTTCCCTGCAGAGCCCTAAGATTCCAAGAAAAACAGTCCAAAAGGAGAAAGCATTTTTAGTATTCAAGATTCCTCTTTACAGCAACAAAGACTGTGTCTAGCTGATCTAGGCAGAAAAGGCATTTGTTTACTTTAATCCTTTGAAGGATTTTGATTCTCTCTCTTAGAAGCCTAGAGAAGTGGATCTGGGGGCTCCTCGTCAGAAACAAGCCTGAAACGATGCCCTGAAATTGACGTGATGAGGATTCTGCTGCTGCTGCTGCTGCTGCTGAAACAGATGCTGCAATGACCTGTTTCCACCGTTGCCCAAGAAAAGTCGTTTTGGTGTTACAGTTACTGCCAGCACAGAGAGGTCCCTGTGACCTCAGTGTTCCGGAGTCTCCAGTTCCTATTCAAAGTCTAGGACTGGAGTGTCTGATTTAAGAAGACTGACTCTCAGGCCCTCACAATGGAGGCTGGCGAACCTGGGGAAAGGTGCTGTCTCCACCACAACTCAGGAGGTGGGGGATCCCCTGAGCACAAGGCCCAGGTCCAGATGCTGGGCAGCCAAGGGGAACCGATGTATCTTAAACCCTGGGTTCATAGTCATCATTCTCAAAGCTGGCTGCACAGATCAATCACCTGATCAGCTTTGGGGACACATGAAATGACAAAATATCACAGAGACCAATTGAATCTGAATCCTTAGAGGTGAGGCTCAGGCCTCCACACACTGATTTCAGTCTGTACTATGGATTCTAATACACTGTGAGGGGAAAACCACTGGCCACAATGGTTTCTAAAGTAGTTCCAGCTCTGCTGTTTTTAGTACCCCATTACAACAAACCTAGTGCTCTTTTCACATGTTTTGCACATTTTATTTCTTAGGGAACTGAGTTTCTTACATTAAAATGGAGCAAAACATAGGACTAATCATCCAAATATTTGTCTTCCAGTCTCTCCAAGTTTTAGAAGAGAAAACCTTTCTCCTCATTCTTAAAATAGGAAGAGTGGCTTCATATTCTCCCACTGTTGCATGCAGCCCTGGTGGGCGGCCCACATATCCAGGATTGTCTGACAGAAGACATATCTTCCTGCCACACAAAGTGAGGGATGAAAAGGAGGGAGGAAAAGTCTCTCCCTGGCTTAACAAGGCAAGACAGTACAGCTTTTCTGGAACATAGTTATGCACACTCCATAGCAGTCCAGTCCTTTTATTAATTTAAACGATATCGTGTCAGGAACTGTGAGAGCCACTGGAGATATACACAGATCCAACCATGGCTCAAACACACTGTTCCTTGTCCCCTTGGTATTTCAGCCTAATGAAGGAGATTTTTATAAATGTTTTGAAGGAAAAGATCTAAGTTATATCAGAAAATACCAGGCTGGAGGGATCCAGAAAGAGGACTGAATTATGTGCAGGAACCATCCCTCTGGTGAAATTACTTTCAGGTATCGTTTGATGAGTTAATGTGGTCAGATCAGATCTGGAATGGAGCCACCAACTCTCTTCCATGTTTTTCCTTACGTCAAAGGCAATTTCTTTTTCTCTATTTGAAAACAGGAGATTAAACAACCAGATGGCCATTTGCTCAACTGGTTTGCTATTTATATTTTGAAACGTATTGAGAAATATTGAATCTACTACAGAAAGCAAAACATACAACGTTTGGCAAAACCAAAATCCCTTGAGGAAATTTCTCAGAAAGTGCTGGGGGCCATCCTTCTTGAACTATATTTGGTTAATAGGACTATATCTTTGCTTTTCTAGTTAGCTTTATCAAATCATTTTTGGAACAAGGCACAGAATAAATAAAGATATTTATCTCTAGTTAAACACATTCTGCCTCATGAGGAAAAATCCGTCTGACATGTTCATCCTGGAATTGGTCTAATCTCTCTCTCTCAACACATAGGAAATGAAATCTCAGGCACTATTTTCTGGGCTTGGATTTTCAATTTGATGCTGCCTGTTGTGAAGGTGGCCTCTGATTGAAAGAATGCTGCTTTAGTCTGAGCTACCAATTTCTGTAGCTTTTCTAGGCCAAATTAAAAGAATAAGAGTGAACCCATCAACACAGCATTAGTTGCAACACCATTCCTAAAAGACAAGCCCACAGTAGAGATTGCTGACTCACTTCCTACCCACCCCTTTTGGGCTACTGCTGGAAATGATTTTACTGGGTGTGACATTGTATCAGTAGCTCTGGACTCAAAGCAACTTGGCAGAAGCTACATGGGCTGTAGTCTGAAGCCAGTGCTTGAAATCAGAATCCTAGCTCAAGCACAGGCTTTCCACATACTAGCCCCCTGACCATGGGCAACTCATTGTTCTGGGACACAGTGTTCTCACCTCTAAAATGTGGACATGATCCTTTCCTATGTTAGTGAGTTGATGAAGTATTAAAGGAGCTAGTTTAAGAATATTGTAAATTATAACACTACAAATATAAGGTAGGATTATTATGATATCTTTCTCTTCATTCCTTCCCTATTCTCCCCTTTCAGACCCACAGTAGTCTTGCAAAAAAAGAAGCCACACACCACCAACTCTGCCTCCTCCCAACACCCACCAACTTTCTGTGTGAAGTTTTTCCATCAGCACATTTCTCCCACCATCAGAATGCTCTTTCTTAGGTCTGAATTCTTTTCATCACCATCATTAATTTGAGATTTTGGTTCCCAAAGTTTTGTTTTTTGTGTGTGGTTTTTGGAAAAGAAATTAGAAAATTATAGCAAAACCTGTGGAAGAGGGGAAACTAAGGCAAGGTGGGAGGGAAGGGGGCTTTAAAATAGTAACTAGGGCTTTAAAATGAAATTACTTTCAGGTATTGCTCAATAAGTTAATGTGGTCAGATCAGATCCGGAATGCAGCCACCACCTCTCTTCCATAGTTTTCCTCAAGTCAAAGGCAATTTCTCTTTCTCTATTTGAAAACAGGAGATTAAATAACCATATGGGCATTTGCTCAACTGGTTTGCTATTTATACTTTGAAACGTATTGGGGAGGTGGAGAAATACCAGTTAGATGTCAAGTCTACTGGTGGACACATATAACAGAAAGCCAACGGACACACTTTTTTTTTAATGTAGAAATTGATAATGCTTGTTTGTTTATTTTTAAAATTACATACAGTAAAATTCCCTCCTTTTGGCATGTAGCTCTCAGAACTTTGACAAATGCCACACCAACCTCAGAATACAGAATAGATCCATCACTCCAAAAATACTCCCTCTTGCCGCTTCTTTGTGGTCTATCCCTCCCCAGACTTGAACTCTAGTAACCACTGATCTGCTTTCTGTCCCTACCAAAATTTTAAAATTGGAAATGAGAATTTCCCATCTGGGTGAAAATGTGGTTTCCGTCTTATCTTAGCATTGCCCTTGGTCTGGATTTTTGTTTTACTATAGCTCATAGGAACAACCTTGAAAGAAGAGCTATGGTTTTCTAAGCATTCCTATCATTGTTTTGGCAAATGCTCTCCTGTCTGGATGCCAAAGAAAGGTACTGGGGGTGGGGATATATTGTGTTTGCAAAAATGAGCCAGACCTCACAGAAAGGCCATTTTCAGCACAGAATTGCAACCCTGGTATAAAATTAGAATTGCTTCTCAATGAGAAACAGCCTTTATTAAAGTAAGTACAAATTCTTTCAGGAGAATCCCAGGTTTGATATAACTTTAATTAAGTTTCTCAAAAGCTGGAGCTCATTTATTCTTCCCTCTGTCTGCCATCTAGCAGCAGTGTAAGGGCCCTGTATTCAGTGAGAACTTGCTTTGAATTGTAATTCCAATTTGAGTTTTTATACATAATTTTGGTTCTTTCTATGACTTTTCTAAAATTATTTGCTTAAATATCATCAATATCTACCTCCCCTCACCTCCCATTTTCGCTATGTAAGTCTCTCTGGATAAGGCTATTAAGGAGTTCAAGCTATCTCTTCGCAATACTGGATTGCTGTTAGTATTTTAAAACCAAATTAAACAAAATGAATTCCCTAAACAAATTAAATTCCAATATGCATTCATTTCTTATCCTGACTAGAGATAAAAAGGTGATACAATGAACCTTCGGAAAATTACTCTAGCAGCAATATCATGAAAAACAGGTGAACTTTTTAGAGTTTATTTGATTAGTAAAAGTCCCAAAAGTTTTCTGTGAAAAGTTTTAACCAACTTTGAAATACCATCCAGCATTTCCTTTGGCATCCAAAGTAAAAGTAGACTATAAAACAGAGCTGGCATTTGTGGGATGGAAAAATCACTCTGTGGCACTTTTTTGGTTTTTTTTTGGTTTGGTTTTGTTTTGTTTTGGTGGCCTGATGTTTCAGAGGCAAGATAACCCACACGTGTATTCACAATTCCCAAAAGCATATTTTCAAAAGTTGCCAAGTTAATTCCACATACCTTCACCATCTTTTACCTAATCTGCATTTCATTGCTGCTAGAAGTACATCAATGGAAGTGTTTATTTGGACTAGCAGAATAGAGTTTTCATATGCACTATATATACATTATATCTCATTCTTTAATCATCTGTTTATTGACTGAAAATTTCACTTCATTGCATCAAATGCATTCAGAATTGATACCTCTGAAATATAACAGCAATTGTGTTTATGGAAGGCCAACTTCTAGCTACTTAAACTGGCTGACACCGAGTGTATAATGTCTGATTATAGGAAATCTTGGGAAAGAAGCTAGTTTTTCAGGTGCTATAGGTATCAATAGCAACATTTAGAGGCCTATATACAGTAGTTCTCAACCTGTGGGTTGCGAACCCTTTGGGGGTCGAACGACCCTTTCACAGGGGTCACCTAAGACCATCGGAAAACAAAAAGATACTTACATTACGATTCATAACAGTAGCAAAATTACAGTTGTAGAGTAGCAATGAAAATAATTTTATGGTTGGGGGTCACCACAACATGAGGAACTGTATTAAGGGTTCACGGCATTAGGAAGGTTGAGAACTGCTATATAGGAAATGATACAAATATACATGTATATATTATATATATATATATAATATATATATATATATGTGTGTGTATATATGTGTGTGTGTATATATATATACACACACATACATATACATATACATATATACACACATATATAAGTGTGTGTGTATTGTTTTTAATCAACTATATTGATAAACAGATCTGAATTATTTTTTACTGAGAGATAATTACTATGATCTCCTTATGTTTTCCAAATAGTTAAAGCATTATGATGATATAATCTATGCTTAAAAATGGAAAATAGCTTTGAATTTAGGGAAGAAGGGGTATCAAAGAGTCAGAAAGTGAAGCATACAGAGTGCTAAATTTCTGAGAAGTGGCATCCTGCTTCCAATCTGAAATATTAGCCACGTCTCTAAATAACAGCAATCTTGGAATTTTAGAACTAGAAGTGAGATGATGGAATCGAGTTCTTTACATTTGAAGAAACTCATGCCCAACAGAACTAAGCATTTGCTCAAAGTCACACGGGTTGCTAGTAAGTAGAGTCACAAAAAGAACCACCAGTCACACACTACTCTACTTACTAACTCCATCTGAGTGCCTGAGGAGACAGTCACCCACAGACCCAGCTCATGGCCAGCTCTCTAACTTTCAGAGGCTAGAGGGGTTCCACATGCCCATTGATGGTTCTTTCTGATAAGCTTACTGAACCCCAAGAGATTCCAACATAATTTCCAACCAAACACCCTCCTCATAAAACAAAGCCAGTTTTCCTGATGACCTGGGGGAGTTAATGATCACAGGTAATCATCTCAACTCTTTAAGATTTCATGAATACCAGTCTTCCTTTCTCCCTGTAGCTATCATAATGACTACAGTAATATCATATATGTATATAGCATATATCATAATAGCTATAATAGCATAATACAGTGAAAATGGCTTTTATTTTCACTGTTTTACTGTAATTATCTGGTTTTCATTGAGCATTTTATATGCTCTAGGTGTTTTATACTTTTTTTTTAAATTTAGTTCTCACAATAAATTAATATAGTGACTCTTGTGCTGGTCATTGCTTGTTTGCTGTCAGATCCATTTCTGGTCCTTGCCCTGCTCTGTTCCATTCTGCAGGGCATTGAACCCTGCAAATCACACTGCCCAAGCTTTCTTGCCAAGTGGTTTTCAGTTAGGTTTAGCAAGCAGAAAACTGGCAAAGATGAGAGGGTCGGAAGAGAGGAGATACTGGGTGTGTCTGCCCATCCCCTTCGGTTTCAGGTAGCACCTTCAAGAATGGCTGTGTCCCCTCCACTGTTCAAACTCTAACTAGGTACCCCAGGCTCCAGAGCTTTGGTAGCGCCATGTTTCCTTATCTCTCCAGCCCCACAGGTGGGAGGGGCTTCCTGGTGGATTGCCTCACCATTTCTGTTGGCCCTTTCAGCTGTCCCAGCATATTTACAATTAGCTCCCAGTACCAAAACCACCCTCTGGATCAGCTGACATGGACTCTGCCATTTGGACTGGTACCTGGCTAATAAAACATTTTATCTTCATCTTATAAATAAAGGAACTGAAGGTTAGAGAAGTTTGTCTTACACACGAGAGATTACTCTATGCTAGATACTATGCTGAACACCTTATACACAATATTCCATTTAATCTGCACAAAAATATTATGAGGTAGATACTATTACTCCTGTTTCACAGATAAGAAAATGAGGCTCGGGGAACATAAATGATCTCCCCAATGTCATACTAGTTAGTGGCAGACTTAAGAGCTATGTTGAGATCAGTCTCTAGATCACAGTAAGGGTACAAACAACTAATTAAAAGACACTGGGAGATGGGGCCGCCTCTTTCAGAGTTTGATTGGTCAAATGTTTCTGGAAGTTAATGCCAGACTAGAGAAAGGAAACCTCTGCTGCATTAGAACTCAATCAGTTTACAAGAAGGTTCAAGGCCACTTTGGCTACTTTGTAAATAGTCACAGGACAAACAAAAATCAGTGGTGTGCTGCTGTTTGCCTTCCAGGAAAAAAAAAAGTCCTGATTCATAGTATTTGCCAATTTCCATAGTGTAAATATTCCCACCATGGCCGATTTCAAGCAACTACTACTACTACTACACACACACACACACACACACACACACACACACACACATACACACACACACACACACATACACGACAAGACTCATCCAGAATATATAAAGAAATTTTACAGAAATCAGTAAGAAAAGAAACAAATAATACAGTGTAAAAAATGGATGAAATACTTTAACAGGTTCATCATAAAAGGCTATATACCGTTTTTTTTTTTAAAGATTTTATTGGGGAATTGGGGGGAGGGAAACAGTGTTGGGAGAGCGGGGGGAGGGTCACAGACAATTTGCTCTCCTTTTGTTCTCCAGTCTAGTTGTGGAAGACGTTGCTTCCCTGGCCCATGTTGGTATTATCATTGCGCTCTTCCCAGGTGAGGCAGTCGCTCGCTGGCCATTGGACGGCCACTCACAGTCGCTCATAGCGGCTCATGCCCGCTGCCAGCCAGCCCCACTGCAGCCTATGCCATCACCAGTGACTCACGGCAGCCCAGCTCCTGGTCAAGCTGTTGTTCACCATCTTAGCTGTAGAGGGCACAAGGTTACTGGCCCTCATGTGGGATCCAAACCGGGGCCTTGCTGCTCAAAGCTGGCGTCCCAAGCCAACTCTTAACCAGTGCACCATGCAGCCGGCTGGCAATAAACCTTTTATGGCCCACAAGTATTTGAAAACACACTCAAAATCATTACTCACAGGGAAATGAAAATTAAAACCACAACGAGATACTGCTATACACCTCCAGAAGGAATAAAGCAAAAATGACTGGCAATACCAAAAACTGATGAGGATGTGAAGCAACTAATATCCTTATATTTTGCTGGTGATTGTGGACATTTACATTTGGGTCTCATGGACATGTGTATCCTTTTTGGTCTCTTAATGATGCACAGGCCAGGTTTCCCAGGTAAGAAAACACTTTAGCCTAGCATATACTTGAGCACATGTCTTTGCACCAAATGCCAGGGAAGTTTGATTACTATTACTGTTCTCTTTATAAAAATTTCTCTTACGTGAGCCCTTAACCTTCACCAGTTCCCTAATTCAACATCAGACCTTCTTCTTAGGGTCACTGAGTCAGGAACTGAGAGAATATGTATCATGGATTCAGGCAAAGCTTTGATGAATTGTATTATTTCATGTTTATTTGTTTGTTTGTTTTTGATAACTTTCCACTTCCTGATAATTTACCATGTGCTAAATACTTGCCAACCTCTAATTTTGGAAGGGTACCTAGGCCTTACCAGTGACTTTTTAAAATTTTTTTATTATTAAATAGGAACTAAATTCTCAGATTATTTCTCCTTTGCCTTATCTCATTACTTGTTCCTACTCTTAACATTTCATATAAGCTTTATATCTCTAGAATATCACTGGTTGCTCTTCTGTAGCTTTTAACATTATTTGTCTGCTCATTTACCCTCTGCCCTGTCAACTAATTATTCCCCAAATATTTCTTCTGCATTACTCCATTTGGCTTGTCTCCTCTCTGACTAGGTATTTTTGGCCTTTTGTTCTGCTCTAAGTTAATTAAAACAAAACCATTATAAACACTATGTTAATAAAGTGCAATTGACACAGCTATGCCATTAAAACAATAAGACATATGGCATTATTTGCGGCTGAGTGAGCTAAGCAACTTACATTGATAAAATGTGGTTAATGACATTTTATATAAAGGGGCTGTTTACCTAGAGACTATCTTCAGGTTATCATTCATGATTTATCGAGTCTTTGAATACAGTGGCTCTACTAGTTATGAGTATATCTATTTTTTGTTTTACAAACCCATAGTTAATTTATCTTTTTTAAAAGAGGAAGACTAATTAGAATTTCAAGGAACCTTGAAGATCATCTAGTCTACCTTCTTTCCCCATATTTATATCTAGCTAGTTGGGGATGGGGAAGGAGGAAAAGAAGCTTACAGCAGTTACATCATTTACTGAGTAAGAGGCTAAGCTTGTATAGCATTCAGGTCTCCTTGGCCTTTTTCTACACACACAAGAAACTTAGCCAAATGTCCTGTTCAACGTAACATTCCTGATATCTATCATATTTGACTGCAATTACCAGTCTAACCCAGCTCTAAAATTTTATATGCAGTAGTCCCCCTCATTTGTGGTTTCACTTTACAGAGTTTCAGTTACCTGTAGTCAACTGTGGTCTGAAAATATTAAATGGAAAATTTCAGAAATAAACAATTTGTAAGTTTTAAATTGCACACCATTCTGAGTAGCTTGATGAACTCTCGCACCATCCCACTCCGTCCTGCCCAGGATGTGAATCATGTCTTTGTCCAGTGTATCCATGCTGTATATCATACCCACTCGTTAGTCACTTAGTAGCTTTCCATTTTACTATTATTGTTGTTCTTCTCTTTCTGTGTCTAATTTATAAATTAAACTTTATCATAGGTTGGTATGTATAGGAAAAAACACATAGTATATATAGGTTTCAGGCATCCACTGGGGTCGTGGAACATATTCCTCATGGATTAGGAGGACAACTGTACTGTGATTCCAAACCTCCCTTCATACCACAGTTGAGTCAGCCTATTGCTAAATTTCACATAAACCAGCACATCAAGTGAACTAATCAATTTGTATAAAATACCTTCCTCCTTCCTTTCTTCTCAAGAAAAAATAAAATGAGATTCTTCTAATTATTTGATTAAGGTGATTTAACAATACTGCCTATTTCATATACATATATGTTATGCTATGGGCATATAACTAAAAATACAAAGACTGGCCAATAAGAACAATGTTCAGAAGACTGCAGACCAAGGTAAATGGAGATAGCTGAATGATGTTATATACAATAAACTGGGTCCTTAGGATTTTGCTATTACTTATTCTTCTCTTTTGTTCATTTGTTTGTTTTTTGGTATAGTAGATACAGAGCAATAAGAATAAACAAGGAAAACCCTTTGCTTTTTGACCTAGCATGAATAGTATTACAGTCGTCCCTGGGTATCGTGGGGCATTAGTTCCAAGACCCCCTGGGGATACCAAAATCCATAGATGGTCAAAATAGCATACTATTACAGTAAATCCTTGGATTGTGAGTAATGTGGTTTGCGAGTGTTCCACAGACGAGCAAACATTTCTAACACATTTTAACATGGTAAACGAGCGATGTCTTGCAATATGAGTAGTTTGTTTCTGAAATAAATTATGCTTGCAAACCAAGGCATTACTGTACATGCTATTATATATAATATGCATATTAAATATTAAATAGCATACTATATAAAATAGCATATTATTTGCATATACTCTATATCTACATATAAGCTATAGCAGGGTATGCCTACATATCACTTCATTCACATGGTTTCAGCATAGTGCTCGGTGCATGGCAAATTCAAGTTTTGCTTTTATAACTTTCTGGGGTTTTTGTTTCCCCAAATATTTTCAATCAGCAGTTGGTTGAATCTGCGAATGTGAAACCTACAGATACAGACGGTCAATCGTATATCAATAGCTGATAGGAAGCATACAGAATTACTCCATTAAAAAAAAAAAGAATTACTCCATTTTTAATTTGTTCCAGGCTTCTTTTGAAAAAGTAATCTTCATGTTGGAAAGTGATGACAAGTAATACAATGTAACTATAAAAAAAAAAATCCATGGAGTTAAAAAAAAGTGAATTTGAATCCAGAATCTTTTCACATGAGTTATAGGGTCTTGTATAGCTTATTTGCTCTGAGTCTTGCTTGATGATGTCAATAGTTTGATCCCCAGAAGGTTAGGAGTATTCAATGAGATAGCGTATGGAATGCACTCTGACACAGTAATAGCTTAATGGTAGGTAACAGAGGACAGAAGCCCAAAATACGTAAGAGAATATCTAAGAATTCTAAATTAAACAATCAATCTCCCAAGGCCTAAAAGAATCACATGCCAATGTACTATAATAATTTATAAAAACAATAATGATGCTATTGCCAGTAACCTTCAAGCAGTCATGGTAAATAATAAATGTGCTAGTTCATTGCCCCGATTTTCAAAAAAGAGGGAAAAAGAGGATTCTCAAAATTTAGTAACTCCAACCAGCCAGTGAGATGTTTTAATCCCCATGGACATTAGAAATGCATTATGGATTATGAAACAGATATTCTATATGCAATTTTAAAAGGAAGGTGTGATTGCTGAAACCAGCATTTAGTCAATTCAAAGTCATACTGAAAGCAATAAGATTTTCTTTTTTTTTGAGGGGCTGAAGACTAATCAAAGAAATACCACGGATATAGTGTATCTGCATTTCAACAGTGGCAAAGATTTCATGCACCTTTAATACAATAGGTTAATGAACATTATGAATACCCAGAAGCTATTAAATGTAGTACTTTCTAGATGATTTGACCATAAAACCCATGTTTTGTAAAGCAGTTAGTAACATCTGAAAGAACTTGGGTTGGACAGAACACTGTTGGGATACACAAGTCTAGTCTAAGCCTAACAGCAACAGTCTACACTGGTTAAGCAGCCTTTGGGATATGGTGTTTATTTCAGAATACCATTTTTTAAAGGAACCCTGACAAACCAGAGTTTTCCCAAAGGAGTAGACCAGCATAATAGATTATATAAAGCTACACTGTAAAGGAAATAATTGGGAACTGCTATGGACTATTTGTGTACCCCTGAAATCATATGTGGAAACCTTAACCCCCCAGTGTGATGGTATTAAGAGGTGAGGGCCTTGGGAAATGATTACATAATGAGGGTGCAGCTCTCATGAATGGGATTAAGTGCTCTTACAAAAGAGATTTCAGAGAGCTCTCTTGACCCTTCCAACATGTAATGAAGCAGCAAGAAAATGGCTAAGAACCAGGAAACAGGCTCTCACCTGACACTGAAACTGCTGGCGCCTTGATTTTAGACTTCCCAGCCTCCAGAACTATGAAAACTAAATGTTTATTATTTAAGCCACACAGTGAGTATTTGTTTGGTTTGGTTTTTTACAGCAGTCCAAATGAACTAAGAATTATGAAACTATGGAAGAGACACCTTTGGGAGTAGGGCTGACTTACGAGTCAGTTTCAAAATTTTCAATGGGTGGTATATTAAGAAGAAATTAGAATCATTCTGTTTAGTTTAAGCAACCGGAGACAGGAGTGCTATATAAAAGGTATGGAGGGGGGCAGATCTGGGCTGAATACAAAGACTTGTGTGAGAGCAATGACCTTGGGATCTGGCAGTCTAGAATTACATGCCCAGTCCTGCCACTGCCCAATGATGAGTCCTTGATCAAAGGACATACCTCTCAGAATCTCAATTTTCTCATCTGTAATATAGGCAAGCTCACAGAGGTACTGCAAAGTGAAAATCCTAAAGTACAAAATTTGAAATGATCCACACAGTTCCTGGCACACAGTAAGTACTCAATAAATGGAATTGTTGTATTAAAAACACTTACAGTTGCCCAATAATGAGAAGGATGAAGAACATCTGATGGCGGAGAGCATCTCAGTGGTGCAAATGATCAAGCATAATTTTAACTTTTAAAATAATTGAAAGCTTATTGTGGGGGAAGCACACATCAGGGGAAATAGTTGTGATTCGGTTCCTATCTTTATGAGCTAGCAATCACATGGGTACCAGCAGGGCAGATAATGTAACCGTGAAAAAACTTCACTTCTTTAAACTGACTTTTTCTCTTCCTTCTCCTTGATTCAAACTGACCTTGTCTAGTCTGATAGCACCTTGACTTGCTTGCTTCTTTTCTTTCCTTATCCTTCCACCTTCCCACACACTGCGTGTCCACTCCCTTAATCATTACACCCTAAGGATATCAGATTCTGGTCAGCATCAAACAGTCTTAGGAACAAAGCCTCAGGTCTGTTGACCACATAAACACAGTTTCAGTCAAACTAAAGATAACATCTTGACCTCAGTTGTATTTCAGCTCCAGACCCATGAAGGCGGAGTGACCCTACCGGCAATATCCCCTGGAAACCACACAGAAGGATGCCTTAACTGACATCAGGACCTGATGCAGTGATCACTGCCTCCCACCTTAGCCCCAACAATCAGTAAAGCCCATGACCCCAACTCCCTTAGCTACCAGGACGAATGATTTTTCCCTTACATAACCTGTCTTCTAGAGGTCATCAGGGAGCCAGTTCTTAAGGGCACGAGCTCACCTGTATCTTTGGGCTTAGCACCATTTCCTAAAATAAACCTTTACTTTCTTTGCTGCAAATTCCTGTTCCTGCCTCATTGGACTTTGACATATACAGGCAAATGAACTCCTTCAGTTTGGTAACAATAAGGCAAATATATCAATAAACTATAACACAACACAAGGACAAGTGCTATCAAAGTTGCAAGAGGCTCAGAAGTTAATAGCATGAATGCTAATCTTTTTTAGGGAAATATGGAAGGCTTCATGAATGTGGGTAGCACATGAAGAATGGGAAAATTTTCAGTGGGTGGGGTCAGAGGAGCATTATAGAAGAAGGAACTATTATGAGGAGAGACTGCAGGCAGGAAAGCATAGGGATCTAGCCAGATAAGCAGCAGAGTTTGAAGGGATGCAAAGGGAACATAAATCCAGGTGATTTGGCAGGGGTGGGGGGAGGTCACAGAATGAATCTTGGACTTAACTTGGGCAACAGTGGGAAGATGGTAAACATTTGAGGGGAGAGGAGTGACTTTACAAAACTGTGCTTCAAAAAACTGAATTTGGGGCTGGCCGAGTGGCGCATTGGTTAAGAGCTGGCTTGGGACGCCAGAGGGCCCCGGTTCAGATCCCACATATGAGGGCCAGTGACACTGCCCTCTACAGCTAAGATGCTGAACAACAGCTCAACCTGGAGCTGGGCTGCCACGAGTCGCCAGCGATGGCGTAGGCTGCAATCCCTGCTGCAGTGGGTTGCCATGGGCTACCATGTGTAGCCAGCAGCCAGAGTGAGCGGCCAGCAGCCGCAGTGAGCAGCCGTCCAGAAGCCGGCGACTGATCTGCCTCACCTGGGAAGAGCGCAATGATGGTGCCAACTTGGGCCAGTGAAGCAACGTCCTCCACAACTAGACTGAAGAACAACAAAAAAAACCCGACAGCAACTTGTCTGTTCCCCTTCCCCCAATTCCCCAGCACTGTTCCCATCCCCTCAATTCCCCAATAAAAATCTTAAAACAAAAAACCAAACAAACAAAAAAAAACTGAATTTGGCTGTGGCAATAAAAAATTGGCTAGGATCTGTGTGATTCCTAGTACAGGAAAGCCAGTAAGAAAAATAGCACAAGTCAAAAGAGAGCATCTTAAGTAGGTTGGAAGCGATGATAATGGGGAGGAAATCCCTAATGAGACTCACATGAAGGACAAAGTGTTGAAGAATATTTGACAAGTGAGGCAGGTGATGGACTGAGGAACAGAGTGGGTCTTAGTTAAACGTAGGTTTTAGTCGGAACTCGTTAAGATAAGGTCAAGGATATTTCTTCTCAACAGAATAACACACAGTCGACCTTTAAAATATTTGTTTAGTAGATGAGTATATGAATGAGTGATTTGGATTGAGTTCTGAAGAGAAGAATAGAAGATGGTAACAGAAAAAAAAACAAAAGCTTGGGGAGTCAGTGTGAGGGAGGTGAGGCTGGTTGGATAGAGATGGAGTTAAGTAGCATTTGCATGGAGGCCTAGGAGCTAGATTAGGGGTTGGCCACTTAGGATCCATGGACCAAACCCATCCCAGCACTGTTTTTTGGGCACCCCAGGGGCTAAGAATAACTTTTATATTTTTAAATGATTTTTAAAAATCCAGAGTCACGTATTTCGTGACATGTGAAAATGATAGGAAAGTCAGTTTTCAGTGTCTATAAATAAAACAAAGTTTTTGTTGTTTTATTATTGCAGAAGAGGCCAGTCTGCACCTTACAGGAGCAGTAATAATGTGCTAAACACTTTATAAATGTTATCTATGTAATTCTCATGCATTGTTTCCATTTTACTGATGAGCAAACTGAAGCTTACGTTTCGGCCAAGGTCACACGGTTCATTAGCGGCAGTCAGAAACCACATGCACACCAATCTGCCTTTCCAGACTTCCTCACCCCTGGACTAAAAGCCCGAGCTCTAAAAGTCGTGAGACCATAAAATGCCTATAAAAGAGGGTTTGGGGAGTGCTGAATGCTTACAGGGCAGTTTTGGAATGAGTCAGAGGATGGGAATAGTATAGTCAGACACACTTCTTAGAAATGTATATGAATTAATGCATTGAATTCTCACAACTCCTCCATGAGCTGGATACTATTATTACTAACTCTATGCTGGAAAAAGGATGGCTTTCTTAAAGGCCCAGGTAAAAGGCCCAGGGTGTGGATATTTTAACACTCTGGGACTTTTGATGGGTGACACCACTGGACCTCCAAAGGCTTATCCAACCCTAAGTAGCTATGATCCCACATTCAGAAGCACTTAGGGAAGGCTTCCAACAGACTCAGCTTTTACCCTGGTGCCTTCATTCCTGCCCTAAGACTTCCCTTATCCCCACGAGAGGCTTCTGAGACCTAGCTAATACTGCTCTGGTTCCTCTCTGATGGCTTATTTTAAAGAGACTTCCTAAACCACAACAAATTAATCAGTATTTGAAGAAATGCAGCCGATGAGTTTAAAGATCAACTGCTGAGGGACATGAAGACATGAAATTCTCCTATAGAAAACAGGGAGGTAAATGACAGTTTTCTGTCAAAGATTTCAACAGTTATAGGTATCAGAAAGCACTTTGCAGCTTTATAGCTGGCGTGGTTATTCCCGTATTTGTCACCTCCGGCCCTTAAAGCAGCCACTTTCCCACTTGGAACTTACTTGTGGCAGCTGCTGACAAAACAGGAAGTGATTAGTATGTAGTTTGTTTTCAGAGCGCTCTGAACTTTGAGCGTTTTAAAACAAGTTTTAGCAGAGGATTTACTGCCTTGCTCTACTACCTCCAATTCTTATAAAACAACTGTGTAGGGGTTCAAGTATCAGTGCAAAGTCCCACACAAAAACTGACTTAATAACGCGGTTTGCATGCCAGCCATTCCCTTGCATTTTAGATTCCAAGCAAGCTCCTTTTTTTTTTTTTTGGATACAAATTGGTGGGGGTGGGGAGAGAAAAAAGGAACCGGGAAGAGAAGGAAAGGGGAAGTTAAACCTTCCCTCCCTCCCTTTCTTCCTCAGAAAACCAAATATGGCCTCTTCCATGAGGAGTTTGTTTTCTGACCACAGCAGATATGTTGAATCCTTTCGGAGGTTTCTCAGCAATTCCACGGAACACCAGTGCATGCAGGAATTCATGGACGAAAAGCTGCCAGGCATAATAGCAAGGTAACAAAAAAGGACATTTTTGTCAAAGGGACAAGCCTCCGTGCTTTCTTTTCAGTGACAGATGGGTCGAACCCAGCCCTACAGGCTGGGCGAGGGGATAAGAACCTGCTACTGATAGCAACCTCCCTCCCTCCTCGCCCCCCCAACACCACCCCTGTGCCTCTTTTCCTGTGGTGCTTTAGTTAGACATTTGCTTTGAACATTCAAAGGTTTCTATTTGTGCAGCATTTCCAGCTGCATGGAGATAAGCTTTAACCATTTCAAGGCACAAATTCATGTTCATCTGGGAAAAGATTAGATGCAAATCTCTGAGCTCAGGTTTTTCAGCCTTCCTCTAAGTTTTGCATTCAAAAAAATCCCAAGTGGAGTCTAATATTCTTTTCATTAGAATCAAATATAATTAATTACCAAATACTGTTTGCGCCTGAGGATTGAGTGGGTGCCTCTCAGTTCTAATATCCATTTAAATTCATTTTTCTTATCCATTATCACATTCCAAAAAAAAAATTGTCTTTTCCTTTCAACTTAATATTACCAATGTGGCACTACAAAAATGCATTTTCCCATTATCAGTGAAACTCACTAGTTCCTATCCTTCTTGCAGACTACTTTTTTTGGTGATTAATGTGTTCAATTTGTGCCAGGGCTGATAAGCATTATGAGAGTAACAGATTCCACATGCTAAAGATAATCAAATCACTTATCTAGGGGTGGATTGCTGTAACTTACTCTGCTTCAGGAAATAATGATGGAAAACTAGGAAGAAATGAGTGACTGTAGATCCAATTTGCAACAGCAAAAGAACTGATATTTTATCTTTTGCTGGCTTTCTCTATTATAGGCCTGAAAGTTTCTCACCAGGATAGTACAGTACTACCTGACCACAGCAGACATTGTTGGATGTATATGAAATTGTTGCCCTTTCTACAATATTTTTCATGGTTCAGTTTTTAAATGAAAAAAATGTTTTCAATTGCAGTTGCCATACAATTTAATGTGTTTTTTTAAAAACTAGAGTATTATATAATTTATTAATAATTAAAAAGTAATAGAATAATGATGCAAAAATCAAAACAGGCAGCAAATACAAACTTCTTATTGGGGAACTAACTATAAGTCACTCCTTTGGGTCTTTTTGTTCATTTTTAAATTAAAGGTAATGAGTTAATTTCTGAGTTTTTTGAAGAACTAAATGTCTGTGTTCATGTCTATAGCTTATTCACATACCTGGTTTTCTTTAGCCATCAGTTTGGTTTGAAGAAGCACCATGGATGGATATAACATAATAAATGATGATCCCTATCTTCAAGGTGTATACAATCTAATTGGAAATTTTGAATGTAGAATTTGATCTGAAGAACTTTCAAAGGCAAACTTATTTTGCATTATAATTAGGAATGATCTATATCAAAGTATCATTTATTCAAAAAGTAATTTTTTTTTCCTGAAGGTGATGTTTGGATGAGAGTTAGCCAAAGCACCTTTAAATTGCTGCTTAAAGTTGTTTCTAAGTTACTTGTAGGCAATATGCCTACTTAATTTTTCACTCCAAAACAATATTTTTCAAGGTCGGATGGTTCTAAAAAGCTTATAACAGCAACAAAAACACTAGTTTCTTGCCATACTGATTCCCATCCATGAGTCCCACTCTCCAGAAGCAACTACTTTCAACACTGAAATCTTTTAGTTGTTTCTTATGGAATTTTCTTTCCTAATTCTAAATAACTTGTTTTTCTTCTCTAAGCTTATTGTATTAAAATAGCTACATAATCATGCATATTTCCTCCCTTATCATGTGAACGTATTTCAAAATTTTTGTATAATTTGAGTGTTTATATCATTTTGCCTCTATGCATATTATTTATAATTGAACAATGTATTATACTACAATTACATTCCCTTTCATGTACAACTTTTCATTGTTTTACCTAGTTAACTACTGTTTTGATTTTAGCTTCTTAGTTTTCTATGTACCTATCATTACTAATACCCCAACAAGCAGAAGTATTAATCTCCTCTCAATATATTCCAACAGATCAAGTAAACTGTTAACTTTTCCTATGGGAACACCTTTTCTTGATCTCTCTGTTCTTTTTTCCCCAGTCTGTGGTGATTTGCTCTTGGCCTGCTATATAATTATAAATAAGGGAATTTATTTCACGTTCTAGAAATTCTTTTCTTCTCTCTCTAGTATTGGATTCCCTGATTCTGGGTCTTATGCCAGTCTTTTCTTGCTTTCCTTAGTCTTGCTTCATTTTTTTTTTCTTTTTTCTTCAGTTAATCCTTTAACACCTTCCCAAGAAAAGTTTACATGGGAGGTAAACTTTCTGAGTCTTTGTATATTCAAAATGCCTTCACTTCATGCTTATCTTTGTTGGATAGTTTGACTAGTTATAAGACTCTACACTGAAATGACTTTATATCAGAAATTTAAAGGTATCCTTCTATTGTTTTTTAGCTACCAGAGTCACTGTTGAGAAATCCAACACTGTTCAAATTTGTCATCTTTGGCTTATGACCTTTTTATTGTTTTTTGTTTTGTTTTTGTTTTTCCTACTTAGAAGCTTTTAGGATCTTCTGTATCTAGTATTGTAAAATTTTAAGATAATGGGTTGTGGTGTGATTACTTTTCACCCATTTTTTTGGGGTTTTGCCTGAGACATTTCAATGGACCTTCAGATCCTTCAGGGAAATTTTGGTATTTTTTACCCATTCCTCCCCCTCTCTTTTTCTCTTTCTGGAACTTGTATTCATCAAATACCACTCCTCCTGAATTGATTCTTTAATTTTCTTGTATTTCCAATTTTTTATATTTTTTTCTTTCAGCGCTTCTATTAATTTTTTGCTATTATATTTTTAGTTTCCAAGAATGTTATATTGTTATAGCATCCTGTTCATCTTTCACACATGTAGTACCTTCTTTTATCTATTATAAAATTGTCCACTGTTCTCTGCATGTTGAGTTCTGTTTTTGTTTCTTTTGGTCTCTGTCTCTCATGGTAGAAGAGCACCCCAAATATTTGATTAGACTGGTTGTCCATCCAATCAAATAATGAGGCACTCAAAAGTGATTCAGGTCCTCCTTGTATATGTAAGGGGGGAGTTTGTTGAGTGGATAGCTCACTGTAGCAATTAGATGTGGACTCAGCCATTTGTTGGGAGATTCTCAGATGTCAATATATGCCACTTTACTCACTGAGATAGTTTGTTTCTCCAGGGAGGAATTCTTCAGTCCCCTATCTGGAAGTGAAGAATGGGGTAGGGAGAGTTAGGGTATATAGCTGTAAATAGTAAGCATTTTTTTGTTGTTATATGTAATGCATTTAGATCCTTGCCTGGAAAATAGTAAGTTTTCAATAATTATTAGTTATCATTATAATATATGAAATAGGATAATAGTAACTCACAGAGGAGTAGTGAGGATTCAGAGAGTTAATTCATGTAAATCCCTTAGCTATGCCTAGAATAATAATTGCTAATATATGTTGTATGCTTGTCATGAGCAGACATATTTCCAAGAGATTTAGATGAATTAAATAATTTAGTGCTCATAACTCCTCCATGAGTTAGACACCATTATTACAATCCTATAAGGTAGATGGTATTACTATTCTATTTCATAGGTAATAAAGATGCAGACAAGTTAAATTAACTTGTTCAAGGTAACATATCAGTAAACTGGAATTTCAGCCTGGGTCTCTGCTCCATAGCCTCACTCTACTATCACAGAAAAGCATTTTTAAGAATTAACCAAGAGCATAGATAGGAATGGATATATTAAGACTCATGGTTATGAGTTGGAAGATAAGTAGAACTAAGGAAGGCAACTCATTCATAGGTGTCCTTGACTCTATACTTTCCAGTTTCCTTAAGAACCTTGCTTTAACCTGTCTTCATCCTAGTACTCTGTGTAGGCTCTTTCACTTTAGCCAAAGAACAGATTTATTTACCATCCTAAAGCACAAACAAACAAACAACATCCTTTCAGTTCATGTCTCCCCTCTAATAGTCACCATTTTTCTTCTCACTCTTTCATCTTATTTCAACAGTCTCTCTAGGTCTTCTTCCTCTTTATCAAGTTCACTTTTAATCCCACTGCTATCTGACTTCTGCCCTCAACCTCCTTTTAAAACTGCTATTATCAAAGACATTCATATTGCCAAATTCAATGGAGATATTTCCTTTTTTATTCTTTACCAGTACACTCCACAACTTTTGACACTACAGATGGCTTCCTCCTTCTCTAATACTCCTATCGTCTCTGAGATTTACTGCTTTCCTCTGTCTTCTTCCTCGTATACTTCCCATAATCTAGAGACTTAAAAGTTGGTGCTGCATTACCACCCACTGTTCTTCTATTTGCAATATCCTTGGGTGATGGCATCTACTCTCCTAGTTTCTACCATTACTGTATGACAACATTTCTCCAGAATACATCACTGATGCTGATCTCGCCCACCCAGATTAAATCTTGCACATCCAGATGTCTGTTGAATTCAGATTTATCAAAACAAAACAAACAAAAGCCCTAACAAAATGTAAGCTTGCCATCAAACTGTATTCTCCAGCTTAATTTTTAGCTCCATGCTTCACCAAGTCATCCAAGCTGGAAACTTGGCAGTCATACTTTTTTCTGACCCCTTTACATCAATCTAAAGCAAATCATACTGTTGTTTTCCAGTTCATCAATCCCACTCTATTTCTAGTACTAGAGCCATAATATTGGGCTTTATTATCTCACATTTCACTTGAGAGCAAAGTAGTATCTTTTTCATTTTTATATTCTCAATGCATAGAATAGGCATAGTAAATATTTAATAAACACTGTTCACTGAAAAGAAGTTAGCAAGGAGGAAGAAAAGAAGGCAGATATCATAGAGATAGTATGAATCGCCTTTTAGCCTTTTCCCCATATACAGTGAATGGCTACTTATATCACCAGATTCAAAGGTCCACTTTTTCTGTTCTTTTCCTCCAAATAAATTCTAAACAAAATGGTTTATCCTGAGATGTTTACAGTGTGTTTTGAAAGTCTACCAGTTCAAGATTGCTAATGAATGAAACCTATATTTCTGAAGATTTCTAAAGACATCAATGTAACTACTGAATAATTGGAATATTTTATGTTAGCCTAATTTTTATTCCCTGTAATTGTAGTCTGTTCTCTCAACTAGATTTGATAATCAGATTTTACCAATTATCTAGCACATTTTTCTTAAACTACATTTTTTTTTTCAGGATTGGAGACACAAAATCAGAAATTAAGATTCTCAGCATTGGCGGAGGTGCAGGTATAAATAACACATTTTCAAATTTGTATTTCACTCTAAGCATCATGATGTTTGATGGAAATAGTGTTTATTTTTTAGGAAAGCTATTTTGCTTTGCTTTTGGAAGAGAGTATGTTACTAAAACTAGTAAGAGCAATACCACTTCCTAGAAGATTAATTAATGCCCCATAGATTTACAGGGTTTATGACATCAGCCTCCATTACTATCTGTAATATAGATAAGATGTGGCTTTCATTTTTACAAATGGAAAAACATATAGGATGTATGTATTTGGATAACTTTTATCCAAAATGATTTAACTGTTCACAGAAAAGGAAAATTTCATACAAAATTTCTTAAGCTTGTTCCACTTAAAATGTGGTCCTTGGACTGGCTGCTGGTTTGCAAACTGTTACCAGTCCACGAGGAGATAAGTGTGCATTGGGGTGTAAATCATTGAGAAACTATTGCTATGGGAAAAAAATATGCTTAATGACAGTTAATTTATACTCTTGTGGCCCCACTCTTTGAGCTGCACTTGCCTAAACTACTCCCTTCCTCTGATTCAGTTCCAAAACTGCCTTGTAAACATTCAGCACACTCTCCAGCCCCCTTTTCTAAGCTTTTCAGGATCTCATTACTCTTAGAGCCAGTGCTTTTATCTTAGGGGAAAATGAAAAGTCTGGGAAGGCAGATTGATGTGGGTGTAGTTTCTGACTCTGGCATCAATGAACTGTGTGACCTTGGCTGAAACATAGGCTTCAGTTTTCTTACGGGAACAATGAATTTTATCTCATAAGGTTATAGTGAGAATTATATAATAACATTTATAAAGTGATTAGCACACTACTACTGTTCCTGTAAGGTGCAGGCTGGTCCTTTCTGCAAAAATAAAACAAAAATTCCATCCCCAGGCTTTGCCTCAAATCAAATGCCTGAGTTGTATTTTCTTTATTTTTAAATTGCTAGTCATCTGGAGGCATGAGTTAATGTATTAATATATAAAATGTGGTCATATATATTATTTCTGTCTTCCTTTCTCCCTCTCTTCCTTCTTTCCTTCCTTCCTCTTTATTGTTTTCTTTTGAAATAATCACTGAGTGATGGCTTAGTATTTGTTACCACTTGGTAACTAGTGGATATTACAATACCATTTGTTACACAGTGATATGTGGTAACCTCTTGAGCCTCTTAAGTATACGAGTTTTAGCACCACATGAATGAGTAAATTGTGGCCCATATTAACACAAAGATAACCAAGAGCCTTCTAATAGAATGGGATAGCTACTTTTTTCATGTCATCATTTGTTTTTCTCATAAATACACTGCACTATAATGTAATAAAGACTAACCCTTAAAATCATTTTACTTTATCATCTTTCACCAATAAAATAGAAACCAACAAGGACAAATAATAAAGGCTATTGTCACGAATGATCTTATAGAGAGTTTGAACTAAAATATTCTATTATTGCTTACTTGGTATATTAAGTCCTAAAGATTATAAGAGTGATGAATTGCCTAAAGAGTGCCCTAGTAATTCATTTAACCAAGACCGTCACTTCCAGTGTGTTTTGCATATGAGTTTCAGGCAAACAACAGGCAATGAGACTATCATTTGATATTGTCACTTGTGCTTGGACAAGAAGAGAAGCCTTACAAGGAAAGTAATTAAAAACAATCTCTATTGTGGCCAAGTTAATTGACCTTCTAATATAAAGTTAATTGAATTTCTAATGTAAATTTATCCAGATGCTTATAAGCTATCTAGACATAGGAACGTTTGGCCTACACAGTTATTCTTTACATAAAGGTGCACATAGGAATATAGAGAACTTATCAAAATAAAGGGTTCTGACTGAACCCCAACATTGTATTAAAAGCAGGCTCTCCCTTGGGGAGAATATGGGTGCCCATTAAGGTTACTCTTCATAAGATATTGATCAGAAATATAATAACTCCAAGGAAATTCTAGCTATAGATACATAGCTTTCATGAAATCAAAAATAAAGTAAGCTACATGAAATCAAAAGCAATACATTTAGTCTCGAGGTCTAGATGTCCCTGGCCTGAAAGAGCAGTGTTTTTTAGGGGAGAGGACACCCCACTCATTTAGTTTGAGTGCTCATATACCAACTGGGGCATGCTTATCTGATTACTTGTCATTGCCTAACTTTGAGCATTGTGCAAAAGAACAATATATTACTATACAGTGAGGAATTTTCTATTCTTGCTTTGGAGAAGTGGTCTCCCTACATGTTCTAGTCTACGGGTGTGTCTGAGACTTTTGCATTAGCCTGTGGCTTGAGCATCCTTCCAAATCAGTCACTGAACTCCAGTCCCTGGCAAACCAGGTCCTTTGCCCTGGTACCAAAGGTCTGGTACCTTTGGTTCAGCTCCCATAATGCATCTTACAGGAATCTACTTCAGTCTTAGTTTACAGTCCTCTCTGGTTTTACCTCCTAGGTGTTCTCTTCTTGTTTGCCCAAAAATCCGCAGGTCCTATTCTGCATATCTCTGGTATAAAAGTTCTCTCTGCATTCATAACGGTGCTACCAATTCTCCCCACCACAATGGAAAAACATACCAAAAGCAACAAACTAAAAACTTACCTACATGAAATTTGTGCTTTTATTTCACTTAATGCTCATGTTGTTTGGTGGCCTGTTTGATTTTCCTTTCAGAAACATGAGCAGGTGTTGCATATGTACCCTTTCTGTCTCCTGACTCTCTTCTGTTGAGGTTGATGTTTGTGTGGAGACAGGTTCCATAGTTTAAGAGACAATGCAAGTATTTGAAAGAGGTTTTTGGCAATTTCACTTCAGAAGCCAAGCAATTATTAGAGCTCTGGGCAGTTCAAAATGAAGGACATCGGTGGCAAAGTTTGCATGTCATCTTTATGTAATCTACTACATCAGTAAATACAATTGATAAATAGTACTGTTATTCATAGATTATGTGTTTAATGTTAGGAAAATGTGTGAAATATGTGACACCAAAAAAAGAAAGAGAGACAATCAGGAGAAAAACAAATCATGAAATACAGACCATGTAGCTTTTACAGAGGCCAGACTGGGAAGAATAAAGTTGTGTGTGTATGTGTGCTTTAATGAAACACAGTGAGTAGCCGAGATTGCCTTATTCCAGGTCTCAAAGTATTCATACCATGTTCATTTCAGCAACTGTGTTTTTAGATATTGAGAGCAATTGCTTTGTATTTTAAATCTCATAGAGTATGCTTTTTGGTTAATTTTCGACATTGATGTTTCCTAAAATTAAACTACCCAATGGAGCTTCATTATTATTCAACTTTTAATGAGTGTTGTCTACATGGTACATAGAGAAAAAGAAACTCGTACTTTTTTTGGTAAGGGAGAATGCTATTAATTTACAGTGCATATACTTAAGCCTAGAGAAATGTTCCCAAAGGCAGTAATGAGCAATGTGTTCCCCTTGCTGTGGGCTCTGCTTAAAGGAGAATCATTTTATCTGCTGCACTGTGCAGTTCTTATGTTTAAATGCCAGAAAGTTTTATAGGGGTTAGACACGACTAGAACTCAAATAATCTCATTTTATCTAGTTTACCACTTCTATTCTTATTAAACTATTATGTACCGATTCAATTGCTATGCCCTATAAAATAGTATATATGTTTATAGAGTATTTTTCAATCCACTAAAGTGACTTGCATATGAATTATTGGCGATTTGAACCCTCTCATAACATTTTTTGGTTGCTGACAGCAGTTAGGTGGTTTTCTTGTTCTATAACATAGGGACACCAGCATTCCTACAGAGGTTAAAAAATAAAAGACCATCGACATCCTAAATTTACAAATTAAAAACCTTAGAACCACCAAATCAGAACAAAACTCAGGCCTCTTGACTTTAGTCCAGTCCAACAAATTGTACTAAACAGATATAATAGTTAATTTTTGACTTGGCAAAGGAGCAATTAGGTACTTAGTAATGACTGGCTATTTGAAAATCTAATCTTCTCTTTCCATAAGTGACATGTTAGGGTGACACAGAGGTTTCTTTTTCTAAGTTAGTTAGAAATGGAACAAATAATTAGGGCTGGAACTGAAAGAGCCAGTGTGTCAGGTTTAGAAGCCAGAAGGTGGTTTAAGAAGCAAAGGTTAACGTTTTCCAGTGGTTCAGAGTAAGCCAACAACCTGTATAAGTAAATTAGGAATGACTGGAGAAATATGGGGTGTTGGGGGAATTTTTGCCCTGAAAAATAAGAATATGAATGTGCTTACTGCCATCTTAAAATATTCCCTGTTGATCAAACTACAAAGTATTTGTCCCTAATGGGCCAATGATTGAAAGATTTCTTGGTTCAGTATTAGAATTTACTAGTGATCAAACCTGTCCAGAAATGAAAGGGCACATCTTGGGACGTAAAGAGCTATCTGTCACTCTAGGAATGTCAGCATAGGCTGGAAAAATACTTTTCATACATCCTATGGAAGGGACTTTGACACTGATTTCTTGGGTGGTTGGGCTGTTAAATGTGCTTTCAGTCCAAAATATTTATGGTTTAATAAGTAACCTTCTAGAAAGAGGTAGGCATTGGTGTGGCTAACACCATGTTTGGTTATATTTAGAAAGTGGAATCTATATGGGACTTCTAGATATGCAGACAATTTTTAGTCTTCATTCTAATTGCTTATAACTTGAAATAAGTAAGTACTGTTTTACATATGTGCAGCCTACTAGCAATTACTCCATTATTAGAAGGATATGTACTCTAGTGATTCAATAATAAAACAGGATTTAGGACGGTCTTCTTCAGGTAACCCTCGTTTGGAGCCTTAGGTATAAAGTATTGTTAAAGACATTCATAACTCAATTATTTAAAACATAAGTTATTCTCCACATATAATTTTACCAAAAAATAGTGTATCTCATTGTATTGTATTTAAAACTTGCAGTAAACATGAAATTATTGTAAAAGACAGATACATTTCAGATTTGAGAGAACCAAAACATGGTGATAACAACCCTGGAGCCATTGTCATTAAAACTAGAGTAAACAAGATCGTTTTGGCTAATTCAATCAGGCTTGAAAAAGGATAACAGGGGATAATGAGCAGAGTTAAGACAAAACTATCATTTGCACATTAAATGACTGTATACTTAGAAAAGCAAATAAACTCAGTTGTACAGCTTTAGAATGAATAAGAACTCAGTAATGGCCTGAATACAGGTAAAATAGGTAAGAAGTAATGGCAGATCCACATTTTTGTTGTTGTTATTAACATCTGCGTGTTTTTCATGCATGGTTTTGATTATGTGCAATGTACTGGAAAGTCCCTGGCATGTGGTTATCTGTAATTTTGCTGAAGGACAAATTTGTATCTTGCCAGTTCTTGTGCCAGTTTGGGACACAGTCTCTTAGTGACTAGGCTTCCACTTGATATACACTATTGAATAAAACTTTGTGATTCAATACAAACATTTGTGCAAACTTGGCGTAGGGAGGTCTGTTGTCATCTTCATTTTAGACATTCTGAACCTAATCTTATATGCCATAGGGATTTGAAGGTTATAGAGATTGGGGTTAATACCCAGGGTCTTCTGTAGCTTAGTCTCTATTAACAGTAACAAACTGATAGAACTAATAATAATGATTTAAAATTTTGATTAGCTAGCTAATAATATATTTAATACAAAATATAAAAAAAACTGAAGAAAAGTTAATATTTACTAAGAACAATTTGAGAAGATTTAGAAAGCTAATATGCAATCGTGAAGAGGCTATAAATGCTTTCATGTACAAAGGTAAGAGTAGGAAGTGAAACAAAATATTCCTGAAAGTAATGTGGCCTTATGTGTCAAGAACAGTTCTGATAGTCATCTAATACTCAAAGGCCTGGTCATGCTGGTTGTTAAAATATTGACATACTTGGTAAATAGCCACTCCCCTGCTGTCCTACCACAGCTCCAGCTGCTGCTTCAGCCCCTCCTGCTGCACTCCTGTTTATCCCCCCTCCCCACCTACTCCGGACCCCTGACTCCTACCTCCAAGGTCTCCAGCAATTGGACAGGTCTTGCTAGCCCAGGGCCTCAAAGAACGGAGGGCAGTGGATGGGGGGTGGGGGGTTGTTACTTTGTGAGGGTGAAAAGGGTAACTATTGCATTGTTCTGTACACCTGAAACTAACAATAAATAAAAATTAAAAAAAAAAAAAAAAAAAAGAACGTGCTGTATAGTCCTTCAGCTTGCATCCTTCCTCAGCAGCTGGCACCTCAGGCAGGGTTTTTTTTTAGTTTTGTTTCAATAGCACCAAAGATCAAGGGCCTCATTTTAATCATTAATTCTAGTTCTTGGAATTCATCTGAAAAAATTAAAATTTTTGCATAAAAATTCATGGCTCATTTCAGGCTCCTCATAATAGCAAAAAAAATTAAAACTAATTATAACTTATCTATCTACCTAGCTACCTAAAACAATATATAATATATTTCCATATATAAATATATATCCATATACCCACATATAAATGTATACATTTATATATTTTATATCACATATAAAAGGTTAATAATTAAATAAATCATTGCATATATTTCAAGAGAATATAGTGTTACCACTATAAATAACACAGTCAAATAAGTTTTGATATATTCAGGGTTTAACTCTCAATTAAGAAAGTCCAAACTATATATATACATATATATAAAATGATCTCACCTGTGTAAAGAAAATTACTTGCTCAAAGAAAAAAAAAACCTTAGGAGGAAATAAACCAAACATTAACTTTTGCTTTCTCTAGCAATCAGATATTGATTTTATATTTTATATTTTTGTCTATGTCTAGAGTTTTCTGTAGTATTAATTTTATAGCCTAAGAGAGGAAAAATAAACTCAATTAAAACTCTAATTTTATAGTTGATGAGAGATGATAATAAAGAGTAGACTCACTGGCTTCTGACAACTTCTTCAGGTATTTGACTGTTGACCAAAGCACTGTCCTGACACGTTTTCCTGACAATTTTCCTTGAAGGCCATTTTTCACTCACCAGTAATCATATTATACCTGTGCAAATGTGTTAAGAACAGTCTCGCCCTTGTTATAGCTTAGCAGAGCTTTTCTTCAGAGCCCATAGATTCTCCCATGCCTGCTCCAAGTACCTGTCAGTCATGGTGAGGGTGAGGGTGATATTGACAAAGGTTGGTGACGGTCTGCTGTGTGTTTCTTGCACTAGACTAGTGATGTGTTTCATTATTTCTTGCTTCTTATTCAACAAGGACAACAGGCTCTCAGACCCTAGTCACACTAGAGTATAAATGACTAATAATTTTACTCAGCAACATTTGTGTTTTAAAACGCTGTTAATGTGGTGGGCCAATGGAGTGAAGCCCAGAAGAGAGATCGTGAAGGTATTAGAGAAAGAGGGGCAGAGCAAGAGAGAGAGACCCTGAGATGGCGCAAGAGTGCGTGAGCAAGTGCACGCACACTGATATTGATGCAATCACACGAACTATGTGATTATCTTGCACTACATTTGCCAGTTGAAGTAGTTTCATTTTGTAAATCCTGTCATTGGGCATGAAGAATGTATTGGGTTGTCAGAAAAGTCATGACGCATGCTTGCAACAGATGGCACTAGTTCATTTTTGGAAGTACTAGAGTCATTCACATCTATGTTATTGCTATGTCATTTGACAGCTGACAGTTCTAGCTTCATTCTAAAAAAACATTGAGCGATTTGGTTGAGTTTTGGAGATTTTACAAGTTAAAGATAGAAGACCAAACTGTGCATTTTTGCCATATTTTACTGTTTTACTTCCATAAAGGGAAGAATGTGCATCAAGCTTGTGAAATGTTGCATCAAGTTTACGGTGACAATGCTCTACAAGAATGTCAGTGCCCATGATGGTTCACAAAATTCTGTGCTGGTAATTTTGATCTCAACGATGCTCCTCAGTCAGGGAGGCCCACAGAGGTTGATGACGACAAAATAAAGGCATTGATTGAGTCAAACCCACATTACATGACATGAGAGATTGCAGAAACATTGAATAGCCATCATTCAAGCTTTCAAGACCACCTGAAGAAGCTGGGATACGTAAGCAAGCTCTATATTTGGGTTCCGCATGAACGCAAAGAAGTTCATTTGATGGCACGTATAAATATCTGCAGTATGCTTATTAAATGTGAGGAAAATTATCCTTTTTGAAGCGACTGATAACTGGTGATGAGAGGTGGACTGTTTACAACAATGTGGTGTGCAAACGATCTTGGTCCTGATGTGATGATTCACCTCAAATGACATCGAAAGCAGACATTCATCAGAGGAAGGTTATGCTCTCAATGTGGTGGGATTTTAAAGGTGTCATGTTTTTTGAGCTCCTACCAAGGAACCAAACAATCAATTCAAATGTGTACTGTCAGCAATTGGACAGTTTGAATGAATCCATCATACAGAAACATCCAGAACGTGTTAATTGTAAAGGAGTTGTGTTCCATCACGACAACGCGAGACCACACACAAGTTTGATCACCTGTCAAAAATTATTGGAGCTTGGGTGGAATGTGTTGCCAAACCCACCATACTCGCCTGATCTTGCACCGTCAGACTTCCACTTGTTTCGCTCTCTTCAAAACTCCTTGTGTGGTATAACGTTCCATTCAGATGAGATTGTAAATCAGCACCTTGTTCAGTTTTTCACAAATAAAGGCAGGTCCTTCTATGAACGAGGAATTATGAAGCTCACTAAAGATGGCAAAAGGTTATGGAACAAAAAGGGGAATATATCATTGATTGATCTTTGTTCTTTATATAAATAAATGACCTTTGAAAAACATAGACAAAATACGTCATGACTTTTCCAACGACCCAGTAGAAGAACATTAACACTTTATTAAAGGTAACTCAATGTAACTTTTAAGCATTACAATATTGCGTGCATACCATTTATCTCTCTTTCTATGTATGTACCGAAGTAGCAGTCAAGTATCTATGTTTAAAATTTATAAATTAAAAGTTAAGGCAAAATTCAGACTATTTTGAGTTGTCTATCAAATATCTCTACACTTCAGTGTTCATCACCCTTTGAGGCATTTTCTCTATGTTTCTATTTCTTAGCACATTTCGGTAGCATGGCTTTTCTTAGGCCTCCAGCAGTTGCAAAACATTCAGGCAGTATTGTTTCTGGGCCAACAGCCAGAAGACACATGAAAGCAAATGGCAATGCCCTTTTGACTCACAATTTATATTTATAATCCCCTTTCTGAGATCTTGCAGCTATTTCAATATCCTATTCTTATTTTCCCATACTGACAGAACTGCTTCAATACTGAGGCACCAGGGTAGGGAAAAGAGAGAGAGAAAGAAAGAAAAGAAGTGATCTTGTCAAGAATCTTCTATTTTTCCCACTGCAGCTCAAAATCAGGTTGTTCTTACTCTGGTTGCAAACCCATAGCTGAAATTATTTTTCATCACTAAGCACAGTTGTATGGGCAGTTTTTCTCCCTAGAAACAATGTGTGTGTGTGTGTGTGTGTGTGTGTGTGTGTGTGTGTGTGTGTGTGATATTCTAGTAGAGGGAACAAGGAAGATAACAATCTTTTTTTTTTAGGAAGATAATCTTAACACAACATATAATAGAATAAAATTTTTCCTGCTGATAATCTCAAGAATTCACATATATTTCAATATGAGATATGAAGCAAGAACAGACAGAAATTAAATGAGAGGACATAACTCAACAGTATCTTTCATTTTCTTGACCTGCAGATTTTCTATTTTCAGAAGTCCTAGCAATCTCAGGTTAGGATTTGTGTGTCATTTAACGTAGGTTCAGTTGGAAGGACAAGCCATCATGAATACATGATGAGTGCTTTTCTAAGTTGCCATTTTGTTGTGGAGCTACCCATTTAGAGAGGTAAATCTTCATTTCCCTCATTTCTAGGATCTTTTAGATTTCGCTTAAATGTCACCTTTTCTATGAAGCATACTTGACAACCCTACTGAAAATCACAAAGACCCTCTGCATGGCTTCTTCTCACTCTTTTTTACCTTGGTTTTCTCCAAGGGACTTATCACCATCCACAGAAGTTGGATATTTTTGTCTGTTTTATTCATTTGTGTATTTCTTGTGATTAGAACCTGGAATTTAGTAGGTGCTCAAAAACACTTGTTGAATTAATGTATAATAGCTTCAATTTATTAATTACTATATATCATGAACTATGGTAAATTATCTCCTTATAATTTCCTCTAACTTTGACAATGAGCCTGTAGCATAGACCATATTATCCCTAATTTACAGATGCGCAATTTAAAGGGCAGAGGCACTAACAAATTTGCATCAGGTAATTCTGGTGAATCCTATATTTGAGTTTAGTTTTGTTTCTCTATAGCCTTTAACTTTTTCATTTTTTCCCCCCATTCTTAATCAAATGACCTTGGATTTCAAGCAAAAAATTCAACATTGCTCTGCTATCTCATTAAACTTATCCTTGAAATTCAGGGAATGGAGAAAAGTTGCTAGAAGATGAGATCCCCTCCCTTCCTTGTTTTTTAACTTTTTATAAGTTCTACTGTCAGGGATGACAAATATATGCCCCTCTTCAAATATAGGCATGATGTATTTAAAATATGGCTTTATGAAAGCAAGATATTATAACCACAAACATATCTGTCTGTAAAATTAAGTGAAACACTCAATATAGCCTAGAAAGGAGACATGAGAAGTCATTCTACAGTTCTGGCTGATTTGAGTAAAAGGGTGGTACAAAGGAAAGGGATTTGCAAGGAAGGAGGTTTTAAAATTTAGTTTTCATTTAACTTTCCCAATCAAAAAGTCAGCCTATTCTGTCTGACAGAAAATAACACAGGAGTGAACAGAAGAGAAAAGTATCCACAATTCCGCCTAAAAGAAATAGTTTTTGATTGATGCTGACACTTGTCTGGATTTTCCTAACTTTGTGCAAGTTCCACATATTGATCAACTGAGAAAATCAGTTACATCATCATAAAATGCAGACTCCAAAATCATTCATTTCTTTGGTAGTCACAAAAGGGGGAGGGAAGAAGAAAAAAGAAGGAAGGGGAGGAGGAAGGAAGAAAAGAAAGAGAGTATATTGGAATAGAGTTATTTAATCATTATAATTTTTTCCATTTGTCACAGGAAACTTTGTAGATTTTGTTCCAAAACTTTAGGGAGAAATAAGTAATGAGGCTTTAGTTAACCCAAACAACTGCCGGAGTTCATGTATCTAAAAGCTTAGGATGTCAAAATAAGTAGTCTACAGTTGTCAGAATTATGATCGTGTCAAGTCTAATGAGAAATCATACGTGAAAGGGGACTGACTATAAAATGAACATGTATTGCCTCATTCCCCTTACATGCTGTTTTCTGGATCTCAAAGTTAAGATTCCCAGAAGGCTTTGCAATGCACAATAAAAGGAGGCTGTTGACTTCCTCATTTCTTTTGTTTACCACTAAATTTGCTCAGAATTTCCAAAGTATTTGATTAATTTCTAGTTTACTTTCCCTTGTTCTTTTTGGCGCATTCGTTTGGCTTGTGTGCTCTGTAAAAGCATTTATAGGGTGTGTAATGTCTGATACTGGAGCACATTTATAATGTTTTACCTCCTGCTCAGAAGGATTCAGTTGAGAAAGAACAAATGGTCTCCCCCTTCCTTTTTTTTTTTAATCTTTTTACTGCTGGTTCATGATACTATGAGGTCTGATAAACCCTCATATGCTTTTCAGTGATTGATGATCAAACCTGCTCAGTTGTTCAATCTACCATTTTAGAGTCTTTGATGCTGTTTAACAAACTCATTGGAATCAACCCTTTGCTAGTGAATAAAATAAGTGAAGTAAAGCAATAATTTATATCAAGGAACACAGAAAGTTCTATCTGTGTTGCCAACTCTAGTCAGTTGATGGGTCGTTTCTGTCGGAGGGACTCTGATGCTACTTCCAGGCTCTGTGGGAATTAATACCAAGATAATCAGTCATGTGTTCAAGATGTATAAGAGTTAGTCAGAGGGGGTGAGGAACAGGGGGGAGAGTTATCATCGCAGAGGAGAAAACATGGGCAAAGGACAAAGAGCATGGAAGAGCATGATGTATATGGGGTCAGAGGGGGAGAAAGCAGGGTAGAAATGTAAGAAATTCAGGGTTACTGGGGCGAAAAGTTTCAAAATATGAAGTCATGAGAGATGAGAATTAGGAAGCAGGCAGGGTGGTCTATGCTCAGAGAACTTGGACAACTATCCAGTTGATCAGTCATTAGACGATTTTGTTTGTTTTAATTTTATTGTGGTGACAATGGTTAGTAAAATTACATAGGTTTCAAGTGTACAATTCTGTAATGCATCATCTATATATCACATTGTGTGCCACCCAGAGTCTCCTTCCATCACTATATATCTGATCCCCTTTTCCCTCTTCTACCATCCACCCTTACCCTCTGGTAACCACTAAACTATTATCTGTGTCTGTGAGTCTTTGTTTCTTTGTCTTGTTTCTTTGTTGCTTTCAGTTTTATATCCCACATGTGAGTGAAGTCATATGGTTCTCAACTTTTTCTGTCTGACTTATTTCGCTTAGCACACTAATCTCAAGATCCATCCATGTTGTTGCAAATGGCAGTATTTCATCTTTTCTTATGGCAGAGTAATATTCCATTGTGTATATATACCACAACGTCTTTATCCAATCATCTATTGAAGGACACATTGGCTGTTTCCATGCCTTGGCCACCATGAATAATGCTGCAATGAACATTGGGGTACATATTTCTTTATGGAGAAATATTTTCAGATTTTTTGGGTAGATACCCAGAAGAGGGATTGCTGGGTCATGTACTAATTCTATTCTTAATTTTTTGAGAAAGTTTTAAGAAGGGAAGTGATAGGCTTGTTTAGCTTAGAGTTTAATTGTTGTTGTAGTAATGGCTTTGAGGAAGACAAAGTTTAGAAGAGATAGCTGAATTTTTTAGGATATTATTGTAGTATTCTAAGAGATAGGTAATTTGAACCTGAACAAGGGCATTGCTAGTAGGGATGGAAAAAATAAACATTTAGCAGGAAAACTTCCAGATGATCAGGAAAGGAAGATGAAAGAAGGAACAAAGCTTGGGTGACTGGATGGACAGTGAACAGTCTAAGTGATACATCAAGAAAATATGTATAACTAAATGCTAAATGTTTAGACTAGATTGTAATACTATAGAACATCTGAACATCCTCTTTGTTGACTCTCTTTGTTGGGAAAGAGGTTCATATAAGTCATTTTTTAAAAATGCTTTTCTCCTATTTTTGAGGGATACTAGGAAGAAAACTATCTAAGCTATTAGACCAAGGAATATATTATTATGGGAGCTCTCTCTCACTGTTTATCTGTCTGCCTATCTATTATCTATCTATCTATCTATCTATCTATCTATCTATCATCTATCTGGTCTCACAATAAAGAATAATAGAATCCATTATAAAAAACAAACATAGCACTGAAAATAAGGGCCTTATGAGCACAGTGGCATTATTTATTGTCAAGCCCAGGATACTTTTAAGAGTGAGAGGTGGAGGAAGTGGGTAAAGAATTAAAATTATTATAACTTTTTGAAATATTTATTTATTGAACAAGTTTTTATTGTATGATTATTTGTTAAATAATTCTTTTAAAACCTATTTTCAAAAATAAAATTCTAGGAAATACTTTGTTAAAAATTAAAAATAAAACCCAAAAACTTAAAATAAATAAAACTACATGGGACGCCAGCACAATGAGCATCAGGTAGAAATGTCCCTGGCAAACAGGAAGTATGAAGTCAGAAATGGATTTTACATGCTAACTCCTGAGGAAATATTTTCATTATCTTCTCTTTTTGTTCATTCATTTCTGCAAATGCATGGATAGTTTATGTCCACACATGGTCTCACACTCTAGAGGCAGTTATGTGAACCATAGTTTCCATCTCAGTTGCAATTCTAGCATGGTGGCCTCTATCATTGCCCGAGGAGGTACTAGCTGGCTCTGACTGTGGCAGAACATTCTGCCGGTTGGGAAAGTGACAAGATAAGAACATACTCTGGGGATGTGCTAGATATTATACATTCTGCCATTTGGGCAGATTCAAAATGTTGGGGTCTTTCTTAGGAGAAGAAGAGCTCATCAAGCCCCAGGGGAAAAAGAATTGCATTTTAACTATCTGAGTTTCAAAATGTTGGGTTTAGGATCCTTATAATCGATAACTTTTTTTAACTTAAAATATATGGTGAGGCTGATAGAGGCAAGAACAGAACTTTGGGCCTCTGGTCCTCTGGGGCAAGCTGTAATCTCTTTATTTCTCATTAGCCCACAGCTTTCCTTATCAGCCTTTGCCTTAGTCGTTTTGTTTACCCTTTGAAAATAGCTACTGTAGAGAAGGAAAAAAACTTCATATGTCCTTTTATAATAGTATTTGGCATCCTTCTATTTCTTAGTATGAAATAGTTAGAACAAACACTTTAGAGTTAGACAATTGTGCCTTAAACTTTAGACGTATTAACATCCTCTGCATGTCAAATTACTCAAATCACCTTCTCTGGTTGGGAATAATCTTGTGGAGTCTGTGATAGTTTTGTGGTCAGGATTAAATGAGATGTTCCAAGTGAAATGCCTAGTACAGTGTTTGACAAATGATAGGTAGCCAATAAATGGCAGCTAGAATTATTAAGGAAGAAATTAAAGTTTTCATGTCGGTGGGGTCAGCTTTGGAGAAAATTGTCACATAGGCTCCTTCATCCTCCATTTCATCTTCCTTCCCATTCCTTCTCCCCTCAACCCCCACCATCTCCTATGACAGTACCGTTAGACTCCCCTCTTTTCCTGCACTAGTATATTTTGTTCCTGATTTATCTTCATCATCTCATTCATTCCAGGCCTTCCCGTCTCATGACCTATGCTTCTGTTGCCTGCCATATCTAACCTTGAAAGTTCTTTTAATGTAATTTATAACAAAACAGTAAAGACTAACATCATTTTAATATTGTAGTCTTGCCAGAACATAGGTATATTTTAGTGAAAGTGTCAACATCATAACCTAAGAGAATAAAAGGGTAAAACTTAAGTTGGAGACATCACTAATAGGGAGAAAAGAGATATTTTTAAAGAGAGAGACTTGATAACAATAAAAATGAACAGTTAATATCTATTGGGTGCCAACTCTATCTTACACTGTGCTTCATATATATTGCCTCGTGTAACCTCCACAACCAATAAATTATGTACTATTATTGCTATTTTTCTGATGAGGGAAATACAGCTTGGAGAAGTAAAGCCAATTGCCAAAGATCATAACACCTAGTAAGGGTAGAAGACAGGTTCAGGACTCAAGTCTATCCAACTTACCACCATCTCTCTAATGCAGTCACTTACAAGCTAAATTTTCATCAAGGCAGGTATCTAAGTCTCTTATCATTTGCTAGAGCCTAGTGCAGTGTTTGGCACATAATAAACAATCAATTAATAGTTGGTTCTTGAGTTAATGCATAAATATATTTTCTGCCATAACCTCTTCTCCATTTACCTCTCTGGTGTGACCTCTTTCTTGGAGGCCTTGCCTTGCCCAATATTCCAAAACTCTGAATGGGCAGTAGTCCTACGTACCCTTTTCTGCTTCCTGATTTCTTGCCTCCATCTTCCTGTCCTCTCTACATGTAATTCTTCACTTCCCCAGAAGTCTCAGGGTTAACTTCCACTTACCCCACAACACAGAGCTCAGGAGTGAGCTCCCTCCATGAAGCTTTCCATCTCTCTGGCCTCTGTTCCTATCCGGTCCCTCACGGTTTCCTTTCCTCAGCTCAACCCAGTCAGTGTTCATTCCATGTCTATCTCCTCCACTAGACAATGGTGTTTTTGAAGGCAGATGTCTGACACTTTTGTGACCTAGTTGGTACCTGACATGTTTTGTATCTGATATATTTTTTGAATGCTTCTGGCCTAGCCTAGTTCATTCTAAGGTGTATTTGTTTCATATATTAACATCTGTGAAATTGGGATACATCTTCTAGTTAATGATATCTCAAAATTATAATTCATTAACAGTGCTTTTTTGACTTAGTGATACAAAAGGAAGGGTTGATTGCATCCTATAACCAATGGCATCTTAGATTTAATGTAATACAATAAGATGTTGAAAGAATGAATGAATAACAATCATAGCCCTCCTCAAATCACATTATTATTCCCACTTACAACCTAGCTGTTCTGCATCATAGACAATGTGACAGAGCAACAGTTGAGCATTATTCTTTATGCTCATATATGCTGGGCTTTCCTAGTAAAAGTGAGACAGAGACTTTTTTGAATACTTAAATCAAGGTGTTCCTTTATTTTTTGACAGGTCTTTTAAAAATTGCTTTATTGAGATATAATTCACATACAATAAACTGTACATATTTAAAGTCTAAAATGTAATATGTTTTCCCTTGCAAATTTATAAATTTTTATCTTTCATCAAAGCTATGCAGTTTTGGACACAATTTCTCCAAATATTTTTCTATACCCGCCCCCTCTTCTTTCACTGCAATAGCCTAAATGTCACATGTTCTAATATTATATCATAGGCCTCTGAAGCTCAGTTCATTTTTAAAATATCTTTTCTTTGTGTCCTATTGATTGGATAATTTTTTTTAATTATTAGTTTCAGGTGTACAGAACAATGCAATAGTTATTCTTTTCACCCTCACAAAGTAACAACACCCCTCCTCCCATCCACTGCCCTCCCCTCCCCCCGATGTCATACTTATTTGTTACAATTCCATTGACTCCATTCCCACACTCTACTCCACATCCCGTGACTATATGTATATATAATTATAGTTGACATACAGTATTATTCAACATCAGCTTCAGAAATACAGTGCAGTGGTCAGGCCTCTACACCACCTATGAAGTGGTCTCCCTAACAAGACATGAGACCATCTGAACCCCTAAAAAATATTTAAAATATTATTGATTATATTCCCCAGACTGTATTTTCTATCCCTGATGTCAGATTGTAGTTACCAATTTGTATTGTCTCATCCCTTCCCCTTCGCCTTCATCCCCACCCCCTCCCAACTAGCAACACTTAGTTTTTCCTCTGTGTCTCTGAGACTATTTCTGTTTACATGTCTCATTTATTCAGTTTTTTAGATTCCACATATAAGTGAGATCATATGGTATTTGTCTTTCTCTTACTGACTTATTTCACTTAGCATAATGTTCTCTAGGTCCATCCATATCATTGCAAATGGTACGATTTCCTTCTTCTTTATAGCTGAGTAATACTCCATTGTGCAAATGTACCATAGTTTCTTAATACAGTCATCTACCCATGGGCATTTTGGTTTTTTCTAAGTCTTGGCTATTGTGAATAGCGCTGCAATAAACATAGGGGTGCATATATTTTTTCGAATTAATGTCTTGGATTTTTCTGGATAAATATCTAACAGTGGAATTGCTGGGTCATAAGGTAGTTCCATTTCCAGTTTTTTGAGATACCTCCATACTGATTTCCATAGTGGCTGCACCAATCTGCAGTCCCACCAACAGTGCACCAGGGTTCCCTTTCCCTCACAACCTCGCCAGCATTTGTTGTTTGTTGACTTATTGATGATAGCTATTCTGACTGGAGTGAAGTGGTATCTCATTGTGGGTTTTATTTGCATCTCTCTAATGATTAGTGAGGTTGAGCATTTTCTTCATATGCCTGTTGGCCATCTGTATGTCCTCTTTAGAGAAATGTCTCTTCATATCCTAAGGTGCTTCTTTTTTAATGTATAGATAATTATGTAAAATAGAGAGAGATTCAAGAAAAAAATTTTTAAGAAATAACAATTTTAGGTAGGCACTTGTAAGAATGCAATAGTCATGCATGCCAAGGCTACGTGATTCTTCCACAGGCCCCAAGGTGGGAGGTTGAAGCCCTGGCTTAGCAAGAATTATTGGCCAGCACATATAGCAAAGCTACAGGTATTATTTGCTGCTGTATTGTGTCCTGGGCAGAAGTTCTGTCCCAAAAGTTCATTATGGAGCAAAGCCGCATAGCCATATTGAGGAATGCTTAAGTACTGAAGCCATTGATAGTCAAGGCACACTGGTTCTGAGACTGACTGACAGCTCTGAAAAATATCATCAGAAACAAAAAAGATATTGGCATGAGAAGGGCTGCTATGGGTACCACACCCTGACCTGCTGCTATGGCCAGTGCCATAGAACTAGCTAGTAAGCCACCATCATAAGTGTAAACATCATGATGAAGAAGCTTTCAACCTGGTTTCAATCCTAACAAGAAGTATGTTATGCAAGTATATATAATACCTGCTAACATCTTCATGAGTAGTAAATCAGATAACAATTTTCCAAAGAAACAAGATGATATTCTATAGTATTCACTGATACAGTCAGTCATGTATAAAGAACTTCTCCCCAAACACAAAGGGCTCCAGGGATGTCCTACTGCTGAAACATGGGTTAATTGTCAGAAAGAAGAGCACCCCAGCTCTATTCTGGATTCCCATGGGGCGTCTTTTTGAGATCACAGAAAATGACACCTATAACCAATCCCAGGAAGATTGTTCTGATTATCTCAGCTATAGATGCCCAGTAAGTTTTTGAATAAATGCTTGGAAATCCATTTGAGTTGAGGACAGAAGGAAGTGGCATAGGTATTCTCCTTGAAAGCTACACTCTTCTCTTTCTGAACCCCTGAGAGTTGATCTAACTCAAATTTCATTTCTCTGAAAAAGGCAGAGTTGACATAAAATAGCTAATTTTTCTATGAGTGACTTGTCTCTCTTTGAAGGCTCTTCAGTCTCCTTGGCTTCATCATCTTCTACTCTATTTAATATCACAGCAGAGGAGTCTTCATTAATGACATCCAGGAAGTGGTTTGAGTCCCAGCCCGAACTGAGCTGCCGTTGAGCTGCCAACAGGTGGCAGGATGGCTCAGCTAAAAAAAAAAAAAAAAAGACACCAGGAAGAAGTCTGCAGCGTTATTATGGAGCTCACAGTGGTGAACAGCTGATGCAAAGTACCCAAAGGCCTCCTTAGCAGGCACATGGAATATTAGTCTTCCAGAGGCCAATAAGCTGAGGCTATCAAAACACTTGAAGATGGAATAACAAGATTGTTGAATGGAGAAGATGATGGTTCATCCCTGTTTAGACATCTCTTCAGGAGCACAAGGACAGCATTTGCTGAGCTTGGATGTAAGCCAGTTGTGGATTCATCCAGGAACAAGGTGGAGGGGTCGGTAATACGCTCCACTCCAATGCCAGTCCTTTTTCTTTCTCCTCCAGACACGCCATGGAAACACTGAGTTCCAACCTTGGAATCTGCCACATTAGCCAGACCTCACTCTTGAATGATTATATTTATCCATTCATTTTTTTGCATGTTTCATCATAGTTGTTGGAAGTTGAAGAGCTGCTGAGAACTGTAAATTTTCTCTCATTGTCAGAGTTCCCATCACAACATCATCTAGTGCCACATTTATATTTGAAGTTACATTTGAAATTGGCAGGTTGAGGTGCTCCATTTATCAAAACATCCCCAGATAATCCCTGTGGCTCTTTCCTTGCAACTAAGACATCTAAAACAAAGATTTGCCTCCACCTGTGGGTCCCAGAATGGCATCGAGGCCAGGTCTCATGATCCTATAGATATTCATTAGTATTTTTTTCTTAACTGTTTTTCCACCAATTAGAAAGCCCCTCTTCACTTTTCTCAATAACAGATGTTATGAAAACTTAACAAAGCTCCTTCTGTAAATATCTTCATCCTCAGGTAGGATAATCCTTACTTGATCCTCCTCTTTGGAGGGTAGATTAGAACATGATGATTGGAGTTTGCATGACTCGTGATTAACAGTTCTGTGTAATTAGGATTTGCAACACCCTAATTGCTCCTATCTGATTCAAGAAATTAATTAATTAATTAATTAATTAATATCTTCAGGTGGTTGGAGGTCATCCTGGGGAGGCCATTGGTGTTTCTTTGTGACATTGGGATAAAAACTTGGTCATTACTGAAAGACACCTGGAGAGTTTATGCCTTTATGTGTGGCAAACAGACTGGTAAGACACCAGCCCGAGGTCACGGTCACAGTCAGGAGTGACGGTTGGTGAGTCAGGCCAGATTACTCTTAATCATTTCTTTCTGGACTGATGTGATCTATTCCTTATGCTTGTTTTCTAGGTGAAATTGATCTTCAAATTCTCTCCAAAGTGCAGGCTCAATACCCAGGAGTTCATATCAGCAATGAAGTTGTTGAGCCAAGTGCTGAACAAATCGCCAAGTACAAAGGTAATCTGTAATCCATGGTGCTGTATGTCCAATTCTATCCCAAAAGGCTTGTCATCCCAAATTTGTCACTTCAATCATTAACAACATAGTTACTGTGGGATGTTCTTTGTAATCTTATTGGAAGAAGAACCTAATCAATTTGGTTTTTTGGCAGGCATAACGAAATACCTCAGAATATGAATACTGAATAATTAAACTTTTTTTTTTACCAACTCTGCATCCATTCACTGATCACCAACTATTATTTTTAATGTTTATTATCAGAGACAGAGTTGTTAATTCATTCAGAAATATTTAGAATCTTTGTCCTTAAAGTGCTTATGTTTAATGGGTTACTGCAGGAATCCACAAACTTTTTCTGAAAAAAGGCCAAATAGTAGTAAACATTTTAGACTTAAAAGGCCACAAATTTCTGTCACAACTAATCAATGCTGACATTGTAGCACAAAGGCAGCTATAGACAATAACACATAAACTACTGCGTGTGGATATCGTCCAATAAAATTTTATTTATGAACTCTAAAATTTTAATTTTGTATCATTTTCACATATAACAAAACAGTATTCTTCTTTTGATTTTGTTCAACCATTTAAAAGTATATGAGATATGAAAGACAGAGGCATGAAGTCAGGAAGTAGAATAGTATAAGCTTTTAGCTTGTAATCCATTTAAAAGTAGTTACTGGGCCAGATATGGCCTGTGGTCCATGGTTTGCTGACTCTTGGGTTATAGAGTCATTTTACCTGTTCTACATCAATTTTCCATTGATAAAATCCACTAGTTGATTCCCCATTAGTACTGAGATAATGTAACCTACGTTTGATCAAGGTTCTCATAATTATTTCTTATTGGCTCTTTCTCCCCCCCCCCCACCTCTAATTTCATTTACTACTAGAATAAAATCAGAATGTACTCTCTGGTCTTTCAGAGCTACATAAAAAAGAAAAATGTGTTTTATATCTGTTATGTATATAACATTGATTACATTAAAATTCTAAATGGAAATGGGTTCCACATTTGCAATTAAAATGATGGTATGCTACCTCTTCTCTGTATTTTAGAGTTTGTAGCCAAGTCATCAAACCTCGAGAACATAAAGTTTGCTTGGCATAGGGAGACATCATCTGAATATCAAAATAGAGTGATGGAGAAAAAAGAACTTCAGAAATGGGACTTTATTCATATGATTCAGGTAAGAAATATTTATTGTTATATACTCTCAGAAAGAAGTTTTTTTTTCAGGAATATGTATGAAGAGTGCCTAATATTTTAACTTTAGAAAGAAAAATGAAACTCTGATTTCTGATTTTACAAGTGAGCATATCTCAAATTGAGGATAAAGATGTTGATCATACTAAGAATTCTCAAGCCAGTTTTCTCTACTCAAAATACTTCCAGAGTTATTGAATTTTTTTTCAATGTTATCTTAGTTAATTTTTATAGGACTTAAAGTTCATAGATAGATCTGAGGACAGTGGAGTGTATCATATCTTAGCACAGTTCTCCAGTAGCTCTCAGTAGGTCTAGTAGGTCTAGATGGACCAATGTCTCAGTTTTTTTAATCCTCTTGCTTTTGCCTTCTGTTGATGACCTGGCTAGTGTGCACATGACAAAAGGGACAGGTTAGATGATTTCTCAGGTCAATAAAGTTTTATTAGTATTAGTTAATATTCAGTAGGAATTTATTTCCATCATCCAGCACTAATAATATATTTCTTAGAAATACACTAGTATATTTCTTGGAAAGGGGGTGACATTCAATAGATGGTATGGGGACAAATATCCACTGATATTTCTGGATAGCATATAGGTGTACAGGCATCCATTAGAAGATGTGTATATTTTAGAAATACCACAATTAACAAGATGCTTCTTACTTTCTATAGTTCACAAGTACAGCCACCCAAAAAGAATACACTTAAAAGAAATCAAAGGAAGAAATGACTCCAAGATTGGAATATTTAGGCAATCCTCTCTTAGCTGACAAAAGCTTTTACCTTTGAGGGACTAGTTAACACAGCCCATCAAGCCCATGATATTTCTCTATTAAACTCCCTTTCCCACCTCCTCCTATTTTGTACCTCCCTCTCTCTCCTTATACCTCCATAACACTTCCCCCAGCAGATGACTTCACCTCACACTTTATAGGAAAAAGAGAAACCATCAGATAGAAACTCATCACTTTTCACCCTCTAAATTTACAAACATAGCTGCAATTGTACCATCTTTTTCTTTCATCTTATTGCAAAAGCCTCCTTTTATCAAAAGCCAACCCCTCCATTTATTCTTTGGACCCATTCTTTACCCGTTATAAAATTTTGCAGCTTCAGAGTTCCATTCTCCCATTTCTCTCAAAGCTTCCATGTTTGGTCTTTCTTTCAGCAATCCTGCTTGTTCTGCATTACTGGTCTATCATTCTCTTCCTCTCTGTCTACTCTGCATTTTTCTGTGCTATGTCTCTGTCTCTTCATTGTTCCTTTTAGTCCTGACACTCTCAACTTAATATACACAGTCAACTGTAGAGAATCTGTGTCTATTAGATCAAATTTCATAGCAGTTACTGTGGCTCACCTCCTCTTCTTTTACTAGGTCACGTCATGGATTTTTAGCCATCTTATGGATTATCTGTATGTAGGTACCCATCTATGTATGGTCCCTATGGTGAACAGCATGGAATGACATGATATTTAATGTGGCCCCTGAAACTGCATAGGCCATGTGCAGGTCCATTTTTTTTTTTCATTTGTTGAAGTGAGAGAGGCATATCTTAAGTTGTTTGTGCTTTATGCAATAAATTCTATCATGGGGATCTATATAGACTATTGAATTCTTGTCCAAGAGAGATGAACATGAGATATAAGAAGTAAGTGTCTGCGAAAGTAGATTCTAGGGATACAAGCCCTCAGGGAAAATTTCACACTGCCAATGTATAATATTGGGTCTTCGGATAAGTTCTGACGCATGTTTGCAACAGATGGCACTAGTTCATTTTTGGAAGTACTAGAGTCATTCACATCTATGTTATTGCTGTCATTTGACAGTGGACAGTTCTAGCTTCATTCTGAAAAACACTGAGCGATTTGGTTAAGATTTGGAGATTTTACAACAAGTTGAAGATGGAGAACCAAACTGCATTTTTGCCATATTTTACTGTTTTACTTCCATAAAGGGAAGAACGCAAATCAAGCTTTTGAAAAATTGCATAAAGTTTATGGTGACAATGCTCTACAAGAAGTCAGTGCCAATGATGGTTCATGAAATTCCATGCTGGTGATTTTGATCTCAATGACGCTTCTTGATCAGGGACGCCCACTGAGGTTGATGATGACAAAATAAAGGCATTGATTGAGTCAAACCCCTGTTACACAACACAAGAGATGGCAGAAACATTGAACATCCATCATTCAAGTGTTCAAGACCACCTGAAGAAGCTCGGATATGTAAGCAAGCTCGCTATTTGGGTTCTGCATGAACTCAAAGAAATTCATTTTACGGCATGTGTAAACATCTGAAATATGCTCAATAAACATGAGGAAAATGATCCTTTTTGAAGGGACTGATAACTGGTGATGAGAAGTGGATTGTTTACAACAATGTGATGCCCAAGCAGTCTTGGTCCCAATGTGATGATTTGCCTCAAATGACATCAAAAGCAGACATTCATTAGAGGAAGGTTATGCTCTCAGTGTGGTGGGATTTTAAAGGTGTTGTGTTTTTCAACCTCCTACCAAGGAACCAATCAATCAATTTGAATGTGTACTGTCAGCAATTGGACAGTTTGAATGAATCCATCATGTAGAAATGTCCAAAACGTGTTAATTGTAAAGGAGTTGTGTTCCATCGCGACAACGTGAGACCACACACAAGTTTGATCACCCATCAAAAATTATTGGAGCTTGGATGGGATGTGTTGCCACACCTACCGTACTCACCTGACCTTGCGCGGTCAGACTTCCACTTGTTTCACTCTCTTCAAAATTCCTTGCATGTGTATAACGTTCCATTCAGATGAGGCTGTAAATCAGCACCTTGTTCAGTTTTTCACAAATAAAGGCAGTTCCTTCTATGAACAAGGAATTATGAAGCTCGCTAAAAGATGGCAAAAGGTTATCGAACAAAATGGGCAATATATCATTGATTGATCTTTGTTTTCATATAAATAAATGACCTTTAAAAACATAAACAAAATACGTCATGACTTTTCCAAAGACACAGTATAATTCTAAGCTCTATCTGTGTTGGGTGGAAAGGCCTCTCCCTACACTTCACCAAGGATGGTGCAGAATTATTAAAAATGGGTAGACTGACTCTTAGCATCTTGTTAACTTAATGCTTAATCCAGTCCTTTCCTAGAGAATCAGTCAACACCAGAGCCTGTCACATTTTCTGTTATTTAAAAAAAGCATCTGTGAGCATATGGTGAAGCTAGTGCAAAGGGCTTAATTTTAAAGCAACGTTCCATGAAATGGGGTCTGTGTTTACAGTGCTGTCACCATTTTCTCCCAGAACTACAATTCACAAAATGTATAGTAATATAGAGTCATTGCCTCCATGTGGAGTGCAGACTAAGTATCTCCAGCTATGAATATCTTGTTATGAAAGCCAGAAAAAGTAAATTTAAAACTATTTGGTCTAGTTGAGCAAATAATATAGTTCTGCTTCCCTCAAATATTTTCTCACATTATTATTGCATCTCTCTATATAACATCTTTAACTTTTAAATGTCTTAAGTGTTTTGTTGAGTAAAATCTACTCAACTTGAAAATCAAACTTTCTAGTGAGTATCTAGTTCAAGCAACAAAGACATTGACGTATAAAAGTGCCTCATTTCTCCTTCCCTTCATTTCCAGATGCTGTATTATGTGAAAGACATCCCAGCTACGCTGAGATTCTTCCATAGTCTCTTAGCTACTGATGCTAAGATTCTTATTATTCTTGTGTCAGGTAAGTTATTTTCATCCGGCCTGAATTTTAAAACAACAGTAGTTCATACATGCATGTATTTGAAGGCATTATTAGGGAAGTCCTTCACAACAGCTCTCAATTTAGGGGTCAAGTAGAATGAGATGCCTGTTTACTTCTTTCTCCTGGGAAAATTTGTTGTTACCTATATATAAATTCTTTTTTATATAAGATAGAGCAAATATACCTATTAGGAATATTTTTATTGAGACTGAAAATAGTAAATATTTCTATTTACCTCCTTTTTGTCCTTTGAATGCCCCTTTTCCCTGTATCATGTTTATTAATGAATAAAGGTTAAATATTTGTGATTTCATATTTGACTAATTTGCAATTCTAGAGCCATTATCAATACTGTTCATTATAGGTTTTCTCAAATAACTATCAAAAATGTTTTGTGTTGTTTTATTTTTCAAAGAGGGCATTTGATCCTGTCTTGTTGCTTCCAGGGGTATAATAAATACCACACAGGGGACATGAGTAAACATGTTAACAAATGAAACACTGACATTGCTGAATTCATTAATGCATTGCTTCTTTCATTCAGCAATCTTTATGAACTGGCCACACAGTGCTAGGCAGGTTGATTCTATAATAGATATACAGCAGTCCCTATCTTCCTAAGTTTATACCAGACCCCATACTCAAAACCATATGTCACAAAATTCATTTATCGTTAAATATGAAGAATGGCTTTAAGGATGGCAAACATGGCTGTTGCCTGTAATCCTGGATTTGAACTCATGTGGGAATTTGGCGAATGAGAGCTCCTGTACACAACCTCTTCCCCAAGGGAATATTTTGATATACTATTTTTATCCCTGGTTAGTTAGAAATATTCATTTGTGTGGGAGAGGTCTGTCTTCCCATTTAGAAGGGCTTATATTAACTGGATGCCTCCTACTAACCTCTCTCTAAATTAGTAAAAGCACTTTGTACTGCATTTAGGAATGCAGAAGTAAATTTAGTTATCAATATTGAAGGCAGTTTATTCTTGATAATCTGCAACAATGATGCAGAAAATGTGTTGCAGACAGAAACAGTAATTCATCCAGAAGTAATATGTTTGATTTTAGAACATATTTAATATCAATAGAAGATTTACTCTTATTTATGGTTGGTTTATTCTTAAATATTTTCAGAAGTATTTGCATGTCAGAAGGCAGCTTTCTATGAATAAATTTCTACTGATAAGAAAAAGCCAGACTAAGCTTTAGAAAGTGGCATGAGTAGTGTACAAGCAGCTGAGAATTGACAGAGTGCCCTTATGGATACAGTAGTCTACTGGCTATATCATGAATAAGTCAATGTAATCCATGGTTTATTGGCATGAAGAAACGTGCAAACCAAAACATGCCCAGTGAAATGTAGGATGATACATGAAGCAAGAATGCCGAGGCACTTCCTAGCTGTATGAACTTGGTCTAGGAGTGTAAATTTATTCAAGGGCTATTTATGGATAATCGTACCTAAATTATATATGCACCTATGTATATATGTGATGTATATGTACTATGTATATGAGTACATTGTCTTAGTACATATATACTTTGAGGGAAAAATCAAAGAAAGGGAGTAAAGTCTCAAATATCAGCTTTTTTTTTTTAAGTATTTTGAGTCAAATATTATTCAGTCCATGTGGTTTGATGGTAGAAGTATTTTACTAACTTTTTCAGTACGCAGTTCACAATTCTTCATTACTGCACACAGCATGGGAGACAGATATCCCTAAAAGGAAAACATTGTTAACAGATACTGTCACCAAGCATGAGAACGTAGCAAATAATAGTTGTCAAATTATTAAAGGGACTCTCATTACATCCTTCCTTTACCATATACACTTCTTAGAAAATTTTATACAGCTATAAAATAAATATCATATACATTTCTTCTTAAAGAACCACTTAGCAGAAGGAGAAAATAGATTTAGGCATTGTATTTTGGACTTTCCACTGCTCTCCTAAGGCTAAAAGTCATTGATTTATTGCCTCTTTTTGTCACAAGAGTTATTAAGAAATTAATTAAATATAAGTAAAAAAAAATAAAAATAAATCCTTGTTCAATATACAGTAGTTTCCTTTGCAGTTAAAGAAAATATTCTACCCGAAAAGGAAAATCAAGTTGTCAAATATGCTGATCTGCTCATCAACCTAATGTAACCTAATGTCTCCACATTGCCCAGTCTACAGGCTTATACTGCCCTTAAAAATTCAGAATACATGATCAGAGCCATTATCCCAAGTAACTTGGATAGTCTGTCACTTGCTCCATGACTCCTGAGGATTCCTGGGGGTCATGCTTATATGTTCCTTGTGGTTGCCAGTCACTGCTTGCCCCAAATTTCTGCACCCAGATCAACTTTTGATTTGTTACCAAACCTTACATGGGCTACAGCTACCTTTTTTTATCCTATCCTGCTTTGCCCCAAATATGGACATAGCCATACTTCAGTCACCAAAGCACCTTTGAGTTTGGGAGATGTTGACATTTATAGGGAGGAAGAGTAGCAAAAACAGAATTGAGTATCTGAGTCCCACAGCTACTCTTCTTCCAGCTTTCTTCTTGCTCAGTTGGGGCCCACTTCCTTTGCACCTACTCATAACTTCTTTTAGACCTTACCCATGTCCTCTTAACTCAGTGCTTTTCCTAAGACACCAACTCCTCACTTCCTGCTTCCACCCCTCTGATTTATACATAGAGCAAACCCCCTTTAGCTCTATCTTTTTCACCTAGATAAACCTGTGCACCTATGAACCTGTCTTAACTATGACATATTTTGCAGGGATAAATTCTATTGCCCCTTCAGTGTATGGAAGTGGCTGCAATTTCCTTTTTTTAAAAAAATAGTACTAATTGCTTTGTTGTATTAAAGTCAATATAAATGTATGGGTCAACTTTTAGGAAAAAAAAAAAGATCATGGCGATCTTTTGGAAACAAGTTTAAGTACAAGAAATTTCCCATCAGGTTTGTCTTATATTATTGTCAATCAACATGTATAGAATTGATCCACATTTTTATTAGTCATTTTCACCTCACCCTGTCTGCCAACCCAGTCTGTGGATAGTAAACAAGTCTGGAAAGCTCTCCAGGCCATCTGAGGTGCGTGATCACCTTCCCTCCTCACCCCTGTATAAAAACCATTGTCCTAAACGTCCTTCTCAAAAACTTGGAACACTTACACCAAAATTGTTCATATTAGGCTGTCTTTTTCTCAGGTTTCTTGCAGTCCCTTTCTAAATGGAATCTGCTTCATAATTACCTAGAAGTCAAGAAACCTATTTGTATATTTCCTTTGTTTCAGGGCAATACTATCATTCATAGCTACACTACAATGCAGAAAACTTAGTGCTCATTGTAGACAGATTTGGACAAGCCTAGAATTCATCATCCAATTAAATTTCTAAGACACTCATCTAGCCAATATTTCATCTAGGCAGATAAAAGTATGTTTGGATTAACATCTTGCTCTATAGGGTCGCCTTGAATATGCTACACAGGTAAGGCTCTTACCTATCCATCTTAGAGACTGACCTGTTATTAAATTGATGAGTTATTTCTCTGAATAGACTGAATTACTCAGTTATTTGAGCACCATATGGACACTCATTTTTGAAATTTATTAGATTGTAAGATAATGAAATATGGGTCCGTTTCTAGATTTAATCATGCAGAGCACCTAGCTTGGATACGGCGCCATGTGTGTTCAGCCATATTCAAAACACGGTCTGTACTCAGTCCCACTCTGGCTGCATAGGATAGTCGTTTTTATTGAGCTCCTACAGTCAGTCACTGCTAGGCTGTGAAGGTTGCAAAGATTACTTTTCCTTGCCTTTGAAAGGCTGCTAATTTGATGGAGGACTCAATACGTAAATACTTTCAGCAGTATGCTGTTTCCTATCAGAGGCAGACTGGGAACTTAAGGAGAGTTTCTCGAGAGCAGGGGGCTCTGCCTCTTATCTATAGTCCCAGTCTTTACAAAGTCTTTGATGTCTAGAAGACATGCAGTAAGTGTGTTTGAGTTCAACTGAATAATTGCTTATTATTTAATTGCTTATTATTTCTCCTTTATGATATCCAAGCTACAGCAAGTTCTGAATGTCCATCCATTATATATATACCATGTTTTAGCTAAAACTTACTACATGATAGAGATAGAAGCAAAGAATATAGAAAGTTCTGGAGATTTGAAAATAGGTTTAATAAATGAAAAACTCAGTAAAGAAGATACACATATTCACACACACGCACACACAGTGCACACTGAAATAGGTGGACAAAAGCAATGAAGGGTAGGCAGGTGAAACTAATTTGGAAAACAAAGAAAAATTGAAATTAGAATTAAATGACAGCATTTGCTGGTCAGCCTATTAGAATACATGTTGCTTGAGGAAAGAGAGGTTTTCCTCTGTTTCTAAGTACCCGTTACAGAACTAGCCCAGCTCAGTAAATACTCAATTATAACAAGCAGAAGTTCCTGATTATGAAGATAAAAGATTTGATTTGGGGGATAAAAAAAAAGAGAAATGAGAACAAAAGAGGTGTATCCCACACTAAAATGATGTCAGTGGCAGGTTTTTCTGCAAATGTAGTAGCCAGGTATTCGTGGAATGAGTTGCTAATTAAATTGCAATCTATTTGGTTAAGGGAGATTAGCCACAAGGAGACAACTAAAGTTTTCTGTCCTTCCCTCTCCTTACCTGACTAAGGAAGGGGGCATATCATGCTGTGTTATTTTTAATACAGCAGAGAAGAAAGAATCTGGTTTGTATCATGTTGAAAACAAAAGTAACACCATATGTTGTGCCCACCGAGAGCCATTATGATAATGCATCAGTCAGAAAGTGTATAATTGCTCAGCTTAGAAATGGCACCGAGTCACAGAACACTGACACCAGCAAATTTTCTGCAATTATTGTTTTGTTCTTTTTTTCTCTGCCAGGTTAAAAAAATAACAATGATAACAGAGCCTCTTCTCAACCACTGAAATTTATTTTCTTGTAAAGTCTTGTTTATAGGCAAATTATTATTCGGGAAGATAATCATTCTATTCGGAATGAAACATCTTTTAATATATACTCATGACCCTCATTTTTTTCCCCATTGAACTGAGGTTTTATTTTTTTTTCTGCTTCATTCTAATTCCTAGGGCATATCCTGCAGCTATCGCTCCCTCTTCTGAAATATAAGTGGAACATCAATTATCTAGGCTGTTTATTATTTACCATTTCCTGCCTTGGGTAGTCTTTTTTGTTGAGTTAAATCAGGGGACGTTAGCCTAGTCCATGGATGAGGCCGAGGGTTCTTTGAGCATCCTGTAATTATATGCACAACAGTGGGTATGTATTGTTTGTGCACTTTTCAGAAGAGTCAATTATTTTCATTAGATCCTAAAGGGGGTTTGGGAACCAAAAAATTCAAGCCTTTGAAATCTTCACCTTTAATCATGGAAATGCATAGAATGTAGGTTCTCTCTTATATTGCTTTGGCCAAGTCCAACGTAATTACCTAACACTTCAACAGTGTTTACTATGTGCAAGTCATGGTTCTTTTTGTTTTTGTTTTTTAGCTGAGCCATCCTTCCACCTGTTGGCACCTCAGCGGCAACTCAGCTCGGGCCAGGCATCGAACTACTGTTGCTCAGAGCTTGCGCTCTTGCATGAGCTCTTAACCAACTGAGCCACTTGGCCGGCCCTAAGTCATGGCTCTAAGTGACTTACTTTCTTAACTCAGTTAATCCTTGCAGAAATTCTGTGAATGGATTCTATCATTATTATTATTCCTGTTTCACAATTGATAAAACTGAAGCACAGATTCATAAAGCTAGTAAGAAGAAAAGCCAAGCTTCACACTCAAGTATTCCAGCTTTAATGGCTACTCTTAATGACTGTACTCTACAGGCTGTGTAGGTAACAGCCCACTATTACACGCTTACATTAGAAGGTCCATAAATCAGTATTCATTTGTTTTGATTTATTGTAAGTGTAGATTCCCAAACAGCAAGTTTGCTTTTTCATAGTCTCGAGATTGCAGCCCATAGAAATATTATCAAACTAATTTCACGTAACGTTCATTTATTTTGTAAGTACTTATTGCACTTCTGCCATGCACTTAGCATTGTGCAATGATTCTCTTAAAGTATCTCATTTAATAACTTGCAGTTGCATTTGAGGTAGGTGTGGTTATGCCCATCTTATAGATGAGAAAACTGAGGTTCTGAGAGGCTAAATAATAAGCCTCTTATTCATGAAGTGTCGAAAGAACAATCCAACCTATATCTCTCTCCCTCAGCTGCTGCGTTTCTTAGCCTCTACACTGCATTTTCAATTCAATACAACAGGCATTGCTAAAACATCTTCTAAAGTTGGTGACAAAATTTGTAGGAATCATCCTAGTTATTGGCAGTCAGTCCAAGGTGGCATCTAGTAAGTGGATGGACATGAGAAGCTACCCCATCTTTAGTTTTAGTAAATCATCATTGTATTTATTGTGCTCTTTTTTTCAATTTCAGTTTTTACTCTTAGATGTTCTCCTCTGAACCTAAGACTAACATAAACAACTGCCTTCCTCTTACCACCATCTGAATGTCCAATGGGTCTCTCAAATTTACATTTTCTAAGTCACACCTGATGATACATTTAAAACTGCTCTCTCTCATTCTTCCTATTTCCAGTAATGGTGATTTTCTCTTTTCAGATACTTGGGCAAAATCATTGGGGTCATCACTGACTCTTCTTTTACTCACATCAAGTATCCAAATTGTTGGCAAATAGCAGGTCGATCTAGGAGTTCAACATATAAAAAATCCAACCACATCTCATCACTTCTAAGCTCACTGGTCCAACTTACAATCATCTGTCCCCCAGGTTATTGCAGTAGCCTTCTCACAAGTCTCATTGCTTCTGTTCTTATGCTCCTATAATCTATTCTCATCTGTGTGGGCAGAGTGACCTAATTAAAATGCAAATCAGGTTAAGTCAACCTAATGTTGTGTTGTCCAATATGGAAGCCACATTTGGCTACTGAAATTTAAATTTAAATGAATTAAGATGAAATATATTTTTAAATGCATTTCCTCAGTCACACTAGCACAATTCAAATGTTCCATAGCCACAAGTGGTTATTAGCTACCATACTGGACAATGCAAATAGAGAACAGGTCCATCAGTCCAGAAAGTTCTATCAGACAGCACTACAGTGGCTCCCCATCTCCTTCCATTCTCCCCCTTATTCACTCAATTCCAATCTCACTGGCTTCCTGGCTAGTTCTTAAACATGCCAAGCATGTCCCTGCCTCAGGCTGTTGCAGTTGCTCTCCTCTCATCCTGGGGTAATCTTCTCTCTGATATATCTGCGTGGTTTATTGGCATGTCTCTGCTCAAATGTCACATTATAAAAAAGATTGTGACCACCCTCTATAAAACAGCAACCATACAACTATTTAACCTTCCTTAGTCCTTGCTTTGATTTGTTTTTCATGAGCACTTAGCACCATCTGATATACAATTTATTTACTTATTTAACTTTCTCCCCACCCCTGACTCCTTCAATTGAGCTACACAAAGGCAAGAAATTTTTTTATTGACTACTCTATACCAAGTATCTAATGTACTGCCTGGCAGAGTAGGTAAATGAAAGAAAGAATAAATGAAAGCATGAACTTTGTTCTGTTGCACAGGAGCCAGTGGCTGGGACAAGCTATGGAAAAAGTACGGGTCCCGCTTACCCCGGGATGACCTCTGCCAGTATGTCACATCGACCGATCTCACTCAGATGCTGGACAAGTTGGGGATTAAGTATGAGTGTTACGACCTTCTGTCCACCATGGACATATCTGACTGTTTTATTGATGGCAATGAAAATGGAGACCTGCTTTGGGATTTTTTGACAGAAACCTGCAACTTTAATACAACAGCACCACCTGATCTCAAAGCAGAAATTGTGAAAGATCTGCAAGAGCCTGGATTCAGTGTAAAGAAAGACGGAAAGGTTCTTTTTAATAATAGTCTGAGTTTCATTGTGGTTGAGGCATAAATAGCAATCATGACAGTGTACTCAAAAATTATATTTTGAACAACAGTGATCATTTATTTCTGTATTAAAATTACAAATACTTCTCAGAATATAAATAGAGTATTGTCACTTATACATAAAATCTAGAAAATTCCAAGACTTCCATGTAGAATCATATATGATATTGCTGGTCTTATCCCCTCCCTCTTCCAGGTAAAGAACCCACATGTAGGCTAAATACCACATAAGCTGGAAAAATGACAATTAAGTTTCCCTGGCTTATTGACAATAAAATCCTTTCCATTTATGGATTGTATTGGAATTTCCTAGAATACTAATGAAGTATGTACTATGTATTCGTTAAATACTAGTAAGAATATGCTTCTTGCTACTTTGAACACAAAGAAAGTACATGTTTATTGATTTTTTCCCTGTTGTGAAGAAGTATTTGTATATTCCTCTATTGTAGTTTCTATTTTATTTTTATTGATTACTACAAGTAAGCACTTTTAGGATACTGCAAAATTAGCTCTCGGTCATGTGTTGCCATTTTCTCCCATTTTCTTTTTTAATTTTATGATTTTCACAATGTTTTGTTTGTTTCTTGATATACTGATTTTTTTTTCTATTTTATTCAGTCAAATTTAGGGTTTTGTTTGTTTTTAAATTTCCAACACATTTTGAAAGGCTTTCTAAAACCATTTTGAAATATTAACATTTTATCATAATAATTTTATAGTTTCACTTTTTAAAAAAATCGTTGATGTTTGAAATTTACATAAGTTTAAAGAGTGAGATGGAGAACAAGCTGGTTTCCCTCAAAAAGATAAGCCAGCTGTATCAACGTAATTTACTTTAAAACAAAACAAAACAAAAAAACTCGACTGACTTAAAATGCATCTTTTATCTTTTACTAAATTTCTAGAAAACATTGAATCTCTTTCCATACTCTGTAGTCCCTTATATCGCTTTAAGATCTCCTCTAAAACCAAGAGTTATCATTGGGCAGTAAGATTTCAGGGGATATTTGGAAACGTATTTGATGTTCTTTATTTTATTTTGAATAATAAACATCTATCATTCTTTTTAAAAAGTATATTTCTTTAGATAAGTAATTAAGTAATTTTATAATTAATAAATAAATATATTTTTTAGATTAAGTAAGGTTTTATTAAAACACTCATGAACCCCTATTTTCCCAGTGATGAAGCCTTCAACACAGTATGATAGTCACTCTATCACATCACAGACCTACTACTTAATGCTACAGTATAGTCACTTCAAAGAGTTAATGCCCCACACTAATCTCTTAGCTGAGGCCCAGGAAGCACACCGAGTACAGAGTCTATTTACATTAACAAATGACCAAGCTTTGTTGTTCATAATAAGTAAAACTGACTTGCATTGCCCTCTTTCCTTGGACAACTTCATCAATGTTGTTTGAATTATAAGGTCCAACAAACGAAACGACAGTTATCCAATCAGATTGCTGAATACGAACCCTCAACCATTAATCATACTGATATGTACAACTGACAAAGGAAATCCATGAGGCACACATGATTGATGAATATGGGCCATGTGACCTTGAACAACTTCACCAAAATGATGGAAATCAAGACTCTACAGAGCAAATTATGGCTTTTTCCAAAAAGCACATGTGTGAAACAAGAATTGAACTAACATGTTACTTAAAGTTAGAAAAGAAAGAAGTCCACAGATGGATATTTGTAAATATGGCCTTTTTCTCATCCCTATATCGCCCATACTATAAAATACAAGGATAAATAAATTCTTACCTGCTTCAATTTAATGTAATGGGAACACCTTAGCCTTTTAAAGAGAAAATCCCCATGAAGTTAGTGGTGGAAAGCTATATAGGTACAAGGGATGCAACTACTCATTTCTGTCTACACTGTATGATATTACAAACAATTGAGGCAGTCACATACTGACTTTGAATGTTTGTCCTTGTGGTTCAGAAAAAAACCTGCAACTTGAATTTGGAGTATTGCTGTATACATCGATGTACATTTGCCAGTGTTTAACATGGTGCCATGCATATGGAAGATGCTAAAGTAATGGGTATCAGTGAAGTCTTTCTTTCTCAAGCATCTATTTGGCACCTAAGTGTTTATATTCTTATTGTAAACATAGCTCAAAATAACCAAAAAAAAAAAAAAAGCCGTTTGTTGCCTTTAGTATAAACCTTAACTTATTTAAAGTGTTCCTGACACTATTTAAAATTTGTTGTTAGAGAATACTGCCAAAATCCAAAGAGAAAACATTAAGTGGAGCACAGTATTTTAGGGACTTGGTATTTGATTATTATAAAAATTGGCAAATTACTTAACTGAAAATTCTGCCAATCAGGGCAAGAAAAAATTTTAATTTCTTGTGTACATACACAAAAACAGATGCAAAGGTCATAGAGAGTACTAGATCTTAAATCTGTAAAGCTGCACAGACCCAAAGGTATATTTGATATATTTTAAATGTTTATTAAGAATAGCTTACCCAGGATATTTTGACATTTTAACAGCATATTTGCATGTTTTTACCTTCTCACAATGTTATTTCTAAGAAAATAAAGACATATTGCTAACCCCCAAGGGGAATGAATGTATGAAAGAGTCTTGTTAGATGGAGAGGTTGAACCAGACTTCCTGGGTTCAAATCTGGGTTCTGTTACTCACTTAGTGATCTCAGGCAACTTATATTCTCTCTATTCTCACATTTCTTCATCTTCAAAATGAAGAGAATCATAGTACCTAAATCAGAGGATGATCATAGCATTGCAGGAGTTAAACTACATAAATATTCTCATAAAGTAGTAGTTTCATAGAGAATTTTTAAAATATTAGCTATAATTATTATTAACTGCACATAAAAATTCAACATAAAATGCAGAGCAGATAAAAAAGAGTAAGGAAAATTACAACTGAGGCCAGAGAGCTAGTACCTATTGGAGCAAACCTAGTTCCTGACCTTGACATTTCTAGCCAAAGGTATATGGCCTCTCTGTGTCTATTAGAGCTAAGCTGGTACTTCACAAAAGTCAAGGTACAGTCAGGGCTGGGTCACTTAAGCCCCACCTGGGTATAGGCCTGCCTGACACTGTAAGTGCCTACACTCTATACTATGCATAGTGACTCCATCTCAACCCTGTCTCTGAGTAGACAGCAGAGCAGCTGACACAAGGATGGCAACTCATAGGCTGGCCAGCATTTGATTGGAGTGGTTTCTCTTCAAAAATATGAAAGGGATCCTTCTAATTCTTGTCTTAGAAATTTGGAATGACAGGGTCAAGATGGTGGAGTAGATAAATTCTGTGCTTGCATCCCCTAACAACCATATCAAAATTACAACTAAACTGCAGAACAACCATCATTGAGAATCACCTGAAGCCTAACTGAACAGAAATTCTATCACTAAGTATATACAGAAGAAGCCACATCAAAATTAGTAGGAGGGGTGAAGACAAGGAATGGGCTGGCCCCATACTCACATATGGTGGTTAAAAATTGGGAGGGACATCTCAGCTGCAGAGCTTCCCCCTTGAGGAGTGAAGGGTCCTAGTCCCATACCCGGCTCCACAGTCAGGGTTCCAGTGCCAGGAAGAGAGGTCTCCCATAACTTCTGGCTGTAAAAACCAGCAGAGATTGTGGCTGAGTGAGACAAAGGCTGATGGAGTCCCAGGTGTTCCTCTTAAAGGACCCAAGCATGGACTAACTCACTGACAGACTCATTTGCTCTGAGCTCCAGTGCTGGGGCAGTAGCTGCAAAAGTGCCGGGGAAATATGTGAAGGAACTGAACTGGCTGGCTTCCAGGCAAGGGCCGGCCAGGCAGCTTGCTCCCAGATGGAAGTGCTGGCAGAACCCCTTGTTCCCTTGTTGAGCCCTCCCCAACCCAGGACGCAGACCCAGGTGGCCGCCATATGTGAGTCTCCATCAACCTGGCTAACACTGTCTGCCCTGCCCTGGTGATTGCCTGAGGCCCCATCCCACTCAACTTTCAGGTTCACTCAAGCCACTTCCAGTAGCTTTTCCATACAAACAGCCTGTCTTGACTCATGCTGTGGACTTTCCTAAAGTCTCTCAAAGGTTAACAAACCCCAAACAAGCAGCATCTGGCTTCCACATGCTCTGTGTCTCTTGCTGAGCAGCCCCATTACTGGTGGCCAGCCTTGGTTCAAGGCTTGACCTCTCTCAGGCACTTCCAAGACCAGTGTGGGTGGCAGCCATCTGTGGATTGCTTTGTGGCTCGTTCCAGGGAGCCTGAGGTGGGGCCCCACCCAGGAACCCCTGGGGCCAGCACACCTTGTGGCCCTTTTCAGGCTGCATCTGAGCACCACCAGGCTGCCTCCACAGGGACACAACCAAAGTCCAGACTGGGCAGGCACCAGAGCCCTGTTAGAGCGAATCCTGCTCCATAGAGATGTTTAGGAAAACATGACTCTTACATGTGCTGCCTATAGGAGACTCACTTCAGATTGAAAGACATACACAGACTGAAAGGAAAGGGATGGAAAAAGATATTTCATGAAAATGGGAAAAAAAAAAAAGCTGGGTAGCAATACTCATACCCAACAAAACAGACTTGAAAACTAAGGCCATAACAAGAGACAAAGAACAACCCAGTAATCCCACTTCTGGGTATTTACCTGAAGAAATCCCGAACACTATGTACTTTGAAGGGACATATGCATCCATATGTTCATTGCAGAATTACTTACAATAGCCAAGAAATGGAGGCAGCCCGGGTGTTCATGAATAGAGGAATGGATCAAGAAGAGGTGGTACATATATACAATGGATTATTATTCAGGCATAAAGAAGAATGAAATCTTGCCTTCTGAAATAAGATGGGTGGACCTAGAGAGTACTGTGCTGAATGGAGTAAGTCACACAGAGAAACACAAATGCCATCTGATTTCATTTATGTGTGAAATCTAAAGAACAAAATAAACAAAACAAAAACAAACTCACAGATAAAGAGAACATTTTCAGGGTTTCCAGGTGGCAGAGTGGGTGAAAAAAGGGAAGGGGTTAAGAAGTACAAATTGGTACTTACAAAATAGCCTGGGGATGTAAAGCATAGCATAAGGAATATAGTCAATAATATTGTAATAACTATGCATGGTGTTAAATGTGTACTAGATTTATCAGAGTGATCACTTTGTAAGTTATATAAATGTCTAATCACTATGTTGTACACCTGAAGCTAATATAATATTGTATGTCAACTGTAATTGAAAAAAATTATAATTACAGAGCAGGAGAAGTCAGGCATTCATTCTCTCACTTATTCATAAAATATACATTCAACCAACATTGACTGTGTGAGGCACTGTTCTAAGCAAGGGTAGTATTAAAGACAACAAAAGTTCCCAACATCACTGACCCAATTTCTAGTTGGCAGAAAGAAAAATAAATGAAAAAAATTTTTTGGCACCGTGTGTGTGTGTGTGTGTGTGTATGTATGTGCAGGTATGTGCTATACACACACACACACACACACACACACACACAGAGGGTGCCTAAAAATATATACACATATTAAGAAAGGAAAAAACTGTATTAATTGTAATAATATATACCAATAATAAAAGGTGAATACAGTCACATTTGACTTCTGCAATTGCAAGAGGTGGTTTCATCAGTATCCAGGCACTTCTGATTATAGCCAACTACTGCTTGACCATAAATAACATCTCTTAAAATGTGTATAGATTTTCTTGGCAACCCCGGCATACGTGTATGTATGTGTATGTGTACGTGTGTGTGTGTGTGTGTGTGTGTGTGTGTGTGTGTGTGTGTATAGTCACTATTAAGAAAATAAAAGTAGATAAGGGGAAAAGAGTAATACTAGTTGGGAGTAGTCAGGGAAGGCCTTTTTAAAAGGGTGAGATTTGAGGGCCAGCCGAGTGGTTCAATTGGTTAAGAGCTCGCTCAAGAGTGTAAGCTCTGAGCAACAGGGTCGCCGGTTCGATTCCTGGACCAAGCTGAGCTGCCGCTGAGCTGCCAACAGGTGGCAGCATGGCTCAGCTAAAAAAAAAAAAGCGAGGGGGGGGGGGGTGAGATTTGAACAGAGATTTAAATAAAGTGGAGAAGCCAGGCAAAACATTGGGAGAAGAGCATTTCAGGAAGAAGAAAGTGAAAGTACAAAGTCCCTCATATGGGATGAGCTTGACATGTTTGAAAAACAGTCAGGAGGTTGGGCGGCTTTCTATACTAGCTAAATTGAAAGGTCATGAAATAGATTCAAGTCCAGAATTGCCACTGTGGCCCATATCTGGGAGGGCCTCACTACCATGCCAGTTAGAGAGAGAGAAATGAAGCTGACTTGCAGAGAGAATGAGAACATGTGGCCTTTAAATGGGGGATGAGCTTTGGCTGTCTCAAGTTATCTCCTTGTCATTTCCAATTCCTGTCTACCCTGAGAACAAATACCCTTTTCCTCAAGGTACATTGTGGGTATCTCTGCCTCTTGCCTTCCAGAAGTCCTTGTTAGAACAGTATATAAGATCTCATTTGATTGTTAGTGAGTTTAAAAGATTGGTTATTATTACCCCATTTTGATGGTGAGGAAAATGAGATACTGTTAAGTGAAATGACTTCGCCCAGCTCTCAAGCCAAGTTCATAACAGATTAGCTGGACCCTATACTATCTGATTTCACATTGTGTGTCTATAGATTGGGCAAATTAAGTTTATGATCCTCTTTCATCTTAGATGCAGCTTGTCTTAAAGAGTAAGACTTCATAAAACTAAACTACCTTTGCCGCCAAATGTCCATCTGCAAACTAAAGGGGATCTGATTACAAAAGGGAAGCAGCAGCAACTGGAGGGTTAAAACATAATATAAAAAATCACCTCCTTGGATGGTGAAATAGAACTCTTTCAAAATGCTATGCTTCGCTAATAAGTTTGTTTTGATCTCGTCACAAATACCCAGATTCTTCCATCCATTTGCCTTGACTGTTGCCTTTATTTCTCTACCTCTATTCCTATCAGGTCCCAGGCATCACCAATTTCATATTTAAATTATCTGTCACCATATCCTAGCTTCCCTATGAATCATACACTGCGCAACACACATTCATAGTATGCGATGAACTAATGCAGTGTAGTTAAAGCTACAGATTGCATAATCTATTTCTCAATGTGATATATGCCATGAAAAGCCAACTGTAGTAAAAGGTGGTTTGATTTAAGAGGCTTCCCGGGCAACGACAGTCACAATTTCCAAATGTGCCAAAAATTCATTAGGCCTCCATGTCAGATTGCTGTAATCTCTGTAGCAATGGATTAATAAATACAGCAATGTGTTGTTCTGGAGGCTGCAATGACATTGTGAATATTCTGTATAAGCAGTGTCTTTCCATGATCACATTCTCTTGAAGAATTATCTGTGTTTTCTGATTCAACCTAATGATACTTGAAGGACTTTGCAAACAACCTTCCTTGGGTAGAAAATGTTGAAATAAATCTCAAGGGCCATCAACTACAGTCCAAGCTGGGGGAGCTCTCCAAAGATATTTGACACAGAAGATGCAGAAAAGTGTCAGTACCTCTATTTATGTCCTGTAGCTAACTAATCCCATGCTAATTTCATTTCTGGGCTGTGATTCCTTTTTCTACATGTGTTGATGGATGGGTTTCATGCATTAATTCTCTAGTTCCCGACGCAGACAGACTGGACATAAATCCCGGGGTTCTGCAGAAGAGGCAATTGTTCCATGCTACTTATTATCAGCACAAGCACATTGCAGCCTTGGCTTATTTATCATGATATTGCTACTATTCTGCATGTTTTCCAAGGGACTTAATCTATCCCATGATAGCTTTTACTCAGAGGTACTTTACAGTCTTTGTGGTTTATTATTTTTATTAATTGTTGTTATTATTATTATTTTATTTCTCTAGGACTGATTGAGAAGAGTTTGGACTTCTTTCTCACTGTATAAAAGATACTCAGAAAATGGAACAAGGAAATTAGCCAGGGCTTACTGCTTCAGAAGAAATCTCAAGGAGATGGGTTTGTCTGGACAGGTTGGCAATACATGGGTTTCCCATCTGTGTGTCCTAGGAATGATGAAGTAAGCATTGGCTCCCAGGCTCAGCTGCTGCCCTGTTTTCTTTGGTCTCCTTAGTTTATAGATTTTCAGTTTGAAAAAGAGTTAATCATAGAGAAAGATCCTTTGCTAGATTAAACAAACCTTTAAGAGTTTTAAGGCTTCCATGTTAATAATAGTTAATAGTTATTGAAGATTGTGATATGTTAAGCACCGTGTTACATTATTTAATCTAACCCTCATAACAAACTTATGTGTTAGTTACTATTACTATTCCAATTTCACAAAGAAAGAAACTAAGGGTTAACTTGCTGGTATAACTTCTCTCACATTCTCACAGCTGGTGGAACCAGCATTCCAAACCACACAAATGAACCCAAGATTATTTTCTTAACCACCATATCTTGGCTGCCTCTAATGCTGATTCTTGTTGATTCTCTGTTTCTCTCAGCTTCCAAATTTTCTTCTATTTCCTGGGGACTGACCTCACCTGGTGACTCTGTACAAAGAAAGCACCTGTTTGAGTTAATCACCTTTAATCCAACAATGTATTACCTTCAAAAGGCAGCTTATGAATGTGGCCTGCCCTCTTGGGTAAGGGAGAACAATCCCAGTGAATTGATCTATTATTTTGATCTTGTGTAAATGTAATCTCAGTTCCTGAGTATTCATAAAAAAGGAGACTTTGCAATGGAAAATGATAAGGCCTGCATAGCTCCAGCTGGCCAGAGTTGAAGGTAATGTGTCAGAAACTGTTTCTTAATAGCAACCCCTCCCCTTCTTCTATGCTAATGTAATATTTAATTTTTAGTTAGGTCCCTGGCTGCCCAGATGAAGATGTACATTTCCCATAATCCTTTTGAGTTACATGTAGTCCCATGACGAAATTCTAGCCAATGGAATGTGAGAAGTAATATAATTCATGGCATATGCTGACAAAGGAAGAGGTATGTTTGCTTTCTGCTTTTCTTCCTTCTGGATGACTGGAATGAAGATGTGATAGTGAGCTAGCTCAGACCATGCAGACAAGAGTGGCAATGCCCAGGAAATGCAAAATAACAGATAGAAGGAGCTGGATCCCTGGACCTGATGGAGCAGTTGCCACATCGGGGGGCAACTGTGTACCCTCAGACTATTACATGAGAGAGAAATGACTTTCTACCTTCTATGTACAATGTTAACTTATTTGGAATAACAGTGGCTGAACCTATGCCCTAACTACCAGAAGTAAGTTAATCTGACTCAAGTCTTTCCCATTTTTATCAGAATATTTTTTTCTAATCTATAAAGCAGGCCAAAAGGAACATTGAGAAAATGAGAGAAAAACTTTGAAAAATATAACATAGGCTGTATTGGGTCTAGGAGAGTGGTTGACTGTTTTCAAGGAAAAGATTTTTATTTTTCCAAATAGGGCCAAAGTATCAAGATGAGGAATGCACCTATTTTATCAATCACATGGATTCCAGATGTTTAATCTGCATGATGTCAACTACAGTAGCCCCTCCTTATCCATGGGAGATATGTTTCAAGACCCCCAGTGGATGCCTAAAACCATGGATAGGAGGACCAAATCCCATATATACTATGTTTTTCTTATACATACATACCTATGATAAAATTTGTTTTATAAATTAAGCACAGTAAGAGATTAACAACAATAACTAATAATAAAATAGAACAATTATAATCATAAAATAAGGGTTACCTGAACACAAGCACTGCAGTACTGCCACAGTCAATCTGATAACATACATAGCTGCTAAGTGACTAAAGGGCAGTAGCACATACAGCGTGGATATGCTAAAAAAGATGATTGATTTTTTTGGTGTATACTTGGCTAAGCTGTGATTAGCATTTTTTTAATTTTGTCAGTTTATGTCAAAGTGTATATATGTATATAGACCATTTGTGTGTGTGTGTGTGTCTGTGTGTGTGATACACACACAGACACACACATGCACAAACATAAATCATTTAAATATGCATGTCCACATTTATAGCACATCTATCAATCTCTATAGTGAGAGAAATCATGATGTGGATTACAAATTCATGTTAATTTAACATGAATACTTGTGGGTTTTCTTAATTTAAAATAGTACTTACATAAGCAAGACACCAGTATATATTAAATCTTAACTGGGTCCTTAATTGCAGCAGGAAGTTAAAACAGAAATTCACATACAAAATATTACATTTAACTCAAACACATCAGTGTATCTCATGCTTTTGTTTTAGAGCCAGAATTTTTAACCAACAGGATTACTCAAAAGAGGAAACAGTCTTCATTTTCAATAAAAATAAAAATGCTAAAATTAAATAGATTAATATCTAATTTTATACATTCATTTATATTATGTGCAAAGTTATCTTAAATATGTGTTATGGATGAAGAGGCTTTCTACCAAATTGAGCCTTTTTATAGTAGAAAATGTTAACATAAATTGTAGCATAAATCATTGCCTTGTAGAATACCAGAAGGCGCATATAAAAACCCATATCTTTACTGCACATATTTCCCATTAACCATAATCTATTAGTAATTGAAGTTCATTACAAATTCTTGTACACTTTATTGCTATCATGCTGCATGACATACCGAACCTGGCTTGCATAACAAGAAGTCCTTGCTGGGAAATATCCTATTAACAATGACAGTGCATTTGTCATTGTGATAATAAACCCAAGAGCTGCCTGTAGACTATAAATTATCAAGGCGCCATTTGTGCTGCCCTGGCTTGAAGGTTTGTCAGCGCTTCCATTTTAAACCCCTGATTTTCAGTGAGTTGTAACTCAGCTATCAGAATCTGCAGTGAGTTGCAACTTTGCATCCAAGGACGAGGCTCAAGACTCTTTGGGAACAATTTTTAAGTACGATTTACATTTCCAATCAAAAGGACAAAGGTCTGCTGGCTTGTGCTCCGCAGGATTAAAGGGATCTGTAAAACATCATCATTTCCCACCAAGAAAAATGAGTTAAGATCTAGCCCAGGTACCTATGGCTATGTAAAATCGGAGTTTGTAACAATCCAAGTTTTGTGCCATAAAATGTCATTTTTAACTTTTAAGAGGTAACAACTAAACTCAAAAATCAGGAATGCAAGGCAACTATATATTCCAAGTGTTTTTTTTTTCCTTTCATACAAAGAGCACCCACTTCCACCGCCTCTAGATGATTATTTTGAAAAACATAAAATTTGACATGGAACAGTGGGGAAACATCACTGAGAAAGGAGAGGCGCATTGGAGAAGCAAATGTTAATTTGAAACAGAAATAGCCACAACTGTGTAAATAGGTGTGCCTTTGCTTGGAGACTAGCTTTACCAGTCAGCATCATTTCTCAGGCAAGGAGCCGACTGTCAGCTGGACCAGAAAGGGCTTTCTGCATTGCAAAGGGACTGATTCCATAAGCTTTGAACTTTCTTACTCACCTCAAAATGGGGCTTTAGAATATTACAGTTAAAATTGCCCCAATTCCCAAATTAAGGACGTGCATTTCCACGGACACAATCACAATAGTCAAGATTCTCAGGTCTCGGGGTTCTGCAGAGAGGGGGTGACTGATAGGGGCTGACCTTGTCTGGAAACTTCTGTGCAAGACCAGAGACCAGATGCTGGGTAGAATGGGAATGCTGGCCATGCAGGAAACTTGGCCTAGCTCTCCCAGGGTTCACTACTAAGGGAGACTGGCAAGTAAAACAAATATAATACAAGATAAAGTAAGAACCTCAATGTAAAATTAAGCTGGATAAACAACCTGAGGAGGTTTAAAGCAATTACTTCTTACCGAGAATTAAAGAAACAGATTTTATGAACAGGGAACATTTGAGCAGGGTCTTCAAGAATTCTATTGTTTTGTTCATTTGTTTTGTTTTCTTTAAAGACAGACTCCCTTCAAAAATGCAATGCTCTTTTCTGGGATATGTCACAATATGAGGAGAAAAATAGATTCCTATTTCAGAAATAACCATTAGCATGGGTGGGGTGGACAAATTTTTACCTGTGTAATTTCTATAGTGATAAATACAAAATCATAGCCAGAATGTACCAATTGCTTAGAGAGAAGAGGAGCAACCAAAGCAAAGCCTGAATGAATAAATCTGCTTTTTTCCAGGGAAACTCTAATATCTAGGTCGTTGTAGCCTTCTTCCAACGGGACACTGGGCCTTCCATCATCAAGTGGTAAAAAAGCAAAACAAATGGGCTCTTGTATTGAATTTATTCCCTAACATCTTTGAAAGAAAAATCAAATAGCTCAGGCAATATTAGTTCAATCATTTGCATAGCAAATTTACTGGGAGGGACTAGTTGAAAAATCCTAAATCTATGTCCTAGATACTATGCTAAGCAATGTATTATGTATTTCATTGCATGCTTGTAAATCACAGAGTAGGTTTTTAATATTTCCATTTTACAGAGGGAAAAACTGATACCTTGACAAGATGTGGAAATTAAAACAGGTTAATATTTGCCTAATATCAAACAGCTGTTAAGGGACACAGTGGGAATTCAGACTTGGGCCTATCTGGTGTCACACTCTAGCCTCTATACACCTCTACTATTGTTTTTAAATTACTCTCAAGTACTAAACTAGAGCATTGAGAAAGCCAGTTCCCATCATCCAAATCTAAGTTCATATTACTAATTAACTATGCTTCAATTTTTTCTTTCTTTTTCCAAGTAATTTGATTGACGCTTTTCAATCATGTATAATTCTGCTTTACTTTTTTCCTCGAGAGCTATTCCAAAAATGTAGTGATGTCATGTTTAACTAAAAGAAAAAAAGCAAATGTTACTTACTCATAAAGATGACTGGTTCTATCAAAATTACATAATATTCTCTTTGACCTAAAATCCATAATTCAAGACTCATGTTTTCATTTGAAAATGGTTCTGGTCTCTATAACAATGAAGCATAAAGAATTTGTCCACACCTAGATAAAAGTCTGCCTCCTTTACTTCAAATTCCACAATGTGCTCAGACTCTTTTCTTCCCCTGTTGGCATCTTTGTCACTTGGTGATGGATATCTCTGTCCCTTCACTTGATTTCTTTTCAAACTCCATCCTAGTTCTCCGATAAATCACAGGGGTTTTTTTTTTCCCCCAGCAAGTTTTATGTCCTTTTATAATAGTGAACATGACTTGCACAGTCAACAGAGTGCTGAAATATTCTGAACAAATGGAGTAGGGTCATTTTGATTCCAAATATTTGCCCAGGCAATAGTTTGCCATTTGGAACCAACCTGAAAGCCAATGAAAGCATGACGAGCCATCTGCTCCTTCTCCTTTTCTCATTCTCAAGAATTTAAAACAATTATTTCCATTCCAAAAGCGCCTTTCTTTCCAAAAGTTTGCTAATTGCCATATGTATTATTTCATTTATCAACCCAAACTTTCCACTAAATAAAAATAGATAATTCAGGAGAAAGTGAAAAACCTACTATGTATCTTACCCAGATATCCCCAAAGTTTTTTCTTTATGGGAAACCAAAGAACAAGGGCATCAAATTTCTTACTCCAGAGATAAAGCATATGACCTCAGTAAGTAATGATTTCTTCACCCTGCACTGACTACATTCCCATGTCTTCCGGAGCTAAACATAATTTCAACTCAGAATATGGAGTATGGTTATTGGAAAAAAATGAGAATGTTAGACGTAAGAGAGAATTCTTCTTATTGTTGGAGGTTGGGGAGAAATACCTATGCCCAGTTTTATGTCCAATATATGAGGTAACAAAAAAAATTCATTTTAAGTTTGAGATCTGATAGTACAGTGTATCTGGGTATTACATCCTGGGTCAAGCCCAGGGAGACAACAAATGTCATGGAAAAATCTTTCTGCAATCACAGGCAGCTACTGCAGAGTAAAACTGTCACTTTTAGTATAGCATGGCTAAGGTTGTAGGGGCAAGAGAGAGCAACAAGGGACATCACACCCCAAGATGTGTTGCCACAGGCTTAAGAGTATCACAAGCAAGCATTCCCAAGATCCCTATCCATTCTACTCACCACCCCCAAATGGTGTGCAAGGGCTGAGGTGGCCACTGATCCTCAACAGATTTCATATTTATGACAGAGGGCTACTTGGGCAGGGGGACTGGAAGCCAATGAGAGAGCATGGTGAGTGCCAGTGATCACATTTCACTGCTGACAGGGCCATGGCACCAATTTTGTTCACATTACTGTCACTATGCAGATCAAATGTAAGCATACGCTCTCACTCCGAATGAAGTTGAATCTCCCCCTACTCCATACTCAGAAAGAGTTCTCAATTTGAGATAAGACTTGAAATGACTAAGTAATCTATTATTTGTCTGAATTTACCTAAAATGACTGCTTTATATTTTCTACCATTAGACCATTAGGTGGAAATGAAGTTGAAAGTAATTCCAATTTGTGAACAAATAAATTAAAACTGTGCCCTTTTCAAAATATGTATCTGTCACTCATGTAAGAACTCAAAACCTACATAAGTCAGTTTCTTCCTCTCACCCTCAAAATCTGTATTTCTAATATCAAGGCATGACATAGTGTTACTGGCGTGACAGTGGGCATCCCCGTAACTATAAAATAGGCCTGATTTCAGATTTGGTATTTTGCATTCTAATAATCCCTTCTCCCCACTTCCATGCAAATTTCTCTTAATCTGTAGAGATCTCACCACCCTGAGGCAAACTTTGCTTTCCACCCAATTTCCATACATTACCTCTTAGGCATAGTGCATCACAGCCCAGGGAAGGTTGTCTCTTAAACACAACCCATTACATATGTATTCATGCTTATGTACCTTGCCTAATGAGAAGAAAATAGTCTCTCCACAATTAGACAAAGCTCTAAGTCAGTAGTTAAAGAAAGTCAAAGTTTCAACTAAAGAAAGCCACACAAAAAGTCCTGGTTTCCAGGCTAGCCTTAATTCTCTATTCTTTAAACCCCATGAAATCTTTTTCTGACAACATCTTCTAACTGTACCCAATTCCTACAACTCTTCCCCGTGACTTATAAAACTCCTGGTCCATTATACTTAGCCACATTCTGTACTAGACCCTGACTCTCTCTTGAGGATACCACTTCCTCCATTGCCCTTTCAAATGATAGCTTTTATCTCTCCTGCACTCTCCTACACTGGCCTTGCAGGAGCCTTACCCTCTCATTGCTCCTTCCTTCCTATTTTCTCTTTCTCAATGAAAACACTCTGCTTTGAATCTCAAATGATCAGGCTATTCCACACACCAGTCCTCCTTGTTATAGCTGTCAACTCACACTTAGACCATTTCTTAATTTTTTGTATTAGTTTCAGGTGTGCAAAACAATGTAATAGTTAGACATTTCACTCCTCACAAAGTGATAACCCCCTCCCCCAATCTATTGCCCCTCTGACATCGTATATATCTATTACAATTCCATTGACTCTATTCCCTATTGCTGTACTCCATATCCCATGACTATAAATATATATCAAATAATAGTTGACATACAATATTATTCAGTTTCAGCTTCAGGTGTACAGTGCAGTGAGACCAGTTAATTTTGATCCTGGCTCACTGTCACTTTCTTTTATACCACTTCTGCTTCTTGGTTATATCAATGTCCTTCTGATCTAATACGATCCTTCCAACACTCTGGCTTCTCAAGCCTTGAGCTCCTTTCTTCCTATGATCAACTTCTCTACGTTCCTCAGTCATTTGCTTCCAGAATTATACCATGGACCTTATCATTATCTGAACTACATTCCTTCCACATTCTCTACTTCCAGCCTTGTGCTCTCTGACTCCCACCTGCTACTTCTGGTATCCTCTCTCCAACCTCCATTTGACCCCATCAGGATTTACAATCTGTCAATAATATCAGTATTTTACTTTACTGGCCCATCTTAGATTCACGCCCCCCTTCTTCTCCAAGCTGAATTGTAACCCCTCACTTACATATATCCAGGACTTCTTTGTGCCTCTCTAACTTCATCACAGACAAAACACAGCCCAAGTCAAATCCAACTCTGTGTCTACTCCATGACTGAAACTGTGCAATCGAACTTGACTAAAGAAAAGCATAAAGCCATGATAAATGACCTCACTTCAAATTCATGACCACTAATCTCAAGTGGGCTCCTAATGCTAACTGACAATTATATGTCCATATCCATTTCTCTCCCACACTGCAAGTGGACTATTTCATACTTGAAACCTCCAATACCTCTTCCCCCATCCTTCTCTCTTAGTTGATGACTTGGTTTCTCCTCCTCAGCTTTATATTTTACTGAGAAAATAAAAGCCACCAGAAGAGAACTTCTGAAACTCCCACCACATGTGCTCACCTACCAGCATCTGTCCCCACATGCTCTGCCTTCTCTCCTGGTCTCTGGATGCACTGTCCATCCTTGCAGGAGACCAGCTCCCACAGATCCAGGGGTTCCCTCAGGTGGAGGCAGAGTCAGTGAGGAAAAAATGTGCGGAGACACAGGAGCGCTTTTTTTAAAGAAGAGAAGTGTCTCAGTTTATTTTTACAGCATGTCCCTTTTATACCGGGCAGTTGACCTTTTCCAGAGTTAAACTTTTGCTCTTTTGGAAGTTGTTTTTCTCAGAGCTTTTCTTCCTCCTGATGTTTCTGTTACAGGGTACAGCCTGACCTGTTCTGTGCTAATGACTAACTTATCCTAACAATGTTTCCATTTCTATCTATAAGGGCTTTGTGGCCCGAGCAGAGTTCCTGCCCTGGCGCCTAAAGGATGTTTACTACTTAGCAATTATTTCAAACACTACTGGCTAAACAGGGTCTTAAGAATTATAAGGTGCATAACTTGTCTAATTACTAAGAAACTAACAGCAAAACAGAATTATCGCAATATGTCTAAAACTCACTTATTCAGTTAAGATAAACTAAATAACCAATATAAGAAGGGATGTCAGATCTTCATCCTACTGGGGGGCATCCAAAGGGGAATTTAAAATTTTTTAAAGATATAAAGCAGTATCTGTTTCTCAGTCAGAGCTTCAGAATTTGTCACAATTGCAGTGCACTTGGCCATGTCAGACACTGAGGTGCAGATGGCTCCCGGCACATCCTCTTAGCTAACGCCAGTGTTTCTACTTGTGCCTTAGGTGCCATCTCCTCCATTCTGCTCAAACATTGCAGCAGCGATTATCCCATCTTTGCCCTGTATCATGCCTTTCTTTTCTGTATTATACCTTTCTTATCAACGTAATTATTCTACCAAAAAAAAGTTTTTAACTAATTCTACTTCATCTTCTAGCTACCATTTATTTCTGTCTTTCCCTTTACAGAAACTCTCCTTGAAAATGTTTTCTATACTGTCATTCTTTTTCATGTCATTTCATTCCACTGAGCCCATTCTGTGTTTTATCCATACTACTTCACTAATGCTGCCTTTTCCAGCATCACCAGTGACCTCCAGATGACCAGATGCTATGGCAAGACCTTAGTCCTCTCCTGGTTCCATCTAAGCTGCATTTGTCACATTCTATCTTGAAACATATTCTTCACTTGACTGTCAGGACACCTCCCCTTATGTTTCGCTTCACACCTCATTTGCCACTACTTCTAAGGCTTTTGTAATGGTTAATTTTATGTCAACTTAACTGAGCTAAGAAATGCTCAGATTGATGGCAAAATATTATTTTTGGGTGTGTCTGTGAGGCTGTTCTTGGAAAAGATCATTAGCATTTGAATTGGTAGACTGTAAAGGAAATCACTCTCATCAAGGTGGGTGCACATCATCCAATAGGCTGAGGACCTGAATAGAACAGAAAGGCAGAGGAGGAGTGAATTTGGTCTCTGCTTGAGCTGGGACATCCATGTTCTCCTGCCCTTAGACATCAGCGCTTCTGGTTCTTGGCTTTCAGACTCATACTGGGACTCGCACCATTGGCTCTCCCCCTGGTTCTCAGGCCTTCAGATGTGGAAACTACATCATTGGCTGTCCTGGGACTCCAGGTGGCAGATGGCAGAACATGGGACTTCTCAGCCTCCATAATTGTGTGAGCCAGTCCCTCATAATAAGTCTCAATCTCTCTTCTCTCTCTCTCTCTCTCTCTCTCTCTCTCTCTCTCTCTCTCTCTCTCTCATCTATATAGCTATAGATCTATCTGTATACATCTATATCCATATATATATCTATACCTATACCTATATCTATACCTATACCTAGTCTCCAATTGGTTCTGTTTCTCTGGAGAACCCTGACTAATATAGCTTCATGTCAAGTTCCCCCTTGTCTCCCTGACCTCTTAATTAATTCATTTAAGCACTCTTGATATGCTGACAACTCTAAAATCTCTTTCTCTGAGTTCTAGATTTATAGAAGCAGCTACTTATGTGGCATCACTTCTTACATGTGTAATATGCTTATCAAATTTAATATGTCTAAATATTAAGCTCCTAATCTCCCCAAACCAGATCCCAAGCAAACCGCTACCTCACCTTTGCTTCATTTCAATTAATCAGAATGCCATCCTTCCAGAGGCTCTGGCCAGAAACCCATATTCTTCCTTGAGCCCCCTCTATTAGTCACACCCCACCCCAATATGATGTTGTAAGCCCTTTCCATCTCTCTGCCCAAATGCTCTTTACTCAGAAGACCCAAGACTCTCTTTTACCTCCTTCAGGTCTTTTCTTAAATTCTACACTGAGGCCTTCCTTGACCTTCATTTTAAAAATTGCAGCCCTCTACTTCCAACATTTAACTATTCACTTCCCTGCATTATTTTTCTCGACAACATATATTGCTATTTTAACATATACATTACTTATATATTTTGCTCATGGTCTTTCTCCTCCATTCCCCACCCATATATTATAAACTCCATGAAGACATAGTATATTTTATTTGCTCACTGCTCTATCCCCAGTATCTAAAATAGAATGGAATGTAGTAGGCATCCACTAATAGTTATAGAATGATTGAACAACAGTTATTCTTAATGTTTTACTGGACAAATACTGTGGCCCTGTGAAATATATGTTAGGAAAACCCCTTCAAGGAACTGTTTTGAAGTTTGCTGCCCTTGCCAACATCCTGTTTCACAGGGTCTCTTGTGTGCTGTGTTAGAGGCAGCAGCCCATTCCTGCCCTGCTGAGTACAAAGTCATTCTCAGAAGGGGAGCCCAGCACTGCATCCTGACATGAAGGAAAGCCTGTGGTTCTGATGTAAGACCCTGGGTATGATGGTTGCCCAGTTGAGGAAGATGGGTACTAACCTCCGTCCTTCCTCCAATGCAGCATCTAGGAGCCAACAACTTTTTAATCAGAATCATTTCCCAAAACATCCATTCCTCACAGTATACTCTTTCTTCTACATATCATATTCATGAGTTTATGGTCATATCCACCCGCCCACAACCATCTTTTCTAAAACCAGCCTCTGTCAGTCAGAGTCCAACCAGGAAAACAGAAACATTCTGAGTATCTAAAACAAGCACAGGGAATTGGTTTAAAAGTTATAGAGGGTAAAGAGAAAATGTTGTGAATCCACCCCCTACAGAGGAAAGCAATGGAGAGATGGGCAACGGCAGGAGGTCCCCACAATCCCAAGTTTGAAGGAACATGAGAGGAGTGTTGTCAATGGATCCTTGGGGAAGAAGCCACGTAGGATAAACTGAAGCCAGCATAGGTCACTGCAGGGTTTGCTGGAGACAGAAGAGAAGAACCTGCTTTTGGAAATCCGGCCACAGGCAGAGAAGTGGTAGTTTCTCCCTTCCTTCCACCAACCACCACTCTTCCATCACTGCCTTCCTGGGCCAAACCCAACCATAAGCATGTGCCTGTGGACCTAACACAGGACCCTGGTAAACCACCTACAGTCAACCTTCCCCTAAACTGCCTCCCTTTCTTTGTAATGCGGAGCAGAGCAGGGAGAAAGCAGAAAAATTAACATGAGGCCAAACAGCTCCATGAACAGGCACACAAGATGGGACTTTGTTCATTTGCAGCTGTCAGTTAATTGCCCCCAGGAGATCTGAAGATGCATGTGGAACCTTCAGGACATGGAGTATAGCCAAGGTTACTCTTAACAGGTTGGGGTGAGGTGAGGGACTTCTGTTGGGGGGAGAGCAGAAATAAGAGAAGTGAGAGGAGAAGAACCTCCAGGGCTCTCAGGCTGCTTCAGGTCTCACAGGAGCCATCTCCTCCGTGTCTAAGGGGCACATAGATGAGACGTCTGGTCTAGAACGTAGGCCTTGGCTTCCCATCCACTCCCAGGGCTCACAGCTGTTTCAAACTTCCTTCACATGACTGGACTTCTGATTTTCAAGAATCCATGAATTCTCAAAAGGGCTGTTAAGCATAGTTCTAAGAGATCATATCATAAAGGCTATAATTACAGTAGGCCCCAAATTGGGTAGGAAATATGGGACACTCTTTTTATAAGAATTAGATAACAGAAAGAAACAAACTGAGCAGACTGAGCAGAACCACTAAATTTTCTGGAGGGAACTGCTTACTTTTTGGAAATTTAAATGCAAACAATAGAATGTATGTCTCTCCCGTCCCTCCTAGTAACAGATTATTACACAGCTACTTTCCATTCAGTTAAAACTCAGTGTTGATGAAGCAAACTTTTCAAGTTTGACCACAAACCACTTCCCCAACACAGGAGTTGGCATGAAGTGGGGGTAAGCAGATGAATGTTGGGGGGGGGGGAAATCTGACCCAATTCATATCCCAGCTCCTCTTAGCATTTGGATGTCCTTGGGGAAGCTGTTAAATCAAATTCTATTTCTTCCTCAGTAATAATGATTATAACCTACATTTACCAAATATTTCCGATTTTCCATATACCTAAATACTTATGTGTACTCACCAATTTAATCTCCAGAACCCTATAATTGGCTTCATTTTACAGAAGCAGAGAGAGGTTAAATAATTGCACAAGTTCACATAGCTAAACAGCAGTAGAACGAAGGTGGTGTTTCATATTGTACACTACAAAAGGCGTCCCATCGGAGGGTCCATCATTCCCATTATTGTCATGGTAGACTTGTCAATTGAACAGGATAATATTCCGGAAGATGGCGGTCAAGTGTTTTTTTCTAACAAAATCAGTGTATTATGATACTTTTGACAGATGGGAGTAAAGCATTTTTTTTAGAAAGGACACCGTTTTCAAGTCTGCACAAATTTGCCATATGGGCAGCCATCAGAGGCATTGGGTAGAACCAGGATACAGATCCAGGCAATTAGGCTCCAGGGTGATCTAGAAGTATGCTACAAGGATGTGTGACTTAAAGTTTATTATGAAAACACAACAAGGTACCACACATAAAGCATAAACATTTGTTGGCAACTTTCTCAGTCTTGCATCCATATAAACTGGGCTGTTGATTACATAAATGCCCAGCGGTGGTCACACAATTAGGGATGTTGGTATAGTTACAAGAGGCAGAAGGTGAGAAAATAATATAAATCAAGGAAAACTCTTCTCACTGGTGTCAACCCTTACTACAGTCCCTAAAGGTGAGGTATCATTGCTACATATTTCTCAGGGAAGAAGAGGTTATGTCTGTATATAATCCAAAGCTTAGGTGCTCCTTAGTTTCTAGATATTTTACCAGAACTCAGAGGACTTCATTTTTACAGCCTGGGTACTCCCATTTGTTGGGGAAAAGCAGTGATTTCTTATCCTTCTTTCATATCTTGCCAGTCTCAAAAAAGTTCCAATATTCACTTTAATAAACTTGAGAGTTTCCACAGATGTTTTCTGAAATAATTTCCCCCTCATTCCTCTTTTTCTTTCCATTTGTTTTGGAGAAACTTGGGGGAAATATTCAGAACTGGGCTTTGTCCTTGTCTCTCTCTCTCTCTCTCTCTCTCTCTCTCTCTCTCTCTCTCACACACACACACACACACACACACACACACACACACACACACGAGGGATGCCCAAAAAATGTATACAAGTGGACACTTTGGTCAACATTGCTCAAGCAGTAGTTTGCCATAATCAGAAGTGTCTGGATGCTGATGGTAACCACTTCGATCACCTCCTGTAATTGTAGAAATCTAACTTGACTTGTATTCATCTTTTTTGGGGCACCCTCTGTGTGTGTGTGAGTGTGTGTATAATATATATTTAAGCTTATTAGATTTTCCACTTTTTCCTCTTGACCTTTTCCCAAGCATCCAGCAGCATTTTCACCTGCACTGACTGCAGCACAATCATTACCTGACACATAAAGAGCCCCTTAGGGATGCTAGATGCCTTCTCATCAGATGGCTGAGCTTCCAGAATGAAATCCTCAGCTCTTGACAGGCACCCTCCCCCATCTTCAACTTTTTTTGCAGAACTTATTGATACTCTGGCAATGAAAGTACACACTAATTTGTTTATTTAAATGGAGAAACAATACATGTTGACATGTCTGGAGAGGCCTCTCTCAGGCTCGTGTTCTTCAACCTGAGAACTGAGCGATGAGAAGGAACCAAAGAAACAAAGAGATCAGGAAGAGCACTCACATCAGAAGAAACAGAGGAGGGAAGGGCACAAGGCAGACCTTTTCATAATCTATGAATGGACCACAGGGCAGCATTAGAAGATTCAGATGGACAGAGGTCTCTGATGGAGTTGCTAGTGGGAGTAGAGTCCTGGTTCTTCAGAGCCTTTTAGTGAGGCCTTGAGTTTTAAATGAATTACAAAGGCAATAATTAGCCATAAAAGAATTTGAAGGTGATCAGATTTGTGTTTTGTTAAAAACTAAAACAACTAGGGTTTCTATGAGGACAAAGTGTTGTGATGACTAAGTGTGGACATAGGGGCATAGGTAGCTTGGCCTAGGTATTGAAAGTGGAGTTCGAGACATGTGGGTGGGTTTCAGATATAATTTGTAGGTAGAATTTGGATCATATATTGAAGGGTCAAATAAGAATATATAATGGATGCTACTGGTGCCCTGTTTTTACCCTCTCTATTAGCAGATATACCATTCCCCAGATCCCATGAGTGTCAGATGCTAATTGTTCATAGCTGCCACCTTCTCTGGAGAATTTTCCCCAGTAAAATGGCTGCAGTGCTTGGAAGGTTATGGCCTCCAACCTCCCACTCCTGGGGAACCAGAAACCTGACATGTGGTTATAAAAGGCCAGCCTCCTTGCCTCAAGGTGAGACCAACTTACTGTACAATTTGCACTCCAGAGCTTCTCAGAGCTAACATTAGTCTCCCTTAGCTCTTTCCTCCAGCCCTCTCCTGTTTTCCTTCCCTTCTCCTGAGAGCACTCACCCAATAAATCACTTGACTATCACTAAATCAATATCAATATAATAAATCACCTGAGAATCCCTGTCTGAACTCTGCTTCTAAAGAAACCAACCCGAGAGAGAATTTAATTTTGAACATGTTACTTTTAACATGACTATGAGGCATCCAAGTGGTGATGTTAAGTAGGCAGGTTGATATATGACTCAACCTTGGAGAGATGGAATATTTGCACATCCGTAGCATATGAATGGTATTAACAACTAGAGGAATGGATGAAAGCTCTAAGCAAGTGTGCAATTAGATAAGCGTGTCTAGGGCTGAGCCCTGAGATCTCCAACATTTAGAGAGAGAAGGTAAGGATTTTGAAAAAAAAAACAATGTAGAGGATCTTGGAATCTGAAGAAACCCCATCTTTATGCCTAGACTTTGGGTTTATAATAGGGCTCTACTATATGATATTATGGAAAGTATCAGATTCCCTAGTTACCGTTGACTGTGTCCATTAATATACAACATGAAGAAAATTCAAGAAATGTGATTTTCTTTTAAAGAATCTTTTAATCATTGATACCTGCAAATGGATGCTTTTAGAGTCTTTGTAATGCTAAGCAAGGTTATTTCATGTTAACTGCAGAATTAACTCAGGTCATCAATGAAGTTTTTTTCATTTGAATTAAGTCCCCAGTCCCTATAAAATTAGAATTTTCCTCATTTGCTAAGTCTTCCAATTACTTTCTAAGTTGAATTAGTAGTGCACTAAACTTTTATTTCCAGAGAAATGAGTTCAAATAGAGGTCATCCATGCAAATGAGTTGAGTGATCTCAAACTAGCATTTAAGTAAGTCTATATTGGTTTATTTTTAAAGGCAAATTAAAGGTAAGCATGTGAATTTTGTATATTTACTTAAAGAGACATTTCTAAAAATGACAGCATCTTCACCTACATCTTTAATGCCCATCAAGTAACTTATCAGGGAGCAGAGTATGGCAGGCCTAAGAATCCCCATATGAAGAAACAACAAGCCAACGGCGTCAGGCCAGTCGAAAACATGCTGAGTTGAAGATATCATGAATAGTCAGTCTATAAATTATTAAAGCTTATACCAAGTCATAAGGTAATGAATCCTTACGATGACAAAACTCAAGCTCTCAATTCTTGTTTAATCTTTCCTGCAATGATTTGAGTTAGGTGGTATTTTCTTCAACTTAACAATGGTGCAAATGATCAAACTGCTAAGCAAGTTGTTTGAGAAAACAAAGCTAGTAAGTGATGGATTAGGATTCTAACCTAGGTCTCTCTGATTCCAAGGCTCATGCTCTTTCCCCTACACTAGGATCAATCATGAAGACCCAGCTCATTATCCTTAAATGTCTCAGTTCTCCTCAGTGTTGCAACAGGAAAGATTTCCAGAACATAGCATTCAGGGGAAAAGGGGCAGCTATATGCCTCGTCTCTGATTCTCTCCCCGTGAGTATACCTCCCCAGTGGGACCTCACTCATTAATCCTTGTACTTCTTTTTGTCCCTATAAAGTAAAGGTCATATTTCTCTTTGCCTTTAAGCAGAGTTTACTTTGTCATTAAGCACAGTTTACCTATATTTTTCCAAGGAATTTACAGAGTTGGGGTGGAAGGTGATTTCAAATGAAGATATACACAGCTGCAGTTCAAAAATTCAGGTGTAAAATCCTAAATAACGGAGTTTTTGGCTGGGCTATGTCTGGAACTTGGATGTTATTTGTGGGTGAACATCAGCATTTCACTTTTCTATTTGCATCCCCTTTTGTATAACGGTTGAAATGGATTTGGACAAAAGGAAAGGGAATTCAGGTCATCAGAGCTCTGAATATATATCCAGAGATGTAACAGGTTATCTGAGTACAGGAACTGTGTCTGAAGATCAGACTGAAGAAAAGGAAAACAGGAAGACTCTTTGAGAGCAGGGAGGCTGGACATCTGCATGAGACTTGGCACCAAGGTTTAAATTGTAGGAGGCTATTTGTGAGTCTGGAAAAGTATGTCAATTGATACTAGAACCTCATCACCAACATCTGGTCTGGCAAAAATGGAAGAGCTGCAACCCTGGGGAGCTTGGGTTTTCTTACTGAGGATCCAGGCTACGAATGACACAGGTGATGCACCATTCTTCTGCCTTATTCAAATATGATTTCTTTTTTTCACTACACAGGAGCAATAATGAGAACACTTAGGCATAAGATGCAGAAGCAAAACAGACAGCATTTCCCAAACTATAACAGTCACAAATATTAGATGCAGTAACAATTTTCTCAAGGAACTACGAGTATAATGGAGGCCAATATTCATGACATTCAGCAGCTAGTTACTGTGAGATATCTCTATTAAAATCAGTCTCAAGTGGAAGCATCTGATTTCCAGCTAAACTAGTAGTTCTTTAAAATGGACAAAACTGATTCATTGTTAGTAAGCTAACACATGTCATGCCCCCCTGTCTCCCAACTTGGGGATTTCAGAAATATTTGAGCCAGTGAGGTTCTAGGAAAACTGTCCTTACTGCAGATAGGCACGAGAATAGCTTAGAGCTAGCCAGCCTTCAGTGTTAATATTAAAATAACATGTACTCAGAAAACGGAACATTTTGCATACTGTTACTATCAAAGGCCAGTAAAAGTCCCTTCACCCCAGCTTATCACAAATTGAGACAATCTTGCCTGAGTTCATTCTCTTCTATTTTCCTTCCTAACTTTTCAGTATTATTGTCTTGTGACATCTATTACCTTTTAAGAATCCACTCAGGTCCTGTTTATGTAAAGGTTCTAACCTGTCCTCCTATGCAACTAAGGGAACTTATCTTTGAAGTTGGATCACTGTAGTTTCACAATACACTAATGTAGTGGGCTGAAGGGTGGTGCCCACAAAGATATACCCATGCCTTAATCTCTGGAACCTGTGAATGTGACTTTATTTGGAAAGAAATATCTCTGCAGATATAATTGAGCTAAAGATCTCAAGATGAGGCCATCCTGGATTATCTGGATATACCTTAAATCTAAAGACAAGTGTCCTTATAACAGGCAGAATAGGAGAAGACAAAGAGAAGAAGGCATTGTGAAGACAGACAGAGACAGGAGTTATGGGGCCAGAAGCCGTGGAACACATGGAGCCAGCAGAAGCTGAAAGAGGCAAGGAAGGTTCTTCCCTAGAGTCCTGAGAGCACAGTCCTGACAACATCTTAATTTGAGACTTCTGGCCTCCAGAACTATAAGACAATACATTTTTATTGTTGTAAGCCACCAAGTTTGTGGTAATTTGTCATAGTAGCCACAGAAAATGAATACAACTAGTAACAACATTGAAACTACACATAAACTATAACACAAACATAATAAAAGATGGAATACATACCCTAGGAATATGGTTATTGAACAAGAGTAAGGCTATTGAACACCTACTAGTAGTATTCTGGGAGCATTTTGTACCCAGAGCTACCACATATTTCTTTGTCATTTCAAACTTATAGAACCATGCAAGATGGGCAAGACCATTCCAATTTTACAGCTAATGAAACTGGATCTCAAAAGAGTTAGCATTTTTCCCAAAGGCCACCGCAAGTAGGTATGAGGGTGGGGATTCATGTTCATGTCTGTCTAATGTCAAAACCTTTGCTCTTTCTGATATGTCATTAGGTCCTTTCCACATGGGGCTCTTTTATTTTAAACTATCTCAAAATTACAGTAATCTGGTGATATAGTTGGAGATAGTCTAACATGACCTTTGTCTGCCTTTCTGGCAGACCATAATTTTCATCTTTCTGATCTAAAATATTTCTTCTTGAATTTTCATTTTCTTCCTAGAAAAAGATTACAAACTAGCTATGGTTAAATGAGATTTGCATTTCCCTCTGCTTAATATCTTCAGAAAGATTTTTAGAAAGCTAAAAACTACTCATGACTCTGAGAGATCAGTCATAAATAATTATTTTTTTAAATAACATTATGTTTGTCAACTATGAACTATGAGTATAGATTGGTTAGACTAAGTTTGCAAAGTCTGACCTAAACTCTTGGCACATTTTGGGGAGGATTCCAAAAGTTTCCATGCTTAGCATGGCCAGAAGAAGGTTATGGTGGCATGAGAAATTATGCCAAAAAGAAAGAAAGAAAGAAAGAAAGAAAGAAAGAAAGAAAGAAAAAAACATAAACTGTATGGAATAATAACTTTACGAAAAGTAAAATTGCTACTGTATTCCTGGCTCTCTTCTCAGACAAAGTGAACAAACTGCCGAGTTTGTGAACATTTGTTATTGTCATAGCAGAAGGTAAACTATTTTCATAAATATGCAAATATCTCCTACCGGACTTCTAAAATATATCCAGAAACACTGCTGTAGTGTATGTCTATTTCAAATCTGATGATATTAAAATGGAGGAGAAAGTGCAGAGCATGCAGCTTGGAGACATTTCTGCCCAGGAAAGCTAGCAATTAGAGTAGGGGATAGGCAAGCAGGCCTGGGATAATGAACAGTACCAAGATAATCTGCTTAATTTGATCTTCCTCCAGGCCTGAGGATGTTGTAAAGGAATGGGCTTTGTTTCTGTAGGCAAAAACTAGTGAAACAAGGACAATCCCTTTATGATCTCACTGCTTATGCATTCACAAGTTTTGTATTCTTTAAAAGAAAAGTACAGCATAGATCTAAGACAAGAGTCTTTATTAAACAGGATTGTGTTTTTCTGTTTATTTGCTGCAGTTTTAGGGGTTTTCGCTCTACCATTCTGTGAGCTTAGGGGTGTCAGGGGCCCTTGAGGACAACCCCTCAGAATGTCCACATGCCCAGCCATGCTGTTGAAGCAAAAAAGGCCTCCTTCAAGGGCCGGCTGAGTGGCTCAGTTGGTTAAGAGCTCCCTCAAGAGTTTGAGCTCTGAGCAATAGCAGTTCGATGCCCGGCCCGAGCTGAGCTGCCACTGAGCTGCCAAAAGGTGGCAGGATGACTCAGCTAAAAAAAAAAAAAAAAAAGAAAATCAAAAAAGGCCTCCTTCAGTGTGAGTGGAATGAATGAATGAATGAACAAATAAACGAATGAAAGGGAAAGATACAGTCATAAGAACAAAGGTATTGGAATCAAATAAGACTGGGATTAAGTCTGCTCTACCACTCCTCCACTACTTGATCTTGGATAAGCTCACAATGTGTCCAAGCCTCAGTTTCCTCAGCTGAAATTCACCAGGCACTGGGCCAGGCTTATATTAGGCACTGGATTCATGGCAGCTGTTAAACCAGCAAGATGGTGAAATCCATAGCTGACCTTGAGAGAATAGACCCAGCAAGGAATTTATTATTTTTTTAATAGAAAAGATATTTTTGAGCAATGTTGATGTGACAGAAGCTGTGCCTGGCTCTTGAGATACACAGATGAAACAATATGAACCCCATTCTCACCACGTAGTGGAGAGATATCCCTCAAATCACAATAATACATATAAAATGTGTTATTACTATAAATTATCACATTGTGGACCGGTGACGCAGATTCGCATCTATATATTTAAATGCCCCATCCTCAATGTGTTAAATTACTGTTAAAATTAAAAAATATATGGTAAATGTTATAACAGAGCTATGCACAAGAATCAGTGGGAACATAGAAAAAGGAATGATAGAGAAGTCAAGGAGACAAGGATAGTTTTATAGGGGAGGTAGTAGTTGAATTTATTACTGAAAGTTGAATTTATAAAACAATATTAAGAATTTTTGGAAATGGGCTGAATTGAAGGTCACAGGGCATTTCAATGATAATGACTAACCACTGTAAAGACACTGGAGCCATTGCCAGTGTTCCCAGGAGAGCTATAAAATCTGATTGCCACCAAATCTTTCTCCAACACATGCTTCCCTTTCTGTTGAACACTGTCCTATCTCCTGCAAGTGTCCCTGGGAAAGTAGGACACTAAGTGAGCGAGGCCATCCTATGCGTGGATGATTAGACACAGTTGTCTGTGAAGCAGACCAAGTCCCCTCAGGCAAGGCTGGATGACAATCAGCAAGGAAAGGGCCAGAATCCATAACAATTCCTGTTTTTCATAAATTTGTCAACGAGTAGCTTTACTGAATTTGTAAGATTTAGAACAATTCATGTTTGAGAGGAATATAAATAGCTTCCTACACCATTCAACCTGGACCGAAGGTTTGGGTTTGAGCTCTTCTAAACAAGCTTCTGCCTCTTCGTTTCCTCCATCCACATTTGGATTTGGAGTTGAGCTGGGACAGGACCTGGGACCACCCAAGGTAGATCTCCATTACTGTGTACTCCCCAATTCCAGCTTCCCCTTCTGCTTCTGTAAATATTCAAAATACCCTTTTTATAGAGATTTGTAAGTAACTCACCTTAAGACAGCACTTCAGGGATTATAGAAAATTGGAGCATTATCAATAGTGAGAAAGTATCTCATTGTGATGAGAATTGGGGTGGGTGCTCATTAACATGACATCTCACCAACCTTTCTCTATCAGAGTCATGCTTGAGGGGGTCCTAGAACTCCCTTGGAAATGTTCTCAGGTGTTGCCAAGGTGCCTTCAGGAATAAGTGGGCCTCTAGGCTCTTTGCTCCATTTCAAGCAAAATAATGTGCACTAACCTGGTATTTATACTGTGTTCCTATGCAATATTTAGTTTAAAGAAAATGTTTCTGCCACTTCAAAAATTTGGAAAACACAAATCTAGACCAGTGGTTCTCAAACTTGGGCAGGCATCTAAGTCAACTGAAGGACTTATTTGAAATACAGATTGCTGGTCCTGGATCCTCAATTTCTGATTCAGTAGATCTGAAATGGGGCTGGGGAATTTGAATTTCTAACAAGTTCCAGATGATGTTGGCACTACTGGTCTGGTGATCACAGTTTCAGGATAAATGATATAGGGAGATAAAATGGCTTGGGAGGAAGGGGTCCTAGATTCTAGGCCTAAATATGCCAATAACTGATTTACATAGAATATAAATATATAGAATATATAGAATAAACATTTTGAGAAATTAAGCTCTCTGAGCTTCAAATATCTACAACTATAAAATTGGCGGGGATGGAAGGGCATACTTTTTCAGATGCTGCTGATAGAAAAATGATTCAGATTGGCTTAATAACAAAATGAAATTGATTCATTCATGAACTTGGAAAGTTCTTATGTAGGTGTTTGACTTAATGCATTTCTGGATTTGGTTCTCAAGCAATGTCATCGAAATGGTGAGCCTTTCCATCTCTGGGTTTGGTTTCATCTCGGGCAGACTCACCCTCATGATGGCAAGAGAACCACTAGCAATGCCTGGCATACAAGTATATTTGACCAGCTTAGCAACCTTGGAGAAGTATCCCTTTCTCAATAGTTCTAGCCACAAGCATGAGGGCTGGAGTTCCTTTGCTGGACTGGGTCTCACGAACCATTTTGGGACTATGTTGGCCAGACCAAGGATACATGCAAACTCATGGAACTAAAGGATAGGGTAAACCCAGGTCAGGCCACATGGGCTGAAAGTGGAAGAGAGCTGATTTCATGAAGTTACACCAACGTGTTGCTATCAGAAGAATCAGGAACAGTGAAGCAAAGTCAAAGGCTATAACTCAGAGCTGGGTAAATCAGATCAGTGTTTCTCAACAGTTTTTTTTTTTTTTTAAACCTGTGGACTAACAGCCAAGAAAATTTTGTAAAACTTTCTTTAAAGAGGTTCAGGTGTTGAAAGTCACTGGAACTTTTTTATTTTAGTTTCTAATTATGTTGACTATTTTTCAAATATCACCCCCTCCCCCAGAGTTGTAATTCCCTGGATGGGGCCAGTGAAGAAGTGGGCATTTGGGTGTCAGTCAGACCTGAGTTTGATCCCAGCAACACCACTGACTATTTGTGGTGGGCATCAAATTAGGTGATGTATGTAAAGCACCTACCCACTATAGAGACTTATTTTGTGAACTATTTTGTTATTATTGCCAGACTTGGTGGGCCCTTTAGGTCAAAATGTTCTAGACACCAATTAGAAGCTTTGGGTTAATCCATCTATGGACTGATTAGACCCAGACAGCCAATTCTAATAAAGTCATCAATTTGACAGACTAAGGCTTGTTTTTTGCCCCCCAGGCTCTCAGTGAGTCTTGACATTTTTAAAATAAGAAATCCGGAGCATTCCTAGTTTATAAAATAAGGTGGGAAGTAGCCTGGGTGAGGTAAACTAAAAAAAAAAAAAAAATAGACGGAAAACAAAGAGAACCTGGAATAGGTGGGAAACTTCATTTTCTTTAATTAGCATATTTAAGTGAAGCTTAGAAGTTGCTCATTCCATGAAACATTGCATTTTATTAAAAGCTGTTTAGAGCTCATAACCATTCTGCTGATTTTCTCAAAACATGTTCTCCTTACAGGCCAGTGCTAAACTGTGCATAAGAAATGAGCTCAACTTAATGTTGTGTTAAAAGAACTTGGTCTCCAGAGCTGTCTCTCTTCTTAATAATATGTAATCATACTCCATCTATTTAGTTTTCATTTAACTTGCCCCATGCAGGCAATGAATCCAGTTTAATTAAATGTGCCTTTAAATAGTTGAACGGCACTCATTTGCACCTAGCAAGCCTCCCTTTCATCCTATTAAGACCCCCTCAAGATATAAAAACCCAATTAAGAGTCCATGTAAGATGTGTGTCTGATAATGCAAAGGAAGTCTGACATTTGCTCCGTAATTTAGTGAAACCTGCAGTAGCTTTTGGGCACACTGTCACAATTGAATGGAGCCAGTGCAGGGCCTCTGGAGTTCTGGGGACAGTATCTGGATCAGTTCTTATAAACAGCACATTTGGAGATGGGCTGGTGATCCCCTGGATTGGAGCCAGCCATGCCCAAAATGAGGCCTCCTGAGACACCAGATAGCTGCTCATGGAGGCTCTCAGAGTGCTCTGAGAGGGCATGGCCCGTGCCTCTGGTCATATTTCCTGGGGACACTGGGTAGATGGGGCTGCAGTTTCTCCTATTACAAGATTTGGTAAAGGGCAGGAAAGCCAATCCTGAAAATTGAGAGAGGAGTGTTAGGTGGTATTTTCCAATCAAGAAAGGATAATATTAGAGAATTGTTACAATGATCACCCTAATCACTGAGTTCCTGAGTTAAAGAATGGACTCTATTCAACCTAGTGTTTCATTATTCATTCATTGAACACATGATTTATTTAGTGACTCTCGATCACTAGCCCCTGGTACTATGGACACAAGAGTAAATGAAACAAAGTCCCTGCATTCTTCAAGCTTGTATTCTAGTTGGGGAAGGCAGAGAATAAATACAAACAAGAAAATAAACATATAGTGTCAGGTGGTAAGAAGAAACAAAATAAATCTGGTTACAGGGGAGTCAGATGAAAGGGGTAGGGAGTTGCAGGGTGGGGTTGACATAGTGTCGGAGAAAACCCTGTTGTCATATCCAAGTACTATTTTGTAGTATTAGATTTGACACACTCTTGTGGGTTATGTACACTGGGCTAAGTCCAGTGCTGGGGGCTTTAACATAGGACACTGGAGATCTGGCTATAACTTATGATGACGCTCCATTAGTTGATTAGGTAGATTAGGTTGACTGGGTGGGGCCCCCTTTTTTTATTTGTATCCTTGCTCAGCATAATCAAGAGGACTTCCCAATTATTCTCCCCAACATTTACAAGTGCTATATTATATTGTTCTCCATGAATTCTAATGTATGAAAGCCTTGCCTACCTAGTGGGAAGATAAGTTCTTTAATAGTGGGGACTTAGCCTCTTAGTTATTTACTTCCCACCCAGCAAGAATGTGTGTGTGTAATACAGGGTCACAGAAACTTCCAAAGTGTACTATATTTTTTAAACTTTACATTTTAGTACTTTATGCTTTGCAAATAATTGGTATGTGTATCATCCCAACAACCTGTGTATTAGAGAAACTCTGCAGTGTCTAGATACGTGGTCTTGGGCAAACTCATTCATTTATTCCTTCACTCATTCATTCAATAAATATGATTTCCGTGCCAGGATTCATTTCCCTGGAATTCAATTTCGTCATCTAAAAGTTAGTGACATTAATGCTCATTTTACATAAAAGATATGAAACTGATATGATAATATAGGTTGAATTACTAAGTACATTTAATAGGTACCCTAAAAAAAACCAATCATGAGTACTGGTGTCTATGAGGGAGAGATATAAGACATTATGCAAAAGAAACAGTTATAGGCTAGATCTTGATGGACTTTATAATCTAATTGTGATGAAGGTGGCCTGAAGTGTTTTAAGCAAAGAAGTGGCATGATCATGCCAGAGACCAAGGAGAAAAGATTAAAAGGAGACAAGAGTGGAAGTAGAATGACCATTTAGATGAGTGTTGCAATGTTCTAGGTGGGAAATGATGGTGGTTTAGGTATGACAAAAGAGAGGAAGAGAAGGCACAGACACAGGGTATGGTATGGACCACCGGTTATGGGGGACAGGACTTGGTGATGAAATTAATGTAGCAAATATATGCTCCGTTGTCCTGTAGACTTCACTTACTAAACACAGATTCAAACACTAAATGATGAAGGTTCAAGAGAGCAATAGTAGAGCATTAAACTAAGTGTGGGATTCTTCTGAGGCGCTGCTCTCACCAGTAATCAATAAATGACTAGAAGTAGAGACCACTAAGGAGAATAAATTCATTAGGACTTTTCAGATCTACGGGAACAAGTCAAAGAGTCTCGGATGTTTTTCTGTTGGACAGTCATCTAGGTTGTGTTTTCTATTCAGTGGAATATAGCTAGGTTATTAATCAGTCTCATTTTGTTATGGTATATAAAACTCATTTATGCACAAAGGTGCCCAGAGAAACTATATACCAGGTTATTTAGTAAGTTTCCCTCAGATGAAGCTGCCAAATATACCCTTAAAACTAGATATAGCTTCTCAAGAAACACCCCAGGTGTAAACTGTGCCCTCCAAATTGGATTAATAGGATTAACTCAGAATATGCCTGCCTAAGCCATGTGGAGCTCCGACTGCTAATTTGGGAACTTTATTAAATAATGGATTAGGATGCAAAGGGAATGCTTCAGGGGGTGGCTAGTGATAGTTTGGTCAAATGATACAATTAATATTGGACGAGGTTATCTGTTGGGTTTGAGTGGGCTTGTTTCAGCTATCCCGCTGCCCAACTCATAGGGCAGAGATAGCAAATCCATATAGTCTAAATAGCCGAGAACAGATGAAGAGCAAACTAATTATATAGTGATTAGGAATAAAGCCAGAGCAAGACTCACAGATGTCCAATGTTAAAGAGAGACGAAGACAAGTGTTGATATTCTGAAAAATGGACTGGTTAGAACAAGCTATTTTTAGACTGCAATTGGGAGGAAGATAACAAAGAAAAGATTAGCTCCTTAGCCAAATTTGTTCATAGATATAGTACAATATTTGCTAAGCCTCCATCCCCTTTTATATATAGTAATTAACATTGGAATGTGTTGTTTCCCACATGCTGTTAAAATTTGCAAAGTAATTGTTTTGAAAGGGGGAGCTCAAAAGAAAGTCTGCCTGTTGCTTAAGGGGATAGCAAAGGGTGGTGTCTTTTGAAAGATCTGATTCCAGTCCTACTTCTGCTTTTTACTCTTTATGACTTTTATAAGATCTCACTTCCTCACTGGCCTTCAGGGTACTTCTTTGTCAAATTAAATGACTCGGCAATTTCCAAGTTTCTTCCAGGTCAAACATTCCCTCAAAAGGATCCTGAGAGACACTGGAAGAATAAATAGCAACCCAAATGTAACCCACTTAGTTCCTGAAGTCAGCTCTCTTACCTCACTGTCATCTTTCTCTGAAACATCAGGAAAGTTTCCTCTTTTCCCTGTGAAACATGGAGGACTGTTTTACCGCTCTTCTGGACCATGAGGCCTTACTTGATTGCCTTTCTCAAGGGTTGTTAATGTGTTATTTTTAGAGAACCCTCTACACCTCAGAAGTTTATAATGTGGTTTCAGAAACCCTTTATAAAAATAAATAAGTTAACGGAAGGGATAACTCAGTATTCTATTAAAATTCTTTAGCATCTATGTCTAATTAACAAAGGGCAAGAGTATGAGATAAAATAAGAATATTTAACTCAATCCACAAATACTTGCCAAAATTCTGCTCTATATAAACAACTTACCTTTGTGTGGGGGAACACAAGATGAAGTCAATTCTGACTTCTAGAAAGAAGGTTACAGCGAAGGTGATAGCAAAGGGAACTGCTAATATATGACTGTAAAACAAACCAGTCTGTGAAACTATAATGATAGTTGTAACAGGAAAACAAAGCACAATGGTGTTGGAAGGGAGAGTGCTGGTGGTGGTGGTGGTGGTGTTCTCTGGGAGGATTTCTATTTCACTTTGACTTGGAAGTTGCGTAGAACTTCAACTATGAGAGAAGTAAAGGAGAAACAAAAAAAATAATAATAATGGCTAATATTTTCCGAGTATTTACATGACAGTATTGAAGTTTCTCATTATAAGGTAGTTAACTTGACCAAAGTTTCTTATCTATGACATTTCAGAGCCAAGGTATTATATAAAGACAAGAGGACCTGAATTCATAATACTTGGAGGCACACATAGAATGATATAGTTGAGCAAGGCCCATAGTGTCCAGTGAGGTCATTGCATCCGGTGAGGGAAAGAAGGCAGTATAAGTTGGAGAGATAATTTAGTTCAGATTTCAGAAGGCTTTGGTCATCAGACAATATGTGACACTATCTTATCTGAACAAGAGAGTCCTTAATATTGTAATTTGGAGGGGCAGGAAGAGAACTTTACCAGGGCACTCTTAAATATTAAGATATGCGGGTGCCCCAGGTAGGCTAGTGACTCGATGCACCTTCAAAATAATCTGCTTTTAATATATATTCAACTCTTAAAGGAGAGGCTGATCACTGTGTGGGGCATGTTGGATAAATGAAACCCATAGTGGAAGTGCATGGCCTTGCATGTATTTTTCTGAGTTCACATTGCAAACTTGCAAATTAAAAAAAAAAGGAAAAGAAAACCTTTCCATTAATTTGAAAAGGAAAGAAAATCCCTTATAAAATATCAACTGGCATCAATCATTATTCAATCAAGTCTTTAAAGGTTCGCATTCCTCCTCCAAGGCTCTGAGTAGTATACTATGCATTTGTCATGTTTTCTGGCTGCCTGAGACTTTTTCAACACCACCCCACGGGAGAGGCCAGAGAACTGGCTTTGTCAGCTTCCTTGCAGCTAGATTTCACGACAGTTACCTGGACTCCACCAACTGGCTGCACCTTTCCAAAATCTTAATAGAGAGTATGCAGTGGCAAAAGAAGAACTGCACAGAATCCATTTTTCTATTGCTGTTGCATTGTAAGACTGAGGAGAACTGTCCAGCATTTTGGGCCTGTGGGTTGTAGAAGAGGCAGTGGCTTTGCTGGAGTAGGAGAGGCATCAGTACCGGCAGCATCAGTAGCTGCAGAAGCAATAAAAGCCCCATGCATAAGTGGTGGCGATGCCAATCATTCTGTCCACTGTGCAGTGTCCTCAGCTGCAGTGTCCTCACCAGCGCTGTATTACAGCACGGTTTGGGGACATTGGCCTAAACACTTGGTCTCCAGCTTGCTTTCAATGATCCTGTGATTTGTTAAATGTCTTTTTAATAAATTCCTTTTCTGCTTAATCATCCTGAGCTGGCTTCTGCTGCTTGGAACTGCAATCCTCTTCTGGTGGACAATGTCCTATCCTTTCTGATAAACTCAATTGTTTCCACTTTGTTACACAGCCAGTGGTGTTTCAACCCTCAGCTGATGGCTTGGCAGCTCCTATGGATGGGTGCCTCAGCTGTTGTGCCAGCCTGTGATTGAATCTGGAACTGAATGCTGGAAAGAGCAAGTCCAGAAGGGAAACCGAGGAGTGGTGACAGAGCACAGATCACTGTGTAGCAGGAAAATGGGGAAGGAGAGCACTAAAATGAAGGTTTCACTCTGGGACTGAAAGATATTAGGCTCCAATTCACAATTTTGAATACAACTGTAGTAACATTTGAATTGCCAGTTGTTTCCATCTCTGAGTTCCCACAACACATAGCACTTGTCTTCATTATAACATGTCACATGCTGTACTACAATTATGGATTTGCTGTCTGTTTCTACCACTAGACTAAAGCCAGTACCATCACATGATTGTGTGTGTGTACCTAATGCCAATTGTTAGATTTCATGGGAGACCCAATAAAAAGCATCTCTCATTCCCACTCCTCAAATTCTGTACAAATTGATACATAAGACAAAGAAGTAATAGCAAACACTGACATAGCATTTTCTTAATTAACTCTTTTAATCTACAAAAACCCTGTAAAAGTAGGCACAGATTTTATCCTACTTTATACATGGAGAAACTGAGAAATAGAGAGGTTAAGTAGTTTGACAAAGATCATCTAGCTTATAAATAGAAATCTTTCCAGTGTCCACAACAAGGCAGAGAAAGATCAAAATGTCAAGTTTTTCAATTATAAAGACGATAGAGATTGTGGTTAAAGTGAAAAGCAACAGGACATTTCATAATACTGCATCTCAATCTTGAATAGCATGAGGGAACTGGAAGCCTCCCGAAGAGAAACCTCAGGCACTAAGCTTAGCTCATGGCCAAGAGCAGAGAAGGACACATGACCTTTGAAGGCAGAGAGAGCCCAAAAAGATAGCAAGAAGGGACTGAGCACCCTGATTCCTCTCCCTACTTCACCAATCTGATCACTCCATCTGCCTTGCAGAGGAATAAGTAAAAACAGCCCATTTATCAAATAACAGATCAGTGTAGCCAAAAGTTTACACTGATTGCTATCACTTCCATCAGAAACATGAACCACGATAAAGGACGCTTTGCAGTCAACATTCCCAAGGCGTTGGTTCTCTTAATCCCTTTGTCTTAACCTTAAATATATGGTCAAAATAATATGGTTACCTCCTTGCAGGCCGAGACTGGCAGCCCATTAGGGTGATCGATTTTACCTTCATAAAGCTCTCCCCTATACCAATCACTCCTCCATTGAGGACCCTCCTGAGGTTGCTGATGACAGTGTTTCCCCATTGAAACATGTCATTAATTAAAGTAATTCTAATGCTGCTGTAGCCAAATGAAATGTCTCTGCCTATATTTTCCCAATCCTGCATTCTGTTCAAGCACATTGCCTAATATAACTCACCAGGAAGCAAAATGAACCCAATAATACAATTTCCTAATACCTAAATATAAACTCCCTTCCAGGGTCAAATTCCTCAGAAGAAAATAAAGTCCATAGATGAGATCTCCTTGAAAATTCAAGTTCAAATGCATCAATATTCAAAGTATTTAAAGTCCAAAATCAAATATTCTTCTCCTTGGGTATAAAAAGCCCAAAAAAGGTAAAGTCCTTCTTGTAGTTTGCTCTGTTTTACTTGAAGATGTTTTCCCAATGCCTGAATAGAGCTCGACTGCTTTGGAAACCACAGCCTGTGTTGCCCATCACTAGAGTACAGACAGTTCCTCTGGAACACAGAAGCTGAATTCGTTCCATGTTAAGTATGGCATGTACCTCACTTTTAAAAGAGTTCAAAAATGCATTAGAACATAAGAGATTATTCTAGTCCTGCCTGCTGCAAACCTGACTATATAGAAACAAAGGCAATACCTAGTTCTCAAGCCCTCATCCCAGGGAAATCGACCTAGAACTTAGGGCTGCCAAAGAATGTAGCAAAGAGTCAATGATATTTGAAAGTGCACATATGGGGAAAATTCTAATTTCAGCTGTGAAGGATGTCAGTTAGACCATGCCTGCTTAAGAAGACCATACCTTTAAACTTAAACTTAGTTGGGCGGTCTTTCTCAACAAAGGTGTACCTTGTTCACATCTGAGAGAGAGCTCTTCCTAAAGGTTCCATCTCCCATGCCAGAAAGTGCCATTTGATACACTGTGTCTTCTGGAGTTTAGAAATTTACTATGATAGCAGTCTAATCATCAAGTCTTTTTGGAGGCATCATTCATTCCCATTCAGTGTATTTAAACTTTCCTAGTTTCCATTTCTCTTTGGATCCCTGTGTCCCTGGCATCCTGGTCCTCTATTAAGTATGGCTCTTTCTAGAAGCACATTTCCACCCTCCCTGGCAGGCATTCTTACTCCAACGCCTCAGTGTCTGTCAACAAAGTCCCTTGCTATGGAACTGACTAGGTCTATGACAGCTGCCTCTTGAGAGAAAGTGTTCCCCTTTCCCCACCTGGGTTTTAGTGGGACTAACCCTAGAACTGAAACGTCTGAAACATGTACTTGGGGGCTTCATAAGGACCAAAATCTCTGACATGTGCTCTTCAAATACAGTAAAACACAGAAAGAGCTTAGTAATGAACTAATCCAGTGCCCATGTGAAGCCATGCTGTGTGTCTTGGGGTGAAGGGAGGGTGGTGATACAGAGCCTATGAAGCCAGTCGAACTAGCAGCTGAGTCAGTTGCTAGTTAGAGACCTGAGTCAGTTAGGAGCAGAACTAGAAAAAGTTGAGCCTCTTACTGTGAGGCTGGGAGGGAGACTTTTGAAGAAATGAGTGCTGCAGTTTCACATGAGGGAAACTTAAGACCTGCAGTTACTGAGTACCTTTTGCATAGCTTTCAACATTTCACACCCCCCAGTAGTCTGTCTATCTAAAGCCAGGATCTCAAAAAAAAAAAAAAAAGGCAGCTCACTTTATCTGCACAAAATATATATTTACAAACATTTTGTATTAGGTTGAATACTTAAAATAGGTCCTCAAAGGCCTATTAAAAATGTTTGCTATTAGATAATGGAGAAAAAGGATTTAGTATAATACATAACAAGATAATTCCTCATTTTCTAAAAGGTCACTGATAAATTATTCCTAGTATGCAATATTTTTAACACATAGCACCTCAAACTTAATGGAGGTTGAATGAAAATTAGTTCTTGATAATTGTTATAAAATCCCACTAATCCCCATAGACAATCTCTGCATCCCAACAGCAGCCACTCATCCCATTGGTGGAGGGTCAGTGCACAGAGTGATTATGACTCTATTATTCTACAGCCTCAGTAGTGGGATTGTGATGGAGAGAAGCCACTCCCATACAGGCCCTACCCTCCTATTTGTGCTGTCATCAGAGGGATTTCATTAAACACAAATCTACTTGTGATTCTCTGCTGTTTAACCTCCTCCGTGACCTGTTAGCACCTACAGGAGCAACCCAAACTCCTTAGGAAGGGCTTGGCTTACCTCATCTCCCACAAACATCCAACACTGAAATTCTATCAATGTCTTCATCCTCCCATATGTACATTCTGTTGTCTTAAATCTGCATGTCTTTGTTTAATCTTTTAAATTCGGAAACAAAGACTTACAGAAAAGTTGAAAAATGGTACAAAAACTTTCTGTATATCCCTTGCTCTCCCTAACATCTTAGCTAACAACAGTCCACTTATCAAACAAAAGAAATTCACATTATAATATCATTAACTAAACTAATGATCTTATTCAAATTTCACTGGCTGTTTCACTAACTTTTTTCCTGTCTCATGTCACATCCAGGATCCCAACTTTCATTTAGTTGTTATTTCTCTTTAGTCTCCTACAGTTCCTCAGTCTTTGTCTTTCATGCCCTTGACACTTTTGAAGAGTATTGACCAGTTATTTTGTGAAATGTTTGTCTGATGCCTTCTAATGACTGGACTTCAGTTATGAATTTTTAGCAAGGACACCACAGAGGCTGTCTGGTCAAGAAGGCAGAGTAGGGAAACACTGTGCTAACCTCCTCTCAGGACCACATCAATTACAACTAAACCACAGAACAACTATTATTGAGAATTGTCTAAAGTCTAGCTGAACTGAAGCTTTAAAACTATAGACTTACAGAAGAAGCCACCTTGAGGCTGGTAGAAGAGGCAGAGATACGGAATAAGCTGGTCCCGTAGCCATGTGTGGCCACGAATGATCGGGAGGACTGTCTCAGCTGTGGAGGTTCCCCCACTGAGGACGAGGGGTTCCAGCTCCTCCCCAGCCCAGGGTTTCAGTGTCAGGGAGAGAAGTCCCCGTAACTTCTGGGTGTGAAAACCAGCAGAGATTGTGGCTGAGTGAGACTGAGGGTGTCTGCAATCCCAGCAGCTCCTCTTAGAGGGACCAAGCATGGACTTACTTGCTAATGGACACTTGCTCTGAGCTCCAGTGCTGGGGCAGCAGCTCAAAAGGCACCAGGGATGTACAGGGAGGAAATGAATTATCTAGCTTCAGGGTGTGGGCTGAAGGGGCAGCTTTCTCTTAGAAGGAGGAGCTGGCAGAAGTCATTGTTTCTTTGTTGAGCCCTCCCCCTCCTTGCATGCAGACAGGCAAACGCCATATCTGAGTCTCTATTAACCTGGCTATTGCCTTTCCTATGCCCCACCCTAGTGATTTCCTAATTTTGGGATACAACCAAGCCACCTCCAGTGGTTTTTCCATATAAACAGCCTGCCTTGGCTTATGTTATGGACTTTCCTAAAATCTCTCAAAGGGTTACAAAATCCAAACAAGCAGCATTTGATTTTGGCATGTCCCATACCTCTGGCTGAGCAGCCCTAAACCCAGCATTAGCAGCAGTCAGTCTTGGTTCACGGCTTGGCCTCTCAAGGCACCTCCATGCATAATGCAGGCAGCAGCCATCTCTGGATTGATTTGTGACTCATGCCAGATGGCCTTGGGCAGGGGACAGACTGCAGCTAAACTTGGCCTGCAGTAGGTACCATCCCAGGGGGCCTCATGTCTGGAAGACCCAGTGGCCAGCTTCAGACTGGACTGGAGCATCACCTGGTCACCTTCAAGGATGAAATACCCATAGGGCGGACTGGGCAGGCACCAGAGCCCTGCTAGAGCAAACCCTGCCCTGTAAGGTCAGCCCCTGCAAAAGAGCTCTTCCACTGTAGTCACAGCCAGTCCTCACAACCAATCAGAACCAATCAGCCTGAGGGTCAATCCCTCCCAATGATGTAAAAACAGCAATTGAGTCTCAACTACAACAGGAGGTCACACACAACCCATACCAGGGATACACCTGGAGCACCTGGCTCTGGTGATAAGGGATATTGCACCACTGGATCCTACAAGACACCTACTACATAAGGTCTCTCTACTAAGACCAGGAGGTATAGCAGCCCTAATAGAAACAAGCACAGGGAGGCAGCCAAAATGGGGAGACAAAAAAACATGTCCCAAATAAAAGAACAGAACACAGCTCCAGAAAAAGAACTAAACAAAGTAGAGACAAGCAACCTACCAGATACATTGTTCAAAACACTGGTTTTAAGGATGCTCAGTGATCTCAGGGAGAACTTCCACAAAGAGATAAGAAACATAAAAATGGTGATGGAAAATATAAAAAAGAACTCGTCAGATATAAAGACTAAAATAACTCAAATGAAGAATACCTTAGGGGGAATCAACAGTGGATTAGATGAGCAGAGAATCAAATTAGCAAAATAGAAGATGAGGTAGCAGAAAACAATCAAAACAGCAAAAAGAAAAAAAAACATCCAAAAGAATGAGGAGAGTTTAAGGGGCCTCTTGGATAACATTAGCATTATTGGGGTACCAGAAGGAGAAGAGAGAGAGCAAGAAATTGAAAACCTATTTGAAGAAATACTGACAGGCAACTTCCCTAACCTGGCAAAGGAAACAGATAAAAAGCCCAGAAAATGCAGAGACCCAAACAAGATGAATCCAAACAGGCCCACACCAACACATCACAATTAAAATGCCAAAGGTTAAAGACAGAGAGAATCTTAAAAGCAGGAAGAGAAAAGCAGTTAGTTACTTACAAGGGAGCTCCCATAAGACTATCAGCTGATTTCTTAACAGAAACTTTTCAGGCCAGAAGTGATTACCATGAAATACTCATATTCAAAGTGATAAAAAGCAAGGACCTACAACCAACATTGTTCTACCCAGCATAGCTGTCATTTAGAATCGAAGGACAGATAAAGAGCTTCCTAGACAAGATGAAGCTAAAGTAGTTCCTCACCAACAAACCAGTTTTGTAAGTAATGTTACAGGGACTTCTTTAAGAGACAAAAAAAAAAAAAAAAGATCAAATATGTGAATAATGAAATGGCAATAACTGCATATCTGTTAACAATTACTTTAAATGTAAATGGATTAAATGCTCTAATCAAAAGATAGGGTGGCTGCATGGAAAAGAAAACAAGACCGTTACATATGCTGTCTACAAAAGACTTCAGATTGAAAGACACACACAGACTGAAAGTAAATGGATGAGAAAAAATATATTTCATGAAAATAGAAATAAAAAAAATTTAAAAACTGGGGTAGCAATATTGTATGAGAGGCAAAAGACCCAGTAATCTCACTTCAGGGTAATTATCTGAGGAAACCCAAAATGCTACTTCAAAGGGACATGTGCATCCATACATTCATTACAGCATTGTTTACAGCGGTTAAGATGTGAAGGCAGCCTGGGTGTTTGTTGATGGATGAAATGATAAAGCGTAGGTGGTACATATACGTGTATACAATGGAATATTGCTCAGCCATGGATGTAAATGGGTTCTTGCCATGTGGAGCAGCATGGATGGACCTGGAGGGTACTATGCTGAGTAGTAGAGTATGTCAGACAGCAAGACAGATGCAATGTGATTTCACTTATATGTGGAATCTAAAGAACAAAATAAACAAACAAAACAGAAACAAACTCATAAATCCAGAGACCAATTTTTATGGTTGCCAGACGGAAGGGGCATTGAGAATGGGTGAAAAAGGGGAAGGATATAGAAGTAAAAATTGGTTGTTACAAAGTAGTCATGGGGATGTAGGGTATAGCATAAGGAAAATAGTCAATAATATTGTAATAACTATATATGGTGTCAGATGGGTACTAGATTTATTGGGGTGACAGATATGGGAAGAGGTTTGGGAGACAGGTTGAAAAAGCCAAAGGCATTAAGAAGTACAAATTGGTAGCTACAAAACAGTCATGGCATATAAAGTAAAGCATAGGGAATATAGTCAATAATATGGCAGTAAATATATATAGTGCCAGGTGAGTGCTAGACTAGTCAGGGGATCACTTCTTAAATTATAATATATAAATGTCTAACCACTATATTGTACACCTGAAATTAATATAAAACAATACTGAATGTCGATTGTAATTGAAAAATTCTTTAAAGGGGAAAAGGTGAAGAGGAATAAGAGGTTTAAATTTCCAATTATAAAACAAATAAGTTATGAGGATGTAATGTACAGCATAGGGAATACAATCAATAATATTGTGATAGTGTGGTAGTGTCAGATGGTTGCTGGACTTATGTTGATCATTTCTTTAGATATATAAATGTTGAAAAACTATGGTGTACCCCTGAAACTAATACAATATTGTATGTTAGCTGTATTTTAATAAAAATGTTTTAAAATAAACACCACAGAAATGTTGCGCTCTTTTTAGTGAATTATCTCATGATGTTCATAATTTTGATATGTCTTATTACTGGTGACGTTGAGTTCTAGCTATTAGAAAGTGATTTCTGCTGGATTTTTCAACTGTAAAATTGCTATCTTTGCCTTTGTAGTTAACACATTTCTTGGGGGAGATACTTTGAGACTACGTAAGTCTTGTTTGTTCTAAAGGTTTTACCCACTAATTTTGGCATCCAACAGTGAATCTTATCTGCAATAATTGTTACTGATGATTTGTTTCCCATTTTTTTCCCTTAAGTATCTATCTCCACTTTTTCCTCTTGGCCAATTTCTATTCATTCTGCACATCCCAGCTCAAGATGGTTTCTCCTCTGGGAAACCTTTCCAGACTGTCCCAGGCAGATGAAGAATTCCTTTCTCCACACTTTCTTAGCAGCCCATATACAGCTTCACAATACACATCACCATGTTTAGTGGCTGTTTTTGTTTTCCTGTGAGTCACCTCATATGAACTTCTTCAGGGAGACCTCACCATCTCAGCATTTTCCTACCAATGCCTAGCACAGTGTCTTGCCTATAATCATCATTCAATATATTTTTGGAGAATAAACGAATGAATGAATACATCTATTATATTCTTTCCAAAATTCATTTCCAGGTTGAAAAATACAGAGTTTTTGTTGTTACAGTTAAAGAATAATGCTCATTTCTAAAGATGTGATTCTGATTTTCTGCCAAAATTTTATGCCTTTGAGAAATTTACTTCATCATGTCACTGGCATAAGCCTTATTTAATCTTCTAAAACCCAAAGTAAAATTCTATTTGCTGCTTTTTTTTCCCTACTTCCCCTCATCATATAATGGCATACCGTTTACTCATCTACTTGTGATTCAGTTTTTAAGTAGTATATTTTCAGGGTCAGAAAAGAAGAAACTGCTCTTTCATTCCTTTTGCTCAGTCTCTTCATGTTTCCTACTCTTGATCCTGACAGATGAGCTTCCTCAACTCTTGGTGACACTTTTCCTCCTGTGTATTTGCTTTATTCTGTAAATTTAAGAGAGGTTTTCTACAACTGCCTTTATTCCCCTGAAGAAGCAAAACAAACAGTAAATACTGACTCTTTGGCTAACAAGTCTCGTTATTATCATTACATAATCTATTATTTGAATTATTAATGCAGGAAACCAGGCATGCATGTGGATGAATAGTCTTCCCAGCCATGTACCCACAGATATGTCAGCGGTAACTAATGTAATTATAGATGCTAAAAGAAACTTGTCCTCCATCATCATCATCATCATTGTCGTCGTTGTCATCTTCATTTTTTAAACCTATACCACATTGCGTGTGATCTGTGCAGAACCAAACCTACCATTCCTAGTCCCTAATATCACTCTTTTGAACCCTCTTAGTACTTTTGACCCTCATAATACTTCATTTTGGTAGTTACTTTAGACTGTATTGTAGCCATTTGGAGTTATTATGTCACCCTTCTTGATTTACTATCTCCCTACCTGCACTAGATAAAGAATTCCTCAAAGGCTGAGATTGAGGTTTCTACTCTATCATTAGTGCCTGTTGCTATGATAGAAGCTCAATAACTATTTGTGGAATTAAATTAGCTTGTCTTTCATCTAAAACAGAAAACAAAGAAACTGATAAGTTGGGGAAGGGCATGTAAGGAATTAACAATTACAGACTCTCAAGGTGGTATTTTCATTGATAGAATGTTATTGATGGGCAATATTTTAAGTAGAACAAGGCTTTTAGAAGTTCTGCGAAGTTAGAGAAAGAAATCAACAATTGACATTTTAACAAGAAACATGGGTTCTAAAACGAGACCTGAAAATACCAAAGATTCATTTGGACTTGATTTATAATGTAATACTTTTCTAATAGTTGGCGACATTCAGCAACAGAAATAGTTTAAATGTCATTCTTTTTGTCTCCAAAGCAGTATTAATTTTAAGAATCTACCTCCTCTTAATTCCCATTGACAATGTCTTGGTGCTGATCCTCATTATTTTTCATCTGGATAACTGCAATACTTTCAAATGATTTTCCAGCTCCAGTTCCTTCTCCCTTCAATTCATAAGAGATGGCTCCCCATTGATCATAAGACCAAATATTAATTCCTTTTCATGGCATGATGCTTCCATTTTGGCCACCCATCTATTTTCTTAGATTTCTGTCTTATTAGTCTCCTTATGCAAGTTGTGCTCTAGCCACACAGAACTTCACAAATCTCCAGGAAGGAGTACAGTGTCCTCTTTAGCTTTCCACACATTTCCTCATGCTGTTTCTACAACATGAAGTGCTCATCCCTTTCATCTGATCTTCCAAGGACCCAGGTTTAAAAAAAAAAAGTATCCCCTCAGTGAGACAACCTTTAAGTTTACAAGACAGAATTGATCTGGTTCTATCACTTGCTATAGACTCAGTGTGTACCTTTACTATAACATTTGTCATGTGTTAGAATTTTTTGTTTACCAAACTGAAGTTCCCAAAGGCTAACAGATATTCATCACCAATTTTTAGAGAGAGACTATAGAAGGACAGACTGCTATAAAAAACCCTGAAATCTCTTTAGTCTATCACACTGAGAGCTTAAAGTTCATTCACGACTAACCAATGTGATAGGGGAGGGGAGAAGTTTCTGTTCAACCCAATCACTCAGGGACCCAGACTCCTTAGAGCTTATGATGCCACAATCTCCAACATGTGGGCTCCTCATGTTTGCCACAAAAACAGTAAATGGAAGATTTCATGTGGGAGATTTTTTATGGGTGAGACCTGGAAGTGGCATGCACAACATTAAATCACATCTCATTGCCATAACTTAGTCACAGACCCCACCTAACTTCGAGGGGAAAGGTAGTTTAGCTATGTTCCCAGAGAAAAGAAGGGAAATATGGATATTGGAGAACATAGCATTCTCTGCCATCATGTGGAGTAACTGAGTGCAGAATGAATACAATGGAACACTGCTTTCTAATCTGAAGAGATTGTGGGAGATTGGAAGGAACAAAGAAAATAGTTTTCGAACAAGAAAGTCCTGATTTCAACTATAACAATGCAAGTCACTTCCTAGCCCTGTGGCCATGGCAAATACCTTAAGCTCTCTGAGTTTCAAGTTCTTCATCTGTAAATGGAGTTGGTGTGTGAATTAATAGAAGTAATACATGAAAATCATCTGGCACATAAGAGGAGCAATTTAATAATTATTCTTATTTCACTTAAACAATTTTTTTAAAGACCTTCAATGTGTTAATGCAATATGCTAAGTATCAGGAATAAGAGATCTATTTAAAGCATTCCTTACCTTTAGGGAACTCGTAGATCGGTTATTGGGGCATAACTATAGACAAGAAAATAGACATTTAAAATACATTATGATAGGTAGGCTCTTCATGTAAGAGTATGCCAAAATATTCAATAGATATATGAAAAAGTACTCACACATTAGTCACCAAAAAGTGCAAACTAAAACCACATTGAGTTCCCATTACACACTCTCCAGAATGAGTAAAATTAAAAAGATGAATACTATTAAATATTGGCAAATATATGGTGTAACTCTGAACAACTTACCCAGTGGGGAAAGTATAAATTGGTCCAATCACATAGAAATAAAGTTTTAACGTACCTACTAAATCTCAATATATACATATCCCATGACCTAGCAATTCACTCCTGGACATATGCCCACCAGAAAGGATTGTTTATGTCCATCATAATGTACATTAATATCCATAGCATCCTTATTCATAAAAGCCCTAACCTGGAAAGAAACCAAATTGTTGGAGAAGAAGACTGAGGGAACTTTCTGGAGTGATGGAAATGTTCTCTTGATATAGGTATAGATTACACAGGTATATGTATTCATCAAAACTGTTAGAAATGTATACTTAAAATATACACGTTTCAATGTATGTAAATTATGCCTTAATAATAATAGTAACAATAATGAAAATAACAATAAAATAATAAAGTATAGAGCAGGTGCTTGAAAATCAGCAGTTACAAGAGTCTTGGCCTTCCATACGCCGCCGCCCGGACCTCCCTACGCTCAACCATGGTCAACCCCACCGTGTTCTTCGACATCACTGTCGACAGCGAGCCCTTGGGCCGCATCTCCTTCGAGCTGTTTGCAGAAAAAGTTCCAAAGACAGCAGAAAACTTTTGTGCCCTGAGCACTGGGGAGAAAGGATTTCGTTATAAGGGTTCCTGCTTTCACAGAATTATTCCAGGATTTATGTGCCAGGGTGGTGACTTTACACGCCATAACGGCACAGGTGGCAAGTCCATCTATGGGGAGAAGTTTGATGATGAGACTTTCATCCTGAAGCATACAGATCCTGGCATCCTGTCCATGGCAAATGCTGGACCCAACACAAATGGTTCTCAGTTTTTCATCTGCATGGCTAAGACTGAGTGGTTGGATGGCAAGCACGTGGTCTTCGGCAAGGTGAAAGACGGCATGAATATTGTGGAAGCCATGGAGCACTTTGGGTCCAGGAATGGCGAGACGAGCAAGAAGATCACCATTGCTTACTGTGGACAACTCTGATGCATTTGACTGGTTTTATCTTAACCAGACCATTCCTTCTGTAGTCAGGACAGCACCCCTGCACCATGTGCTCAGAACACCCCATAATCTTTGTGCTCTCGCTGAAGTTCATTGGGTTCCATATTTTCCTTGCCCCCTCCAAGTCTAGCTGGGTTGCAGAGTTAAGTTTATGATTATGAAATAAAAGCTAAAAAAAAAGAGTCTTATACCTCAGCTTTAGCTGTTCCTCATGATGACACCTATATTTTACAATATGCCACAGCCCCTTATGCATCCATTATTTATGCATCCATTTATTGACACAGATTATCTCAATAATTCTCTCCAGATTGTGAAAATTATTGGTATTAAAGAGTCAGCCTTAGTTTTAGCTTCTAGACAATCTAGCTCTTTGGTAGTCCTGGGGAACCACCACTGTTAATTCTGCATACCACCGAGACTATATTTTAAGTCAACTGCTTCATTTTTTAGATCATTTCTGCCATTAAATAGATACATAGAAAATTTGATAGATAGATGATAGACAAATAGGTAGATGATAGATACTGTCCTTATGAAGCTATTTAGATTCAAAATACTAGAAGAGAAAGAATAAATATTGGCAAAAAAATATCAAAATCACTCACAATTCCACCACTCAAATAAGGTAAGCATGGTAAACTGGGTGCCATAGAAGACTTGCGTATTTCCTTGGTTGTCCGGGTCTTAGGAATAGGAGAATGTGCCTGGGAATGGAATGGAGTTTGGAGCATCTTCCCATCTGGCTCCACCTGCAATATAAATAATTACAATTTTTCTGAGATTTTTGCATTAGATTATTTTTCCAATTTTAGTTTCTTTTTTCTGAGATTTCACCTTTTACTGGTTGTATATTTTTGTTTGCAGATTTACAAGTGTATTTTAGAACTGGAAGAGGCTATCATGGAGATTGCTAACAACTTGCCCTTTTAAATCAGAAATCGATTAGTTGTAGAATGGGGAATCCCAATGACTTATTGGGTTGTCGAAAAATTAATGACACATTTTAGCAACAAAAAACAGAGAAAAATACATTATGACTTTTCCGACAACCGAATAGATACAGAGTAATATCTGGTATCAAATATCACAAGGGTTTCCAGAAAGCCTGGGTTCTTAAGAAAGCTGGAGAAAATTTTTGGAAAGAGAAACCAAAGTAAAAAGACTTCTAAAGGCAAAGAAAACATAGCGCAAATTGTCCTATTGTTATTACACAGTAACAGGTTCCTATGTTGGCCTCCTCATAGATTCCTGCATGGGGAAAGAAGATGGATTCAGCATTCCTAATAGTCTCATTGGAATTATTCCTCCTTTCCACTTGGTGACATTTGCTTCAGATCATTAGCAACTAAGAAAGCAATGTGTAAGCTGCCAGGATAATTGAAGTGGAGATCCCACTTAGTGGGGTGTACTGATCCCCGCTAAAGATCAAGGTTCAAATACATAGGCATTCTAAAATAGAGGGAAAAGAAGTCACCTATGGGGAAAATAATGTGTGCTTTCTCTCTATAATATAATTTTACTGAATATAGAAATAATATCCTTCACTTCCAGGAGAGAAACTTTGAATAGAATTTACTTGACTCTTAACTCTAAGTGATATTTCCTCATGGAGAGAATTGCACATTAGTCATTGCCAAATATGCCACTTTTATGAAATAATAAATGGTGCTTTGCTTGGAGAAGAGGGTTAATTTAATCAGAACTGGAATTTTAACCCTCTAAATATTCTGAAGGGCCCCTGTGAAGTTTGACCTAGTAAAATCTGACACAGCTCACAGAAAATAGAAAAATGCTTAGGATTTCAGATGAGAAATAAAAACAATGTGGAAGTACACATCTTCATACTTGGAGGAAGAAGAGTACTGGACAAAATGCCCTCTCTCATATACATTGAGTCTAATTCTGGTTAAATCAAATTCTCTGACTACTCTACATCTGCTTCTTAGCAACTGAGCAATTGAACATGGATAGAGAAAAAACACACAGCTATACTAACTAGAATCATTTCATTTTTAGGACCATAAACCTATAGTTGTCCCATTGTCAAGCTATCCTCACAATGACAGGTGATACTTCACAGTGCTAGGCTGTTTTAATCTCTAAGCAATTCTATGATGTAAATATACTATTATTATCCCAATGTACAGGTCAGGAAACTGAGACACTTAGCTGCTAAGTAAGTTACCAAATAAACAGTCATAAGTGATACTGCCAAGATGATTCCAGTCTGTCTTTAGGATCTCCACTGCGTATCTAGTACACTATACTGCCTCTGCCATCTTTTCTCATTTCCCTAGTAAACTTGCTTTACCACTGTTGGAGACCATTATTTACAGACATTCTTTTAAAATCTGCAGAAATAATTCCCTTCTCTTTAGTCTATTTTTCATTTTTTTAAGATTTAATGGGGAATTGGGGAAGGGGAACAGACAAGTTTCTGTCCTTTTGTTCTTCAGTCTAGCTGTGGAGGACATCGCTTCACTGGCCCATGTTGGTATTATCATTGCACTCTTCCCGGGTGAGGCAGTTGCTCGCCGGCCACTGGACAGCTGCTCACGGTGGCTCACAGCAGCTCACGCTGGCTGCCAGCCACTCACGGTAGCTTATGGCAGCCCACGGCAGCTCCACTGCAGCCTACACTGTCGCTGGCGACTCACAGCAGCCTAGCTGCAGGTTGAGCTGTTGTTCACCATCTTAGCTGTAGAGGGCGCAGTGACACTGGCTCTCATGTGAGATCCAAATAGAAGCCCTGTTGCTCAGAACTGGCGCTCTCAAGCCAACTCTTAACCAACACGCCACTCGGCCGCCGTTCCCCCCCCGCCCTTTCTTTAGTCTTAATCGATGACCTTGGTTTTTACTTTCCCAATAAAATAAAAGTATTCAGAAGATAATGCTCTCGTTTTTCTATCATCAAAATCTTCAGGCATCCATAAATCAGTATCCACATACCCAAGTTTCTTTTCTGGTACAGTAGGTAAAACATCCTTACTCAGGTAGAGCTGCTAAAACTAGTCTCTCCAAAAGTGCACTGGTTTCCATCCCCTCTGGCCTGCTCAGGAATTTGGCTCTTACATCTACGTTACACTCCCTATTGCATCATTCCTATTGGTTTATGTGATAGAGGCTGTGATGCTCACTAAAAATTTCATTTGCTCTTCTACATTTTCTACTTCCTTTGCAGGTCATGTGATTACTTCTGACCAATTAAATGTTTGTTCTGACCAATTAAATCACTTTAGACTACAAGACTGTAAGTCCCAGTCCCTCTTTCCTAGTCTTTCTCTTCTGCTATAGCAATTGAAGAGTTTGTATATTTGACATCATGCAGACATAAGGCAATGGAGCCCAGGTCAGACTGTGACCCGAAGAAACTATGGGTAGCGGAACAGCCAGCTGATTCTCCTTAAAAATGTAGCATAAGGGATAAATAAATATTTGTAATAGTAAGCCACTGAGATTTGAGGCCTAGTTTGTTAGTACAGTGTAATCTAACCCATCCTGACTAACAGAGCATACAAATATGTTGTAAAAAAAAAAATCTGTTGACCCAAAATCCCCTTCCAGCTATTGTCAATTTATTCTGCTCTCTTTAGAGAAAAACCATTGAATGTATTATCAACATTTAGTCTCCACTTCTTAACCTTCCATTTTCTTTTTAACTCTATAGTCAGGCTTTTTCCCTCACTAATTGCTTTTATCAATATCACCAACACCTTTATCTCACTAAATTTGTTAGTCAATTCAGTGTCAATATATTATTCAACCATTCAGTGAGATTTAAAATCACTTTATTCTCCATGAAATTTATTTATTTCACAGATGGCTTCTCTTCAGTTTTATTCACCAGTTTCTTTTCCTCTACCCTTTTCTGATTATTGTCCTGCCCATTCTTGGTCCTGGGCCCTATTCTGTCTCCATCAGTGACCTTCCAATGCTGTCATTTCACATAGTGTTTACATGCTGACAATGCCCAGTTTGTATTCCCCATTCAGTCCTTTCTCTGAGCACAGATTCATCCCTAACTGAGCAGTTAGTAGCAATAGTAGCAGTTTAGAGGTATCTAAAACATAACAGATTCAAATAAAAACTCTTTATTCCTACCTCCAACCTCCTACCCCTACCACCCCCCCCACACACACACACACACAAACCAAGTCGTTTCCTTCACTGTCTTCCTCATTGCAACCAACGACACTCATCCACTTGCTAAAGCTCAACCAGGGCCTGTGCACAGATGAAGGCTGGGCACTGAAAAATTCTACATGGCTCCACTCTTTTCATTATTTCAAATCCTCTCTTACCTCAGCTCCTCCCCACATTTAACCCATCAGAAAACTCCGTTGAATTTACTCTCAAAGTATATCGCATTCCCATTACTTCTGTCCACTTCTTCAAACATCACATTCCTCTGAGATACCATCTTCTTCTCAGACTTTAGAAATTGACTCACAACTGGTCTGCTTGCTTCGACCCTTGCTGCACTACAGTTTATTCTCTAGACCGTCACCAGAGAGCTTTGTAAAACCACACACGGGATGACGGCACCTCCCCTGCAATACTCTTCCACTGCTTCTCATCACATTAGAATAACAGCCCAGCTTCTTACTGGGGACTCTCTCAGCCTACATAACTTGGCCTCCGCTACTCTTCAGCCTTAACTCCTGCGTTGCTCCTTCTCACCCTCTCCACTTCAGCCACACTGGCCTCATGAAGGTTTTACAACACTGTAAGCTAGTTTCTGCTTCAAGAACTTGATGCTTGCTATTCCCCTCCTATGCTACTCCCTGTTTCGTTAGATCGCTACGTTGCTTGTTCCTACATATCTTTAGATCACTACTCAAATATCATCTCTTCAGAAAAGCACACCCTGACATCCATTCTAAAACAGCCTTTCCATTCCCTATGTCCTGTCTCCTTTACTTTCTTGGTAGCACCACATTCTGGGAGTATATCCTTGTATATACTTCTTTATTCACTATTTAGGTTGTCTTCCCTACTGGAACTTATGTGTAGGGAATTTGTTTTATTTGTCATTGGCTTTCCAGGGCTTAGAATAGAGCAATTGCTACTGCACTAATAAATGAATTAATAAGTCACATACATCTAATTTTACTGTACATGTTTCCTTTAGATTCTATCATTTTTCTTTAGATTTTAATTCTCACAGAACGGGAAAGATGCACTGAAGCAAAAAATCTCTCTGACATAGAGAAGATCAGGAATGATCCCTAGCCGAACAAAGGCCAATTCTACAAATAGTTGACAAATTGGCTGAGTTTTGGTCAATTCATTTTTTAAAGTCACCTCCTGAATGTGTAGGTTTTTCCAGTCACTGGATCAGCCATGTAGTCAATCCAGTTCAGTTTCAGAAGGGGAAAATAGATTGAATGTTTTTAAACCTCTATTTTTTTTTCCCAACATGGTCAGTCTACACTTTAGACAATTTCCAAACAGAAACCATTAACTTCATGAAAATCTCCATAGGTGTTAACCTTGTGGTGTCTACTTCTGCTGCATGATTTCCTTTTCACATTCAAGTACTTAGAAAGCACATTTGCCCTTGTTACTAGAAAAACTAATATCAGACAATTGATTAGAATCTCTTCTAATCCTGTTTTCTGAATTCATATTAACAGAAGGGAAAGGGACCTACAGCCTCATCTGAAGTGATACCAAATAAAGCCTCATCTTCATCTTCACATTTGAGCATGAAGTCTAAGAGCAAAGCTCATCACAGAGCAGAGAAAAAGGGCACATTTTAGCAGGTAAGCTTCAGGCCGACTTGATCCGAACTAAATGCTTTGTAATCTCTCTTTAAACAAACGCTTTAGCTTTTGTAATCCTCCTCTTGATCTATCTCTACGAAGCCCCCTGAGTGAGGCTAAAGCTCCTGCACATGTCATTTTTATAAACAACCTAGATCTCTGCCTATAAACTGCTTTCCAAGGTTGATGGCAGTAGTGCCAATTTAGCTCCAGTGTCATGAGTCATGTTTCCTTCCCTTTGGGGACACCTGCCCAAACAAAGCCCACACATTCTTTGCTTTTATTCTCAGTGCACACATGTCCTGCTATGGAGCAGTGAGCCAGCCAAGGGCCTGGGCTCATTAAAGCATGGCTGAGAGACTACTGTGTCTATCTGCACCTTCTGTTCTTAAAATTCTAAGAAAAGCCTTCCATTTATCATGCAAATACTCACTGTACCACACTGTACCCCTGGCTCCACCCAAAGTTTGCTGTTTTTATTTTTTTTAATTAAAGTTTATTGGGGTGACAATGGTTAGTAAAGTTACATAGGTTTCAGGTATACAATTCTATAATACATCATCTATATATCACATTGTATGTTCACCACCCAGAGTCAGTTCTCCTTTCCATCACCATATAAAGTCTGGTGTCTTTAACAGGGTCCTTCAGTGCCTGTGAACTTCTGCTCCTTTTCCTGAGGGGAAAGAGCAAGGAAACTCAGGCTCCATGACACCAGACTGATGCCCTACCAAGCACGGTCTAGCCAGATTGAAATGGCTCACGGTGGCCCAGTCACTGTGGACTTTCCAACAGGCATCTTTAATAGATGCTGATGAAAGCCTGCATATAGAAACAACAAGAAGCTACATTTCATGTAAAAACAAAAAAATAAAAATATATAACTGCAGAAACATCAGAGAGAGCATCCAACTTGCAGCACCTATTATAACAGGGCCATGTATTCACAGGTGTGTGCACACACGTATACACACGCATGCACACACACACATAAGAACTCCTCCATAAGAGAGTGGTTGTCCTTCTATCTTCTCACAAGCTGCTCTAGCTATTTGTGGAAGAGAGATACAGTCTCTGGATAAAGCCTTATAAGATAAAGACCAATTCTGATTTTATCTCTGATGTAGAACTCTAGGCTCAGACTCATTGATAAGAAAGTTGCTATAGCTGGGAATAAAATAAACTGGATTCTCAAGAAGTAGCCTATTTTAATGGAAAAAGCATGGCTGTTAGCATTAAATAGACCTGGCCTTAAATCCCTCATATGCTATATATTAATAGCCCTGCTGTGAGCAAGTACCTTAAATTCTGAGCCTCAGTTTCCTCATAGGCATAAAGCTTCTTGGACGCATTCAAGATGATGTGTTCACAGTAGCTGGAACAAAGTTACGACTGCAAGGAATGGTCGGTAGTGTCTACTATAGGTCAACTCTTCCTCATATTGGACAAGACATGCAACCTCACTGGACTCCGGTTTCTTCCTCAAAGAATCAATTCTCGTGTTCAAAGATTCAAAACTTAGCGCTCACACTCAGGGAAGGAGGACTGATGTCAAGAATCAGGATTTTCTCAACAACAGCTGATGAATCTCCTTCTTTTCTTTGGTGTTCCTGGATGGTAGGTGGGCAAAAGTCCTGTCTCCATATTTGCACAAGTATTAATGAAATAGGGCAGAATGATGGCAAGTCCTTAGGGAAGAAAGCATAAAATCTCCACTCTCATCTTGGCTGTATTTTCTCCATATCTATTTGTATCTTTCTAGCTCTCTCTTTTTCTCTTTCTTTTTCTCCTTCTCTCCCTTTCCCTCACACTCTCTCTCTCTCTCTCTCTCTCTCTCTCTCTCTCTCGCTCTCGCTCTCGCTCTCGCTCTCGCTCTCGCTCTAGCTCTCTCTCTCCTCCCTTTTCTTCCCCGTTTCTCTCCCTGTATCAAATGTCAAGTGGAGAATGTAATATCTCAGTCTTACATTAACACCCCTATAAAACTACATACAAATATATGTTATTATTGCTAGCTATGTAATCATTATTGCAGGCACAATTCTAAATCACAATGTCTCCAGTTTCCCTTGGATATAAGTTATGTTCAACTCCAGACTGTCCTAAAAAGTAGTAATTGAAGAAAAGTTAATGTTCCTAAAGTGCTTTATACAGAGAATATTGGGTGAAGGGATCACACCATCTTGCTCTGGAGAATTTTACAAAGGTTCTCTTTTCTACACCCATATTTAATTTGTACTAGGCAATTTCATCTGCCATCCAGGGATGCCACTTGCCTCCTACAAAGGAAATGCATGCAGCTGGACTCAGTGTCATCATTTTTTTAAAGTGTGCATATACAAGGACACTCTTTTTTCCTTTTTTTTTTTTTTTAAGATTTTATTGGGGA